>NC_134401.1:12902764-13239801 GCF_050003625.1 Haematobia irritans | reverse complement strand
ATAGAAAATTTTGTCAAAATTTTATTTCTATAGGAAATTTTGTCAAAATTTTGTCAACATTTTATTTCTATAGGAAATGTTGTCAAAATTGTGCCTTAATGAAAATTTTCTCAAAATTTTATTTATATTAAAAAGTTTGTCCAAATTTTATTTCTATAGCAAAATTGGTAAACATTTTCTTTCTATAGAAACTTTTTTCAAAATTTTTTTTCTATAGAAACTTTTTTCAAAATTTTATTTCTATAGAAAACTATGTCAAGAAAATGTTGTCAACATTTAATTTCGTTAGCAAATCTTGTCAAAATTTTACTTCTATAGAAAATTTTGTTACAATTTTATTTCCATAGAAAATTTTGTCAAAATTTTATCTCTATGGAAAATTTTCTCAAAATTTTATTTCTAAAGAAAAAATTGTCCAATTTTTATTTCTATAGAAAAATTGATACAATTTTTCTTACTATTGAAAATTGTGTCAAGAAAATATTGTCAACATTTAATTTCTATAGAAAATTTTGTCAAAATTTTATTTCTATAAAAAATTTTGTCAACATTTTATTTCTATAGAAAATTTTGTCAAAATTTTATTTCTATAGAAAACATTGTCAAAATTATATTTCTATAGCAAATTTTTTCCAAATTTTGTTCCTATAGAAAATTTTGTCAAAATTGTATTTCTATAGAAAATTTAGTCAAAATTTTATTTCTATAGAAAATTTGGTCAAAATTTGATTCCTATAAAAATATTGTCAAATTTTTATTTCTATAAACAATTTTGTCAAAATTTTATTTCTATAGAAAATTTTGTCAAAAGTTTATTTCTACAGAAAAATTTGTCAAAATTTTATTTCTATAGAAAATTTTGTCAACATTTTATTTCTATAGAAAATTTTGTCAAGATTTAATTTCTATAGAAAATTTTGTCAAAATTTTATTTCTATAGAACATTTTGTCAACATTTGATTTCTTTAGAAAATTTTGTCAAAATTTTATTTCTTTAGAAAATGTTGTCAAAATTTTATTTTTTTAGAAAATTTTGTCAAAATTTTATTTCTATAGAAAATGTTATCAAAATTTTATTTCTATAGGAAATGTTGTCAAAATTGTATCTCAATGAAGATTTTCTCAAAATTTTATTTATATAGAAAAGTTTGTGGAAATTTTATTTCTATAGAAAAATTGGTAAAAAATTCTTTCTCTAGAAAATTTTTTCAAAATTTTATTTCTATAAAGAAATTGTGTCAAGAAAATGTTGTCAACATTTAATTTCTATTGAAAATCTTGTCAAAATTAAATTTCAAAAGAAAATTTTGTCAAAATTTTATTTCTACAGAAAATTTTCTCAAAATTTAATTTCCATAGAAAATTTTGTCAAAAATTTATTTCTATAGAAAATTGTGTCAAAATTTTATATTTATAGAAAATTAAACAAAAAAAATTAAAAAGTCTTCTGGTTGCGCTTTTTTATGTTTCCACCCTAGTGAGTTTTTTGGTAATTTGTACAACCCAGCTGGTGGCAAAATTTGTTTTTTATACCCTCCACCATAGGATGGGGGTATATTAACTTTGTCATTCCGTTTGTAACACATCGAAATATTGCTCTAAGACCCCATAAAGTATATATATTCTGGGTCGTGGTGAAATTCTGAGCGATCTTAGCATGTCCGTCCGTCCGTCCGTCTGTCCGTCTGTCCGTCCGTCCGTCTGTCCGTCTGTCCGGCTGTCCGTCCGTCTGTGGAAATCACGCTAACTTCCGAACGAAACAAGCTATCGACTTGAAACTTGGCACAAGTAGTTGTTATTGATGTAGGTCGGATGGTATTGAAAATGGGCCATATCGGAAAACGTTTACGTATAGCCCCCATATAAACCGATCCCCAAATTTGGCTTGGGGAGCCTCCCGGAGCAGCAAAATTCATCCGATCCGGTTGAAATTTGGTACGTGGTCTTAGTATACGGTCTCTAACAACCATGCAAAAATTGGTCCATATCGGTCCATAAATATATATAGCCCCATATAAACCGATCCCCAGATTTGACCTCCGGAGACTCTTGGAGGGGCAAAATTCATCCGATCCGGTTGAAATTTGGTACCTGATGTTAGTATAAGGCCTCTAACAACCATGCAAAAATTGGTCCATATCGGTCCATAATTATATATAGCTCCCATATAAACCGATCCCCAGATTTGACCACCGGAGCCTCTTGGAGGAGCAAAATTCATCCGATCCGGTTGAAATTTAGTACGTGGTCTTAGTATACGGGTTTTAACAACCATGCAAAAATTGGTCCATATCGGTCCATAATTATATATAGCCCCCATATAAACCTATCCCCAGATTTGACCTCCGGAGCCTCTTGGAGGGGCAAAATTCATCCGATCCGGTTGAAATTTAGTACGTGGTCTTAGTATACGGTTTTTAACAACCATGCAAAAATTGGTCCATATCGGTCCATAATTATATATAGCCCCCATATAAACCGATCCCCAGATTTGACCTCCGGAGCCTCTTGGAAGAGCAAAATTCATCCGATCCAGTTGAAATTTGGTACATGGTGTTAGTATATGGTCTCTAACAACCATGCAAAAATTGGTCCATATCGGTCCATAATTATATATAGTTCCCATATAAACCGTCCCCAGATTTGACGTCCGGAACCTCTTGGAGGAGCAAAAGTCATCCGATACGGTTGAAATTTGGTACATTTTGTCAATATATGGCCTCTAACAGCCATGTAAAAATTGGTCCATATCGGTCTTTAGTTATATATAGCCGATGACTTATTACACAAAAATTGGTCCATATCGCCAAAAACAATCTACCAAAACTTTATTTCCATAGAAAATTTTGTCAAATTTTATTACTATAGAAAGTTTTGTCAAAATTTCATTTCTATAGAAAGTTTTGTCAAAAGTTTATTTCTATACAAATGTTTGTCAAAATTTTATTTCCATAGAAAATTTTGTCAAATTTTATTTCTATAGAAATGTTTGTCAAAATTTTATTTCTATAGAAAATTTTGTAAAAAATTTATTTCTGTAGAAAATTTTGTCAACATTTTATTTCTATAGAAATTTTGTCAAAATTTCATTTCTATACAAAATTTTGTCAACATTTTATTTCTATAGAAATTTTTGTCAAAATTGTATTGCTATAGAAAATTTTGTCAACATTTTACTTCCATAGAAAATTTTGTCAACATTTTATTTCTATAGAAAATTTAGTCAAAATTTTATTTCTATAGAAAATTTTGTCAAAATTTTATTTCTATAGAAAATTTTGTCAAAATTTTATTTCTATAGAAAATTTTGTCAAGGTTTCATTTCTATAGAAAATTTTGTCAAAATTTTAGTTCTATAGAAAATTTTGTCAAACTATATTATATACGTATTTAATCGGCCTTTTTTTGTTTAATATATACCCCGTATGGGCTAACTTACAATTTAGAAGACAGTGTTAAAAAGTTTTACGATACCTTGCCATCGGCAAGTGTTATCGCAACCCAAGTAATTCGATTGTGGATGACAGCCTTTAGTAGAAGTTCCTACGCAATCCATGGTGGAGGGTACATAAGATTCGGCCTGGCCGAACTTACGGCCGTATATACTTGTTTTTAGTTCAGGTCACCAAATTTCCACGTTCTTCGATTTGTCGTGAAAAGTTTCAATGGAATTGAAGTGAGTATCCGAACATTTGGTGTTAGTGTTCATCACAACTTCAGTGTGTGACTAGTTAGTAGATTTCATAAGCATCAGTGAATGTAATACGGCATTTGGAGCATTTACTTTGCCGAACTTTTTGTAATAATTTCCCTTTTTCTTAATTTATAGAGCTCCTTAGCCATTTCGTTTTGAGATTTGTAAATAGTACCGGAAATTCATTACGACATTTAGAGCATTTACTTTGTCAAAATTCTTAGTGTTCTTTTTTACTTCATTTCTAAGGCTCCTTAGGCAGCCAAACCCTGTAAAACCAGATAATGATTTCCTTGGCCAATGGGAAAAAAGAAAGAAAAAATTAGCATGAAACTGATTTTTAATTAAACGTTTCTTTGCCGGGTATGGAGTTATAAAGAAGTCTTTTGTTTTTTTTTCATAGATTTCGCTTTTCTGTTGCAACATGGAATGGGCCAAAGCAAACTCTAGAAAATTGTTGTTTTGAATATTGAATCGGTATGGATTAGTCTCAATCTACTTTGCCCACGTTGACTCTCAAATATTTGCTTCAATCAGTCCACTGCAATACATTCATTCATCCGTATTCAATCATTGATTATTACTTCTTCTTCAATGTGCAATGAAGAAAAACAAGAGAGAGAGGGCGACAGAGAAAGGGAGAGGGAGAGAAAATTTTCATCATTTGTTTTTTTATTTTGGATTTTAATTATTTTTAATGTGAATGCAATTCTTCTTCGTGGATTTCCTCTATGATTTCGAGCCATAGCGAGTCTATATTATCCTTTGGCCCCTTTTGGCCCTTCATTTGAAGAGGGAATTGTGGGGTGGGGCAGAGGAGTTTTTTTATTAGTTAATTATCGATAAAGTGTCTGAGCCATTAAAATGAAAGATCCGCGAAAGAAATCACTGAGTTTTCGAGATAATTAGTAATTGTAGGCAATCAGAATCAGATCCACTGACTTTTGTATTAAAATCTTGGATGAATTGATTATCGGATGATGGGTGGAAGGTGGCTGAGCATATGGAAATTTACAAATACAAAAATGAGAAATAAACGTTTATTTTATTCAAAGTAACAGGAAAGGCAAATGTGTGATACGTACAGCTCCATATGCTTCAATACTCCGAATAATTGATGGAACAATAATGTTGGCTAATGACCGAGGTTAAGTCATGAGGATGGGAAAATATCGAGGCAATTGTTTTGCATATATTGAAAGGAAGTGATTAAAGGATTGATGTGAATTAATATCCATTCAGGGAAAATGTTTTTTTTTTTCATTTTGCATGAAAATAAGGATTCGAATCCATAATAATTGGATGAATGATGCTAACAATTAAATCCGAAAAGGAGAATAGATTTAAGCTTTTTTGGATTCCTTTCATCAGGGAATTGAATTGAACAAAATTAATGCTAATAATGTAAATAATGTTAATATGCAGACGTTAAAGAGAAACCCCATATCACTATAATTTTGAGGTAGTCAGCAAGCTAATTTTAGAAAATGGCGTTTCTAGTCACTTTTCGAAATTTAAGCAGATGTGACAGACAATGAGCCAATAGGTTATTCAAAATGGCAAATCAAGGGATTGTTATATATGTTAAATTTATAATGAGCCATCAACCAATTATCAGAATAAATTCAGACAGTTCATTGAACCCAACAATGAGCCACACTTGAACGTTCCGAAAAAAAATTTTGACAAAATTTTCGATAGAAATAAAATTTTGACAAAATTTTCAATAGAAATAAAATTTTGACAAAATTTCCGATAGAAATAAAATTTTCACAAAATTTTGTATAGAAATAAAATTTTCACAAAATTTTCGATAGAAATAAAATTTTGACAAAATTTTGTATAGAAATAAAATTTTCACAAAATTTTCTATAGAAATAAAATTTTGACAAAATTTTCTAAAAAAATAAAATTTTGACAAAATGTTCTATAGAAATAAAATTTTGACAAAATTTTCTATAGAAATAAAATTTTCACAAAATTTTCCATAGAAATAAAATTTTGACAAAATTTTCTATAGAAATAAAATTTTGACAAAATTTTCTATAAAAATAAAATTTTTACAAAATTTTCGATAGAAATAAAATTTTGACAAAATTTTCGATAGAAATAAAATTTTCACAAAATTTTCGATAAAAATAAAATTTTTACAAAATTTTCTATCGAAATAAAATTTTCTCACAATTTTCGATAGAAATAAAATTTTGACAAAATTTTCGATAGAAATAAAATTTTGATAAAATTTTCGATAGAAATAAAATTTTCACAAAATTTTCGATAGAAATAAAATTTTGACAAAATTTTCGATAGAAATAAAATTTTGACAAAAGTTTCTATAGAAATAAAAGTTTTACAACATTTTTCTATAGATTTAAAATTTTGACAAAATTTTCGATAGAAATAACATTTTCACAAAATTTTCGATAGAAATAAAATTTTGACAAAATTTTTGATAGAAATAAAATTTTGACAAAATTTTCGATGGAAATAAAATTTTGACAAAATTTTCGATAGAAATAAAATTTTCACAAAATTTTCTATAGAAATAAAATTTTCACAAAATTTTCGATAGAAATAAAATTTTGACAAAATTTTCTATAGAAATAAAATGTTCACAAAATTTTCGATAGAAATAAAATGTTGACAAAGTATACTATAGAATTAAAATTTTCTATAGAAATACAATTTAAAAAAAAAATTCTATAGAAATAAAATATTGGTAGATTATTTTTGGTTCAAGTGACAACAAAATTTTCGATAGAAATAAAATTTTGACAAAATTTTGTATAGAAATAAAATTTTCACAAAATTTTCTATAGAAATAAAATTTTGACAAAATTTTCTAAAAAAATAAAATTTTGACAAAATGTTATATAGAAATAAAATTTTGACAAAATTTTCTATAGAAATAAAATTTTCACAAAATTTTCCATAGAAATAAAATTTTGACAAAATTTTCTATAGAAATAAAATTTTGACAAAATTTTCTATAGAAATAAAATTTTGACAAAATTTTCTATAAAAATAAAATTTTGACAAAATTTTCGATAGAAATAAAATTTTGACAAAATTTTCGATAGAAATAAAATTTTCACAAAATTTTCGATAAAAATAAAATTTTTACAAAATTTTCTATCGAAATAAAATTTTCACACAATTTTCGATAGAAATAAAATTTTGACAAAATTTTCGATAGAAATAAAATTTTGATAAAATTTTCGATAGAAATAAAATTTTCACAAAATTTTCGATAGAAATAAAATTTTCACAAAATTTTCGATAGAAATAAAATTTTGACAAAATTTTCGATATAAATAAAATTTTGACAAAATTTTCGATAGAAATAAAATTTTGACAAAAGTTTCTATAGAAATAAAATTTTGAAAAAATTTTCTATAGAAATAAAAGTTTTACAAAATTTTCTATAGATTTAAAATTTTGACAAAATTTTCGATAGAAATAAAATTTTCACAAAATTTTCTATAGAAACAAAATTTTCACAAAATTTTCGATAGAAATAAAATTTTGGCAAAATTTTCTATAGAAATAAAATGTTCACAAAATTTTCTATAGAAATAAAATGTTCACAAAAATTTCGATAGAAATAAAATTTTGACAAAATATTCTATAGAATTAAAATTTTCTATAGAAATACAATTTAAAAAAAAAATTTCTATAGAAATAAAATATTGGTAGATTATTTTTGGTTCGAGTGACAACCATGATTATGAACCGATATGGAAAAATATTTGTTTTCACAAAATTTTCTATAAAATTAAAATTTTCACAAAATTTTCGATAGCAATAAAATTTTGACAAAATTTTCTATAGAAATAAAATTTTGACAAAATTTTCTATAGAAATAAAATTTTCACAAAATTTTCTATAGAAATAAAATTTCACAAAATTTTCTATAGAAATAAAATTTTGACAAAATTTCCCATAGAAATAAAATTTTGACAAAATTTTCTATAGAAATAAAATTTTCACAAAATTTTCGATAGAAATAAAATTTTGACACAATTTTCTATAAAAATAAAATTTTTACAAAATTTTCGATAGAAATAAAATTTTGATAAAATTTTCTATAGAAATAAAATTTTGACAAAATTTTCGATAGAAATAAAATTTTCACAAAATTTTCTGTAGAAATAAAATTTTGACAAAATATTCTATAGAATTAAAATTTTCTATAGAAATAAAATTTTGAAAAAATTTTCTATAGAAAAAAAATATTGGTAGATTATTTTTGGTTCGAGTGGCAACCATGATTATGAACAGATATGGAAAAATGTTTGTGTCATTGGGCATCGGCTATATATAACTATAGACCGATATGGACCAAGTTTGTCGTGGTTGCTACTAGAGCAATGTACCAAATTTCAACCGAATAGGCTCCGGAGTCAAATGTGGGGATCGGTTTATATGGGGGCAATATATAATTATGGACCGATATGGACCAATTTTTTCATGGATGTTAGAAGCCATATACTAACACCACGTACCAAATTTCAACCGCATCGGATGAAATTTGCTTCTCTAAGAGGCTCTCCAAGCCAAACCTGAGCGTCGATTTATATGGGTGCTATACATAAAAGCGGTCGAATATGACCCATTTGCAATACAATCTGACCCACATCAACGAAAACTACTTATCCCAAGTTTCAAGTCGATAGCTTGTTTCGTTCGGAAGTTAGCGTGATTTCAACAGATGGACGGACTGACGGACATCGCTAGATGGACTCAGAATTTCACCACGACCCAGAATATATATACTTTATGGGGTCTTAGAATAATATTTCGATGTGTTACAAACGGAATGACAAGGTTAATATACTCCCATCCTATCGTGGAGTGTATAAAAAATTTTTGCCAAATTTTTATTTTTACAGAAAAGCTTTTTAAAATTTTACTTCTATAGAAAATTTTGTCAAAATTTTATTTCTATAAAAAATTTTATTAAACTTTTATTTTTATAGAAAATTGTGTCAAAATTTTAATTCTATAGAAAATTTTGTCAAAATTTTATTTCAATAGAAAATTATGTCAAAATTTTTTTCTATAGAAAATTGTGTCAACTTTTTTTTCGACAAAAAATTTTGCCAAATTTTATTTCTATGGAAAATTTTGTCAACATTTTACTTCTATGGAAAATTTTTTCAACATTTTATTTCTATAAAAAATTTTATTTATTTCATTTTAAATTTATTAAGATAGAAAATTTTGTCAAAATTGTATTTCTATACAAAATTTTATCAAAAATTTTATTTCTACAGAAAATCTCTTCAAAATTTTATATCTATGGAAAATTTTGTCAAAATTTTACTTCTATGGAAATTTTTTCAACAATATATTTCTATAAAAAATTTTATCAAAAATTTTATTTCTAAAGAAAATTTTTTCAAAATTTTATTTCTATAGAAAATTTTGTCAAAATTTTATTTTTTATAGAAAATGTCCAAATTTTATTTCTATAGGAAATTTACAAATTTACAAAACTGCTGAAAATTCAGCAAGTTTTTTGCTGGACTTTTTCGTTTCTTTTAGTTTTTATCTTTTCTGTTTTTACAAAATGTTGATTTAATGTTGAAGCATAAAAGGCATTGAAATTTGCAATACTTTAATAGTAAGTTTAAAGACTGAGATGTTCCTACGATCCTTAGGAGGGGGATGAACGAATGATGAATGAATGCTCTTCCCCTTCCTAATACAGTTGGTTATTAAGGCAAACTTTATAATAGTTCTAAATAAAACCATTTAGATATTAGCTTTCATTTTTAAGTAACTAAATCCCTTTTACAAAGTTACTCATATTGTTTGCCATTAATATTGAATTTTTTCAAAGTGCAGATAATCCTAAAATGTTTAATGGTAGGTCATCTTTAATTTTAATACGATCAAAGTAGTTTGTTTCCAAAAGGTTTGAAATAATAAAACGTTTACCGCCCCCCTTGAAGTGCATCCTTGTGAAGTGGGCACATAAACATAAATTTAGGAATATTCACTTTCTATATTAATTACAAGCAATTTGTGGCTTGGTATAGACATAAGCCGAAATTTCAATGATTTTGGTAGTGGTATGAAATTGTGGGGTATGTTCTACTAATAGGGATAGTTATCAGAACCTTTGAATTTTTTGAAACAAAAAAATTAAGAAGATAATGTTAAGAAATAAAAATATATCCTACCATCATCAATCATAGATAATTGTGATCATTTTAACCGATATTATTTTTTATTTAACCTTAAAATTTTTTTCTCATCCAATGGTCGAAGAAAATAGTAATGCATTGCAAAAAATTTTTTCAAAATTTTATTTCTATAGAAAATTTTGTCAAAACTTTATTTCTAAAAAAAAAATTGTCAAAATTTTATTTCTAACAAAAATTTTCAAAATTTAATTTCTAATGAAAATTTTGTCAAAATTTTATTTCTATAGAAAATCAGACTATATGATGGTAATGCCACAAAGTAAGTCTCTATATTTTTTGCAATTTTTATTTTTGTAAAACAGTCTAATTTTCTATTGCAATAAAATTTTGTCAAAATTATATTTGTTGTTGTTTTTTATCGCAGCTTAAAACCATACATTGACTAAACTACAAGAGTAGCTTAACCAACAGAGGAAAAGAATGTTTGTCTAATTTATTTGGACAAAGCCCTATAGACTGCAAGATGGTTGGATGGACGCACGTTTCGGAATTACCACATCCCTCATCAGCATCCTCTACTTGCAGCAAAACTATCAACCAATTATCAGAATAAATTCAGGCAGTTCATTAAACCCAACAATTAACCACACTTGAACCCTCCGAAAAAAGGCTTTACATTGATAGCCGGCTTATGCCGAAATAAATTCCAAACAAACATATCTCTTTTCCTATTATTGTTGGGTTTAATGAACTGCCTGAATTTATTCTGATAATTGGTTGATAGTTTTGCTGCAAGTAGAGGATGCTGATGAGGAATGTGGTAATTCCGAAACGTGCATCCATTCAACCATCTTGCAGTCTATAGGGCTTTGCCCAAATAAATTTTACAAACATTCTTTTCCTCTGTTGGTTAAGCTACACTTGTAGTGTAGTCAATGTATGTTTTTAAGATTAAAAAAAACAACAACAGTGCTTAAAGAACAAAAACAACAATAACAAAACAAAAAGAATGGAAAATTATATTTCTATAAAAAATTTTGTCAAAATTTTATTGCAATAGAAAATTTTTTCAAAATTTTATTGCAATAGAAAATTTTTTCAAAATTTAATTTTGATAGGAAATTTTGTCAAAATTTTATTTCTATAGAAAATTTTGCCAAAATTTTAGTTCTATAGAAAATTTTGTCAAAATTTTATTTCTATAGAAAATTTTGTCAAAATTTATTTCTATAGAAAAATTTTTCAAAATTTTATTTCTATAGAAAATGTTGTCAACATTTAATTTCTTTCGAAAATTGTTTAAAAATTTTGTCAAAATTTTATTGCAATAGAAAAATTTGTTAAAAATTTTATTGCAATAGAAAATTTTGTCAAAATTTTATTTCTATAACAAAAATTGTCAAAATTTTATTTCTAATGAAAATTTTTTCAAAATTTTATTGCAATAGAAAATTCTGTCAAAATCTTATTTCTATAAAAAAATTGTCAAAATTTTATTTCTAATAAATTTTTTTCAAAATTATATTGCAATAGAAAATTTTGTCAAAATTTAGTTTTGATAGGAATTTTTGTCAAAATTTTATTTCTATAGAAAATTTTGTCAAAAGTTTATTTCTATAGAAAATTCTATTTCTTTAGAAAATTTTGTCAAAATTTTATTTCTGTAGAAAATCTTGTCAAAATTCTATTTCTATAGAAAATTTTGTCAAAATTTTAGTTCAATAGAAAATGTTGTCAAAATTTTATTTCTTTAGAAAACTTTGTCAAAATTTTATTTCTTTAGAAAACTTTGTCAAAATTTTATTTCTCTAGAAAATTCTATTTCTTTAGAAATTTTTGTCAATCTTTTTTTTCTGTAGAAAATTTTGTCAAAATTTTATTTCTTTAGAAAATTCTATTTCTTTACAAAATTTTGTCAAAATTTTATTTCTATAGAAAATTTTGTCAAAATTTAATTTCTATAGGAAATTTTGTCAAAATTTAATTTTTATAGAAAATTTTGTCAAAATTTTATTTCTATAGAAAATTTTGTCAAAATTTTATTTCTTTAGAAAATTCTATTTCGTTAGAAAATTTTGTCAAAATTTTATTTCTATAGAAAAATTTGTCAAAATTTTATTTCTATAGAAAATGTTGTCAAAATTTTATTTCTTTAGAAAATTTTGTCAAAATTTTATTTCTATAGAAAAGTATGTCAAAATTTTATTTCTTTAGAAAATTTTGTCAAAATTTTATTTCTATAGAAAATTTTGACAACATTTTATTTCTATAGAAAACTTTGTCAAAATTTTATTTCTCTAGAAAATTTTGTCAAAATTTTATTTCTTTAGAAAATTTTGTCAAAATTTTATTTCTATAGAAAATTTTGTCAAAATTTAATTTCTATAGAAAATTTTGTCAAAATTCTATTTCTTTAAAAAATTTTGTCAAAATTTTATTTCTTTAGAAAGTTTTGTCAAAATTTAATTTCTATAGAAAATTTTGTCAAAATTTTATTTCTATAGAAAATTTTGTCAAAATTTTATTTCTATAGAAAATTTTGTCAAAATTTTATTTCTTTAGAAAATTTTGTCAAAATTTTATTTCTATACAAAAATTTGTTAAAATTTTATTTCTATAGAAAATTTTGTCTAAATTTTATTTCTTTAGAAAATTGTCTCAAAATTTTATTTCTATAACAAATTTTGTCCAAATTTTATTTCTAACGAAAATTTTGTAAAAAGTTGATTTCTATAGAAAATTTTATCAAGATTTTATTTCTTAAGAAAATTTGTGAAGTAGCCTCTAGTTAAAGAGGAATAATCCATAAAATCTACCAGAATGTCAAGAAGTCTACCAATCCACCAAATAGTAAAATTACTAAAATTTTTGGTAGAATTCTACCAACTTTGGCAACCGTGTATGGGAGTCTCACTTAGACGGTTCAGTAAATTGTGATTACACAGATAAAAAACTTGTCTACGATCGTTTTAACTAATTTCATTTTTTATTTATCCTTAAAAAACAATTTCTCATCCAATGGTCGAAGAAAATAACCATGTGTTGCAGGTTGCGAAGCTTGAATATCTTTGTTTGTAGTTAATATTTTAGCTTCGGGCAATGGTAGAAATTTAAATAAACGTTTCCTTAATTTTGGCACATAATTTGGTAGCATATGTTTGGGAGTCTCCATTAGCTTGTTAACAATTTCCTCTGGTTTCTTACACATTATTGGTTGATTATGAACTTTCCTATCCTCTGGTAGTTTTGCTAAAATTTCCTTCATTTGCTGGGACGTCAGGACCGCTGAACGTTCTTCATCTTTCCAACGTTCAGCACTGGAACCAAATGCCAATTTTTTATTGACACGTAATTGTTTTCGAGATATAATTTTAATTATACAATTAAAGGTAATCTTTTTTGGCAATTCAGGCATAGATTCTCTACGATATGTACCTGGATCATATGCGTTATTCAAAATCATATTCAAATATTTGGCATCATGAAAAAGTTTCACTAAATTTGATTTTCCTTTGATTGCTTTTGGGTTGATTGATCTCATTGTCATTTGGGATCGTACAGATCCTTGAAATAAACGACGGAAACCCTTGCCTCTGACATGCTGCCAATCCGGTGAACAATATTGGTTTTTCTTGATTTTCATATAGGGTTTTCCACGAAATTTCATACGTTTTTCTCGATCTACAAGTAAATCCAATTCTGGCTGGTATTGCTTTTTACCTGGGCAAGGGCATAGGCGGCAATAGCGAGTCTCATATCGCCCTGGGCCAGGAAGAAAACTTATATGAGGTGGGTGAATACTATTTGGTTTTACTGGAACCACAGATTTTGGGTAATAAACGTGCGGATGTAAAGGTCTTTGTGGTTTTATTCTGAAAAATTATTAAACAATAATTGTATGAAATATTTAACGTATCATATGAATATTGCAGGTATAAGTATAGTCTGTGGTCAGTAGAAATAAAATTTTGACAACATATCCTATAGAAACAAAATTTTCACCAAATATTCTATAGAAATAACATTTTGGACAATTTTTCTATAAAAATAAAATGTTCACCAAATATTCTATAGGAATAAAATTGTTGACAAAATTTCTATAAAAATAAAATGTTTACAAAATTTCTATAGAAAGAAAATTGTGACAAAATTATCTATAGAAATAAACTTTTGACAAAATTTCTATAGAGATAACATTTTTGCAAAATTTTTATAGAACTAAAATTTTGACAAAATTTTCTAATGAAATAAAATTTTTAAAAATTTTCTAATGAAATAAAATTTCTGCAAAATTTTCTATAGAAATAAAATTCTGGCATAACTTTCTAATGAAATAAAATCTTGACAAAAATGTCTATCAAAGTAAAAATTTTGACACAATTTTCAATAAAAATAAAATTTTGACTAAAATTTCTATCAAAAAAAAATTTTTTGACAAAATTTGCAATAAAAATAAAATTTTGACTAAAATTTCTATCAGAATAAAAATGTTGACAAAATTTTCAAAAAAAAATTTGCAAAAAATTTCTATAGAAATAAAATTTTGGCAGAATTTTCTATAGAAATAAAATTTTGGCAAAATTTTCTATAGAAATAAAATTTTATTTTATATACGTTTGTTGGTTTTGTTTTTTTTTACAAAATTTTCAGTAAAAATAAAATTTTGAATCAATTCAATAAAAATAAAATTTTGACTAAAATTTCTATCAAAAAATTTTTTTGACAAAATTTGCAATAAAAATAAAATTTTGACTAAAATTTCTATCAAAATAAAAATGTTGATAAAATTTTCAAAAAAAATTTGCAAAAAATTTCTATAGAAATAAAATGTTGGCAGAATTTTCTATAGAAATAAAATTTTGGCAGAATTTTCTATAGAAATAAAATTTTGGCAAAATTTTCTATAGATATAAAATTTTATTTTATATACGTTTGTTGGTTTTGTTTTTTTTTACAAAATTTTCAGTAAAAATAAAATTTTGAATCAATTCAATAAAAATAAAATTTTGACTAAAATTTCTATCAAAAAATTTTTTTGACAAAATTTGCAATAAAAATAAAATTTTGACTAAAATTTCTATCAAAATAAAAATGTTGATAAAATTTTCAAAAAAAATTTGCAAAAAATTTCTATAGAAATAAAATGTTGGCAGAATTTTCTATAGAAATAAAATTTTGGCAAAATCTTCTATAGAAATAAAATTTTATATACGTTTGTTGTTTTTGTTTTTTTTTACCTTTTGTTTATTACCTTCTGTTTTCTTTTTGTAAATTCAAGCTCGAGGTTGAAAACAGAAGGAAATAAAATTTTGACAAAATTTTCTATAGAAATAAAGTTTTGCCAACACTTTCTATAGAAATAAAATTTTGGCAAAATTGTGTATAGAAATAAAATTTGACAAAATTTTCTATAGAAATAAAATTTTGACAAAATTTTCTACATAAATAAAATTTGACACAATTTGGCAGAATTTTCTATAGAAATTAAATTGTGACAAAAATTTCTCAAGAAAGTAAATTTTGGCAAAATTTCCTATAGAAATAAAACATTGGCAAAATTTTCTGTATAAATCAAATGTTTGCTAAATTTACTATAGCAATAAAATTTTAACAAAATCTTCTATGAAAATAAAATTTGAACAACATTTTTTAAAAATTTTCTATAAAAACAAAATTGTCGCAAAATTTTCTATAAAAATAAAATTTTGACAAAAATTTTCTATATAAATAAAATTTGACAATTTTCTACAGATATAAAATTTTGACAAAATTTTCAATAAAATTTTGCCAAAATTTTCTATAGAAATAAAATTTTTACAAAATTTTCTATAGAAATAAAATTGTGACAAAAATTTCTCAAGAAAGTAAATTTTGGCAAAATTTCCTATAGAAATAAAACTTTGCCAAATTTTTCTATACAAATAAAATTTTGGCAAAATTTTCTATAGCAATAAAATTTTAACAAAATTGTATTTAAAAATAAAATTTTGACAACATTTTATACAAAAATAAAATGTTGACAAAATTTTATGCAGAAATAAAATTTTGACACAATTTTCAATAAAAATAAAATTTTACCAAAATTTTCTAATGAAATAAAATTTTGACACAAATGTCTATAAAAGTAAAAATTTTGACAAAATTTAAAAAAAATAAAATTTTGACTAAAATTTCTATCAAAATAAAAATTTTGACAAAATATTCAATAAAATTTTTGACAAAATATAAAATAAAATTTTGGCAAGAAATAAATTTGTGACAAAATTTTCTATAGAAATAAAATGTTAACAAAATTTTCTATAGAAATAAAATGTTCACAAAATCTTCTTTAGAAATAAAATTTTGACAAAATTTTCTATAGAAATAAAATTTTGACAAAATTTTCTACATAAATAAAATTTGACACAATTTGGCAGAATTTTCTATAGAAATAAAATTGTGACAAAAATTTCTCAAGAAAGTAAATTTGGCAAAATTTCCTATAGAAACAAAACATTGGCAAAATTTTCTCTTGAAATAAAAATTTTGCAAAGTTTACTATAGCAATAAAATTTTAACAAAATCTTCTGTGAAAATAAATTTTTAACAAAATTTTCTATAGAAATAAAATTTTTAAAAAATTTTCAATAGAAATAAAATATAAATAATAAAATATTTTCTGTAGAAATAAAATTTTTAAAAAAATTTCTATAGAAATAACATTTTTAAAAAATGTCTATAGGAATTTTCTATAGAAAAAATTTTGACAAACTTTTCGTTAGAAATAAAATCTTTGCAAAATTAGATTTTGACAACATTTTCTATAAATAAAAATTTAACCAAAATTTTTATAGAAAATTTTCTCAAAATTTTATTCCTATAAAAAATTTTGTCAAAATTTTATTTCTATAGAAAATTTTCTCAAAATTTGTTCCTATAGAAAATTTTGTCAAGATTTTATTTCAATAGAAAATTTTGTCAAAATTTTATTTCTATAGAAAATTTTGTCAAAATTTTATTTCTATAGAAAAGTTTTTCAAACTTTTATTTCTATAGAAAATTTTGTCAAAATTTTTTTTCTATAGAACATTTTGTCAAAATTTTATTCTCATAAAAAATTTTTTCAAAATTGTATTTCTATAGAAAATTTTGTCAAAATTTTATTTTCATAAAAAAAAAATTCAAAATTGTATTTCTATAGAAAATCTTATCAAATTTTATTTCTGTAGAAAATTTTGTAATTTTTTTTCTATACAATTTTTTTTGTCAAAATGTTATTTCTATAGAATTCTAATAACTGTGGAAACATCATAAATATGTTTCACATTTATCCACTTACATTTCATAAGTTTTGCCAACTGCCTTTGGTGTATAAGTATTAGGAGCTGGCTCAGTAGGATCCTTATAGGCTGTCAAAGGATTACATATCATACCCCGGGTTGTGGCTCTTCTTTCTCGAGGATCTTGGAAAAAATTTGAACCCATAAAATTTCTCCTTAATATAGTTTCGCACTACTCACTCGACGGAAAAGTTCCTTTATGCAAATGACAAGGGCCTTTCATTTTTTCCATTTCCTTGGGTAATTCATAGAATCGAAATACAATGTTTCTGCCAATTCTTTTTCGTGATTTTGTCTTTATGCTCTTACGCCAATAGGCTCCTTTTAAGCCTGCTAAACGTGCAAATGGCCGATTTTCTAACCCATAACGATTTGGTGCCAATTGCCATGATTTCTCTTTTACTGTAGACGTATTGCGATTCTCTTTATGATGATCTATACAGGATTTTGAAAATTTTCCTGAATTGCCATCATTTAGTAGATAGTGATATTTTCTTAATTGAAACTTTTTTAGGTCAGGACAATCTTCTTGGCAAGCATTTTTTATATAAAAAGGTTTCCTCTTAATAATATAGCTCTGCAGCTTTTGGTGATTTGATGATGATTTTAAAGGATTTCCTATATAAACGGTTTTGGGGATTTTAAAATCATATTTGGTATTGAAAGTATGATCTGTCATACTTACTTGAAACCATATAAAGGGGTATATCAAGAGGACTTTTTACCAATTTCATGGCATTTTTATCCATTTCTACATAAAATTTTGGATTTGTTTTTTTTTCTTGAATTAAATTTTTATATGAAGTAAAAATTTATAGACATTTAAAGCATAGGTCTGGGTATGTCAACCTAATTTGAGGAAAGAGACACATATACAACAGTTCTATGCCCAAATTTATAACAACTTTGTTTGTATATGGGGGTTAAAATTTAAAATTCTGAAGCTATCGATCTTAGGTGAGGTCCAGCGTTGCCACAAGGAATTTTTTTTTTGTAGCAAAATTTTTCAGAAATTCGACCAAAATTCGTACCACCGGACCATTTTCCAAAATAAATTAATATAATTTAAAAGCTAAAATTTTTCCACAATTTTACTTTGATAGAGAATTTTGTAAAATTTTTATTTCTATTGTAAATTTTTATTTCTGTAGAAAATGTTGTCAAAACTTTATTTCTATAGAAATTTTTGTCAAAATGAGCAAGAAAATTTTGTAAAAATTTTATTTCTATAAATATTTTGGCAAACTTTTTCTTTAGATGTTTTTTTTTATTTCTATAGAAAATATTGTCACAATTTTATTTCTATAGAAAATATTGTCACAATTTTGATTTTTATAGAAAATTTTGACAAAATATTGTTTGTATAGAAAATCGTGTAAAAATTTTATTTCTATAAAAAATTGCATCAAAATTTTAGTTCTATAGAAAATTTTGTCAAAATTTTATTTCTATAGAAAATTTTGTCAAAAATTTATTCTATAGAAAATTTTGTCACAAATTTATTTCTATCGAAAATTTTGTCACAAATTTATTTCAATAGAAAATTTTGTCCAAATTTTATTTCTATAGAAAATGTTGTCAAAACTTTATTTCTATAGAAATTTTTGTCAAAATGAGCAAGAAAATTTTGTAAAAATTTTATATCTATAATTATTTTGGCAAACTTTTTCTTTAGATGTTTTTTTATTTCTATAGAAAATATTGTCACAATTTTATTTCTATAGAAAATATTGTCACAATTTTGATTTTTATAGAAAATTTTGACAAAATATTGTTTGTATAGAAAATCGTGTAAAAATTTTATTTCTATAAAAAATTGCGTCAAAATTTTAGTTCTATAGAAAATTTTGTCAAAATGTTATTTCTATAGAAAATTTTCTCCCAATTTTATTTCTATAGAAAATTTTGTCAAAATTATATTTCTATAGAAAATTTCGTCAAAATTTTATTTCAATGGAAAATTTTGTCAAACTTTTATTTCCATAGAAAATTTTGTTAAAATTTTATTTTTATAGAAAATTTTGCCAAAACTTTTATTTTTATAGAAAATTTTGTCAAAAGTTTATATCTATAGAAAATTTTACCAAAATTTTATTTTCATAGAAAATTTTGTCAAAATTGTTGTCTTATAGAAAATTTTGTCAAAATTTTATTTCTATAGAAAATTTTGTCAAAATTTCAATTCTATCGAAAAATTTTGTCAAAATTTAATTTTTTTTCTGTGCAGCAAAGTGAATTTCGATTATTTATATTTTTGGTTTTGTCCCCTTATCCCGAAATATAAAAGTCAATCCTCGTACCCTTTCATTTGGTATTGACTCTATTTTGTTATAAAGAGAAGTCTTTCTAAGAATTTTGTTTAACTTTCCCCGAGGAAATCTCAAATGTCAATGGTGAATTAATTTGTATTAATTCTATGACAGAGGTCAGGAGACTTACTTATATTTGAATATGCTAATTAAAACGCGTTAAACAGTGAACTTGAAAAATGCCAACAATATAATTTGCAAAAAGTCAATGAACTTTGAAAAAGACATCTTGGGGTCATTTAATTGCTGGTCGAATAATCGAAATGAAAATGTCTCGTTTGCTTAAGATCCCCATCATTCAGTCCAAAAGTGGGGAGAAATTAACAAAAAAACAAACGATGTAGTTGTGGGAATTAACAAAATTAAATTTCATGAATAATGCAATAAAATAAAATTATAAACTTTTAATAGTTATCATAGCTATATAAATACCATAAAAAAACTCAGACAGAAAATAGTCAATTTATTATTTTTTTGTTTAGATAAAGGCATCCGCCACATCACACTCACATAATAATGATCAACTCATGTGTATACACCTCTCAATGCAATCTCAGTGACTATTTCTGTTTGCTTTAATAATCCTAAAGGGTGATTCTTTTGAGGTTAGGATTTTCATGCATTAGTATTTGACAGATCACGTGGGATTTCAGACATGGTGTCAAAGAGAAAGATGCTCAGTATGCTTTGACATTTCATCATGAATAGACTTACGATCTGCCACAACGTCGAATTTTCAGTGAATGGGCCCTAGAAAAGTTGGCAGAAAATCCGCTTTTTTATCGATAAATTTTGTTCAGCGATGAGGCTCATTTCTGGTTGAATGGCTACGTAAATAAGCAAAATTGCCGCATTTGGAGTGAAGAGCAACCAGAAGCCGTTCAAGAACTGCCCATGCATCCCGAAAAATGCACTGTTTGGTGTGGTTTGTACGCTGGTGGAATCATTGGACCGTATTTTTTCAAAGATGCTGTTGGACGCAACGTTACGGTGAATGGCGATCGCTATCGTTCGATGCTAACAAACTTTTTGTTGCCAAAAATGGAAGAACTGAACTTGGTTGACATGTGGTTTCAACAAGATGGCGCTACATGCCACACAGCTCGCGATTCTATGGCCATTTTGAGGGAAAACTTCGGAGAACAATTCATCTCAAGAAATGGACCGGTAAGTTGGCCACCAAGATCATGCGATTTGACGCCTTTAGACTATTTTTTGTGGGGCTACGTCAAGTCTAAAGTCTACAGAAATAAGCCAGCAACTATTCCAGCTTTGGAAGACAACATTTCCGAAGAAATTCGGGCTATTCCGGCCGAAATGCTCGAAAAAGTTGCCCAAAATTGGACTTTCCGAATGGACCACCTAAGACGCAGCCGCGGTCAACATTTAAATGAAATTATCTTCAAAAAGTAAATGTCATGGACCAATCTAACGTTTCAAATAAAGAACCGATGAGATTTTGCAAATTTTATGCGTTTTTTTTTTTTTAAATTTATCAAGCTCCTAACAAATCACCCTTTATAACACAATAAATATGAGTGTTTGTGTGTGTGTTTAAATGTTTACTCTTCTACGTATGATATGCAGAGATAACCAATTCAATAAAGTTGTATTTTTGGCCATCACATCTTGTCATTGTTGCTGAGTTTTTTTTTTTGCATTACTCTCTCCCACCCTTAAAATGCGTGAGAGTTGGTTGTTATTGCAGCTTATTTTCTCACTCTCTCTCACCCTTTTTCTATCCATGAGAATATTCTTTCGTGACAAATAAACAAAATCATGTAACGAATGAAATTCCAAAAAAATAGATTGTCAGTATTGAACGAAGGATTAAGTAACTGACACACTATCGACTTTATTTTCTCAATTTTGTTTTTCTTTGCTTGTAGTAGAGGGGGGTTGGAGGAGGGGGCTAGCAGTGAGACATTTACATAAAACGTATTAACTATAGCCGCAGATGTGATAAACAGACAATAAAATCGGATGACGATGGAACAAAAACAAGACTCACAAATATAGCATAAGCACGCACACAGACACTTTTTAATACGAGTATGCACCCATGAATGGATTAAAGTCCATGACAAACAATCAATAGACTATAGACATAAATTTAAGTACAAATTGGCTTTAATAAATAAAATGCCACACGACTGGACTGGGATCCACAATTGGTAGAAGACTACAAAAAATGGTAGATTTTTTACTGTTTGGTAGATTGGTAGAATTCTTTATGTTTTGGTAGATTTTGAAAAAAGGAGAAATAAAATTTTGACAACATTTTCTATAGAAATAAAATTTTAGTAAAATTTTCTATAAAAATAAAAGTTTGACAAAATTTTCTATAAAAATAAAATTTTGACAAAATTTTCTATGGAAATAAAATATTGACAAAATTTTCTATAGAAATAAAATGTTGACAAAATTTTCTAAAGAAATAAAATTTTGACAAAATTTTCTACATAGAATAAAATTTTGACAACATTTTCTATAGAAATAAAATTTTGACAAAATTTTCTATAGAAATAAAATATTGACAAAATTTTCTATAGAAACAAAATTTTGACAAAATGTTCTAAAGAAACAAAATTTTGACAAAATTTTCCATAGAAATAAAATTTTGACGAAATTTTCTATAGAAATAAAATTTTGAAAAAACGTTCTATAACAATAAAATTTTGACAAAATTTTCTATAGAAATAAAATTTTGACAAAATTTTCTAAAGAAATAAAATGTTGACAAAATTTTCTATAGAAATAAAATATTGACAAAATTTTCTAAAGAAATAAAATTTTGACAAAATTTTCTACATAGAATAAAATTTTGACAACATTTTCTATAGAAATAAAATTTTGACAAAATTTTCTATAGAAATAAAATATTGACAAAATTTTCTATAGAAACAAAATTTTTACAAAATTTTCGAAAGAAATAAAATTTTGACAAAATTTTCTCTAGAAATATAATTTTGACAAAATTTGCAAATAAATTTTTGACAAAATTTTCTATAGAAATAAATATTGACAAAATTTTCTACAGAAATAAATATTGACAAAATTTTCTACAGAAATCAAATTTTGACAAAATTTTCTATGGAAATAAAATTTTGACAACATTTTCTAAAGAAATAAAATTTTGACAAAATTTTCTATAGAAATAAAATTTTGACTAAAGTTAGTCAAAAATTTCTGTAGAAATAAAATTTTGACAAAATTTTCTATAGAAATAAAATGTTGACAAAATTTTCTATAGAAATAAAATTATGACAAAATTTTCTATAGAAAAAAAATTATGACAAACTTTTCTAAAGAAATAAAATTTTGACAAAATTTTCTATAGAAATAAAATTATGACTAAAGTTAGTCAAAAATTTCTGTAGAAATAAAATTTTGACAAAATTTTCTATAGAAATAAAATTTTGGCAAAATGTTCTACAGAAATAAAAATTTGACAAAATTTTCTATAGAAATAAAATTATGACAAAATTTTCTAAAGAAATAAAATTTTGACAAAATTTTGTATAGAAATAAAATTTTGACAAAATTTTCTATAGAAATAAAATTATGACTAAAGTTAGTCAAAAATTTCTGTAGAAATAAAATTTTGACAAAATTTTCTATAGAAATAAAATGTTGACAAAATTTTCTATAGAAATAAAATATTGACAAAAATTTTCTATATAAAAAAAATTTTTGACAAAATGTTCTATATAAAATAAAATTATGACAAAATTTTCTATAGAAGTAAAATTTTGGCAAAATGTTCTATAGAAATAAAATTTTGACTAAATTTTCTATAGAAATAAAATTATGACAAAATTTTCTATAGAAATAAAATGTTGACAAAATTTTCTATAGAAATAAAATATTGACAAAAATTTTCTATATAAAAAAAAATTTGACAAAATGTTCTATATAAAATAAAATTATGACAAAATTTTCTATAGAAATAAAACTTTGACAACATTTTCTATACAAAATAAAATTATGAAAAAAATTTCTATAGAAATATAATTTTGACAAAATTTTCTACAGAAATAAAATTTTGACAAAATTTTCTATAGAAATAAAATTTTGACAACATTTTCTATACAAATACAATTTTGACAAAATTTTCTATACAAATAAAATGTTGACAAAATTTTCTATAGAAATAAAATTTTGACAAAATGTTCTATAGGAATAAAATTATGACGAAATTTTCTATAATAATAAAATTATGACAAAATTTTCTATAGAAATAAAATTATGCCAACATTATTTATATAAATAAATTTATGACAAAATTTTTTATAGTAATAAAATGTTGGCAAAATTTTCTATGGAAATAAAATTTTGACAAAAGTTTTCATAGAAATAAAATTTTGTCAAAATTTTCTATATAAGTAAAATTTTGACAAAATTTTTTATAGAAATAAAATGTTGCCAAATAAAATTTTTTGTTTGGTAGTTGTTTTTACCCTCCACCATAGGATATACCCCCCATTCTATGGTGGAGGGTCTAAAAAAACTTTTAACTTTGTCATTCCGTTTGTAACACATCGAAATATTGCTCTAAGATCCCATAACGTATATGTATTCTGGGTCGTGGTGAAATTCTGAGTCGATCTGGGCATGTCCGTCCGTCCCTCCGTCCATCCGTTCGTCCATCCGTCCGTCCGTCTGTTGAAATTACGCTAACTTCTGAACGAAACAAGCTATCGACTTGAAACTTGGCACAAGTAGTTGTTATTGATGTAGGTCGGATGGTATTGCAAATGGGCGATATCAGTCCATAATTATATATAGCCCCCATATAAACGCCCAGATGTGACCTCCGGTGCCTTTTGGAGAAGCAAAAATCATCCGATCTGGTTGAAATTTGGTACGTGGTGGTAGTATATGATATTTAACAACCATGGCAAAAGTGGTCCATATCAGTCCATAATCATATATAGCCCCCCATATAAACCGATCCCGAGATTTGGTTTTTGAGCCTCTTGGAGGAGCAAATTTTATCCGAGTCAGTTGAAATTTTGTATATTGTGGGCCGTTAACAACCATGCCTAACTAGGTCCATATCGGTCTATAGTTATATATAGCCCACAGATAAATCGATCCCCAATCATACAAAAATTGGTCCATATCAAGTTCATAATTTTATATAGCCCCCATATAAGCGACCCCCATATTTCAATTCTGGTTCTCTAAGTACCGTGCAAAAGTCCATATCGATTCGTAATTATTTGTAGACTTACATACCTTTTTTGTCTAACATATACCACGTATGGACTAACTCACAATTTAGAAAACGATGTTAAGAAGTTTTAAGATACCACAACCCAAGTAATTCGATTGTGGATGACAGCGTTTCGTAAAAGTTTCTACGTAATCCATGGTGGAGGGTACATAAGATTCGGCCTGGCCGAACTTACGGCCGTATATACTTTGTTTTTTTTTTTTTTTTGCTAAAATGTTCCCCCAATTTTGGTAGATTATTTTTGGCTCGAGTGGCAACCGTGCTGAAACCACACCTGGACTTTGAGAACCCAAACACCAATGCACTATTCACTATGCAATTATTCATACAGGAATACAGGGGATAAGTTAATGTGTGAAATGTTCCAGCACTAACTATAAAATCTCAAGCAGATAGAAAAAAAAACTAAACAACTGGACTCTTAAGAATTCAAATTTGGCGATCGGTCTATATGGAGGCTATATTTTGTTAGGGGCCATTTTTGGTAGGTAAATACTGACATCATGTACCAAATTTTTAGCGGATTGGCTGACAAATAAAGGAAAATGATTTCCAATAAAACTCCAAGATGTTCAAGGAGTCAAACCTGTGGATCATATACCCCATTTTCTTTCCCAGCCCGGAGTCTACAGTTGCTAAAATTCTACCAAAACTGGTAGATTTTTTACTGTTTGGTAGATTGGTAGAATTCTTGAAGTTTTGGTAGATTTTACAAAATATTCCTCTCTAACTAAGATGTACTTCAATTTTTTTTCTATAGAAATAAAATTGTAAGAAATATTTCTATAGAAATGAAATTTTGGGAACATTTTCTATAGCAATAAAATTTTGAGATAATTTTCTGTAGATGTTACACTTTTCTAATAAAATCTAAATTTTCGATAGAAGTAAAAATTTGGCATTTTATATAGAAATAAAATTTTGATAAAATTTTCTTTAGAAATAAAATTTTGACAAAATTTTCTTTAGAAGTTAAATTTTGTCACAATTTTCTATAAATTTAATATATTGAGATGATTCACACTTTGTTATTTTTTTATAATGATGGAAAAAATTTAGTTACACTTTATTAAATGATTTTTTCCACTAGCAGTTAAAATAAGTAAAAATTAATTTTTTTCATTTTTTCCTTATTTTATTCTGATAATTGGTTGATAGTTTTGCTGCAAGTAGAGGATGCTGATGAGGAATGTGGTAATTCCGAAACGTGCGTCCATCCAACCATCTTGCAGTCTATAGGGCTTTGCCCAAATAAATTTGACAAACATTCTTTTCCTCTGTTGGTTAAGCTACTCTTGTAGTTTAGTCAATGTATGGTTTTAAGCTGAAATAAAAAAACGACAACAATGCTTAAAGAACAAAACCAACAATAACAAAACAAAACAAATGGAAAAAGAAGAGGAGGCACGCTCAAAATAAACCCAGCCATGTGAATTCAAATCGATGATTTGACAGTGGCATAGGAAAAGAGATATGTTTGTTTCGAATTCATTTGGCATAAGCCGGCTATCAATGTAAAACCTTTTTTCGGAGGGTTCAAGTGTGGTTTTTGTTGGGTTTAATAAACTGCCTGAATTTATTCTGATAATTGGTTGATAGTTTTGCTGCAAGTAGAGGATGCTGATGAGGAATGTGGTAATTCCGAAACGTGCGTCCATCCAACCATCTTGCAGTCTATAGGGCTTTGCCCAAATAAATTTGACAAACATTCTTTTCCTCTGTTGGTTAAGCTACTCTTGTAGTTTAGTCAATGTATGGTTTTAAGCTGAAATAAAAAAACGACAACAATGCTAAATTGTAGATTGTTAAAATATTAATCAAATTACAAAAACTCATTCAGTTATAATTGAGAGATTTCCCTTGCCCCCTATATAATTGTGAAATTGTTACTTGTTACCATATTTCTTTCTACTTTAATAGCTTTATTTGCATGTTTATTCCTTTACGTTTTAATTTGAATTTGCAAAATCCTTTCCTTGGCAGGCAAGCGACAAGTTAAAAACAATTCCCAACTTTTATTTCAGCTTTGCACAAATAATCCTTTATACTCCGGCTGCTTTATTTTACGCTTGATTTTCACTCAAAGCCGAAAATTCACTGCGTATTTCATCATTTATTTATTTTCGAGAAATCACTTGCCATATTTTTTTTAATATACCCTCCACCATAGGGTGGACGATAAAGTAACTTGTCTCATGGCGTTTGTAACGCATCGAAATATTGGTCTAAGACCCGAAAAGACATATTCAGTATTTCTGGAAGTAGTGAAATTGTGAGTCGATCTTAAGATATCTATCCGTCTGTCCGTATGTTTTTTTCGACAATGGAGCTTTCATTCTTAAATTTGGCACAGATTCTCTTTTTGCAAGCAGGTCAAAATTAAAGATGGTCTAGCCTCCATATAAACGAACGTTTAAAACGGACCAAAGTGTAGATCATCTGAAGACAGTGCTTCACCGGGAATGGGATTAAATACCACAGCTCTAGTTTCGTACAGTGTATGATGGCTATGTAGGCCGCTATCAAGTAATCCTAAACGTTATGATTTTTTCAAAGGAAATTATTATATTTGATTCATGGTAAAGAGTACATAAAATTCGTTCTGACCGTATACACTTGTTGTATTATTTTGCCTTGGCTGACACTTTTCTTCACCAGAAGATCTCTTGGGATTTTCGTTTTGTGTTGATAAATTTCTTAACTTGAAAATGCCTTATGCTCAAACTGTTGTCTATTCATTGTAATAGTCTTAGTAAATAGTTTTTTTCTTACTTTCTTCTTAAAAAAAAAGTTCTTTCCGTTTTTGTTAGGCATTTCTACTCCTGGTAGCACTAGTCCGACTAGCTAGGAAAAACGGATTCGTTAAAAACAAAAAAAAACTAAAATGACAAAGTCCTGCAACCACTGTTGCCACTCCTGCCAAAAACAATCTACCAAAATTTGACGAAAAATTTACCAAAAATCTACCGAACAAAATTTTATTTCTATGGAAAAGTTTGATAAAATTTTAATTCTATGGCAAATTTTGTCAATATTTTATTTCTATACAAAACTTTTGTCAATATTTTATCTCTATACAAAAATTTTGTCAAAATTTTTTTCTACAGACAATTTTGTCAAAATAATATAATATATATAATTTTGTCAAAATTTTATTTCTATAAAAAATTTTGTCGAAATTTTATTTCTATAGAAGATTTTGTTAAAATTTTATTTCGATAGAAAATTTTGTCAAAATTTTATTTCTTTAGAAAATTTTGTCAAAATTTTATTTCTATAGAAAATTTTGTCAAAATTTTATTTCTATAGAAAATTTTGTCAAAATTTTATTTCTATAGAAAATTTTGTCAAAATTTTATTTTCATAGAAAATGTTGTCAAAATTTTATTTCTATAGAAAAATGTTGTCAAAATTTTATTTATAAAGAAAATTTTATTTCTATTGAAAATTTTGTCAAAATTTTATTTCTATACAAAATTTTGTCAAAATTTTATTTACGTAGAAAATTTTGTCAAAATCTTATTTCTATAGAAAAAATTTGTCAAAATTTTATTTCTATAGTAAATTTTGTCAACATTTTATTTGTATAGAAAATTTTGTCAAAATTTTATTTCTATAGAAAATTTTCTCAAAATTTTATTTGTATAGAAAATTTTGTCAAAATTTTATTTCTAAAGAAAATTTTGTCAAAATTTTATTTCTATTGAAATTTTGTCATAATTTTATTTTCATAGAAAATTTTGTCACAATTTTATTTCTATAGAAAATTTTGTCATTTCTATAGAAATTTTTATCAAGATTTTAATTTTATAGAAAATTTTATCAACATTTTATTTCTATAGTAAATTTTGTCAACGTTTTATTTCTATAGAAAATTTCGTCAAAATTTTATTTCTATGGAAAATTTTGTGAAAATTTTATTTTTATAGAAAATTTTGTTAAAATGTTAATATAGAGAATTTTGTCAAAATTTTGTCTCTATAGATTTTTTTTAATGTTACTTCTAAAGAAAATTTTGTCAAAATTTTTTTTCTATAGAAAATTTTGTCAAAATTTTATTTCTATAGAAAATCTTGTTAAAATTTTATTCCTATAGAAAATTTTGTCAAAAATTTATTTTCATAGAAAATATTGTCAAAATTTTATTTCGACAGAAAATGTTGTCAAAATTTTATTTCTATAAAAAATTTTGTCAAAATTTTATTTCTATAAAAAATTTTGTCAAAATTTTATTTCTATAGAAAATTTTGTCAAAATTTTATTTCTATAGAAAATTTTGTCATAATTTTATTTTATATAGAAAATTTTGTCAAAATTTTATTTTATATAGGAAATGTTGTAAAAGTTTTATTTTTATAGACAATTTTGTCAAATTTTTGGTAATGGAAAATTTTGTCATAATTTTATTTAATATAGAAAATTTAGTCAATATTTTATTTCGATAGAAAAATTTTATTACCATAGAAAATTTTGTCAAAATTTTATTTTCATAGAAAATTTTGTCAAAATTGTATTTCTATAGAAAATGTTGTCAAAATTTTATTTCTATAGAAAGTTATGTCAAAATTTTATTTCTATAGAAAATTTTGTCAAAATTTTATTTCTATAGAAAATTTTGTCAACATTTTATTTCTATAGGAAATTTTGTCCGAATATTATTTCTATAGAAAATTTTGTCAAAATTTTATTTTTATGGAAAATTTTGTCAAAATTTTATTTCTATGGAAAATTTTGTCAAAATTTTATTTCTATAGAAAATTTTGTCAAAATTTTATTCCTATAGAAAATTTTGTCAAAATTTTATTTCTATAGAAAATTTTGTCATAATTTTATTTTATATAGAAAATTTTGTCAAAATTTTATTTTATATAGGAAATGTTGTCAAAATTTTATTTCTATAGAAAATTTTGTCAACATTTTATTTCTATAGGAAATTTTGTCCAAATATTATTTCTATAGAAAAATTTGTCAAAATTTTATTTCTATAGAAAGTTTTGTCAAAATTTTATTTCTATAGAAAATTTTGTCAAAATTTTATTTCTATAGAAAATTTTGTCATTATTTTATTTTATATAGAAAATTTTGTCAAAATTTTATTTTATATAGGAAATGTTGTAAAAGTTTAATTTTTATAGACAATTTTGTCAAAATTTTGGTAATGGAAAATTTTGTCATAATTTTATTTTATATAGAAAATTTTACCAAAATTTTATTTGCATAGAAAATTTTGTCAAAATTTTATATCTATAGAAAATTTTGTCAAAATTTTATTTCAATAGAAAATTTCGTCAAAATTTTATTTTCATAGAAAATTTAGTCAATATTTTATTTCGATAGAAAAATTTTATTACCATAGAAAATATTGTCAAAATTTTATATCTATAGCAAATTTTGCCAAAATTTTATTTATATAGAAAAATTTGTCAAAATTTTATTTCGACAGAAAATGTTGTCAAAATTTTAATTCTAAAAAAATTTTGTCAAAATTTTATATCTATAGAAAATTTTGCCAAAATTTTATTTATATAGAAAATTTTGTCAAAATTTTATTTCGACAGAAAATGTTGTCAAAATTTTAATTCTAAAAAAATTTTGTCAAAATTTTATTTCTATAGAAAATTCTGTCAAAATTTGTCAATATTTTATTTCTATACAAAAATTTTGTCAAAAATTTTTTTCTATAGAAAATTTTGTCAGAATATTATTTATATAGAAAATTTTGTCACCATTTTAATTCTAAAGAAAATTTTGTCACATTTTATTTCTAAAGAAAATTTTGTCAAAATTTTATTTCTTTTGAAAATTTTGTCAAAATTTTATTTTCATAGAAAATTTTGTCAAAATTGTATTTCTATAGAAAATGTTGTCAAAATTTTATTTCTATAGAAAATCTTGTCAAAATTTTATTTCTATAGAAAATTTTGTCAACATTTTATTTCTATAGGAAAATTTGTCAAAATATTATTTCTATAGAAAATTTTGTCAAAATTTTATTTCTATAGAAAATTTTGTCAACATTTTATTTCTATGGAAAATTTTGTCAAAATTTTATTTCTATAGAAAATTTTGTCAAAATTTTATTCCTATAGAAAATTTTGTCAAAATTTTATTTCTATGGAAAATGTTGTCAAAATTTTATTTCTATAGAATGTTTTGTCAAAATTTTATTTCTATAGAAAATTTTGTCATAATTTTTTTTTTATATAGGAAATGTTGTAAAAATTTTATTTTTATAGACAATTTTGTCGAAATTTTGTTTATGGAAAATTTTGTCAAAATTTAATTTCTGTAGAAAATTTTATCAAAATTTTATTACTATAGAAAATTTTGTCAACATTTTATATGTATAGAAAATTTTGCCAAAATTTAATTTCTGTATAAAATTTTGTCAACATTTGATTTCTATCGAAAATTTTGTCAAAATTTTATTTCTATAGAAAATTTTGTCAACATTTTATTTCTAAAGGAAATTTTGCCAAAATTTTATTTTATTTAGAAATTTTTGTCAAAATTTTATTTCTATAGAGAATGTTGTCAATATTTTATTTCTGTAGAAAATTATGTCAAAATTTTATTCCTATAGAAAATTTTGTCACTTCTACTATTTTTTGTAGAATTCTACCAACTGTGGCAACCGTACCTGCAACACGGAAGGCATCAGATGAAGTTTCTTCTCTCTTTTTGTTAATAATTTATAAGGTGTCGCCTTAAAGCGAAGCAAATGTTTATAAGCTTTTAGAATTGTTTTTGACAGGCAAAGAAAAAACAGAAAAAAACGGCCAAATGGTAAACAGATAAACTTAAGTCATACCTTAGACTATGACAAAAAAAGTATATAAGCGAATAAAGAAACATGAGAATTTACTTAAATTTACTGTACATTTGTCAAAGATGTCCATTATGGCTAGAGGAAATCTTTGCAGTAGATGTCGAAAATCTAATTGAATTACTTTGGGGTATACGACGTTTAGCATTATCGGAATGGATTGTATGGTTGCCTAAAAACTAAAAAAAGAAAACGGACATTACATTAAAAATTGATGCAAGATGTAATGCTGCTACATGCATGAACACAAAGCAGGGCCATTTTTATATAGTTATTCTTTAAGGTTTAATTTATAGATAATTTTATGATACATCATGCAATGTCCTGCAAGTTAAATATTCATCACAATTTCAATCAAAGTTCATTGTTCGGGGAAAATATGTTAGCACAATTCAAAAAATCACAAGGGAGTCACCGTGGTGCAATGGTTAGCATGCCCGCCTTGCATACACAAGGTCGTGGGTTCGATTCCTGCTTCGACCGAATACGAAAAAGCAGTGGATTAACCTTAGTAATGCTGATGACATATCTGAGGGTTTCAAAGTTTCTCTAAATGGTTTCACTGCAATGTAGAACGCCGTTCGGACTCGGCTATAAAAAGGAGGTCCCTTGTCATGAAATGGGGCAGCACTCAGTGATAATAGAGAAGTTCACCACTGTGGTATTACAATGGACTGAATAGTCTAAGTGAGCCTGATACATTGGCCTGCCACCTAATTGGGTATTGAAGCCAATAATGATGAAAACAGAGTTTATTGAGCAAAATGTGAATAAAGGTGTTTTATGGGGAAAGAAAAGAGAAACTGAAAGAGAAGAGTATTAGCCGATTGAGATTTCATAAACTCGGGAGGTTGTTCATCAAATATTCTTCTTCAACTAAGAGGTACTTAAATTTTTTACTACTGAAATAAAACTTTGAGAACATTTTCTATAGAAACAAAATTATGAGAAATTTTTCTATAGAAATAAAATTTTGGGAAAATTTACTATTGAAAGACAATTTTGAGAAAATTTTTATAGAACTCAAATTTTGAGAAAATTTTCGAAAGAAATAAAATTTTGAGAAAATTTTCTATTGATATGACATTTTGACAAAATTTTTTTACTACTGAAATAAAATTTTGAGAACAATTTCTATAAAAACAAAATTATGAGAAATTTTTCTACAGAAATTAAATTTTTTTGAAAATTTACTATTGAAAAACAATTTTGAAAAAGTTTTATAGAACTAAAATTTTGAGAAAATTTTCGATCGAAATAAAATTTTGAGGAAATTTTCTATTAATATGATATTTTGACAAAATTTTCTATTGAAGTAAATTTTTGAGAAAATCTTCAATAGAATTAAAATTTTGAAAGAATCTTCTATATAAACCACATTTTGACAAATTTTCCATACAACTAAAATTTTGACAACATTTTCTATAGAAATAAAATTTTGACAAAACTTTCTACGGAAATAAAAATTTGATAAAATTTTCTATAGAAATAAAATATTGAGAAAATTTTTTATGGAAATTTCAATAGAAACACAATTTTGACAAAATTTTCTATAAAAATAAAATTTTGATAAAAATTAATATATAAACCACAGTTTGACTAATTTTCCATAGAACTAAAATTTTGACAACATTTTCTATAGAAATTAAATTTTGACACAATTTTTCATAAAAATAAAATTTTCACAAAATTTTCTATAAAAAAAAATTTGACAAAATTTTCTTTAAAAATACAATTTTGACAAATTTTTCTACAGAAATAAAATTTTGACAAAATGTTCTATAAAAATAAAATTTTGACAAAATCTTCTATAGAAAGCAAATTTTGACAAAATTTACTATAGAAATAAAATTTCGACAAATATTCTATACAAACCAAATTTTGACAAAAATTTCTATAGAAATACAATTTTGACAAAATTTTCTTCAGAAATAAAATTTTGACAACATTTTCTATAGAAATAAATTTTGACAAAATTTACTATAGAAGTAAAAGTTTGACAAAATCTGCTATAGAATCCAAATTTTGAAAAAATTTACTATAGAAATAAAATTTTGACAAAATTTTCTATAGAAATACAATTTTGACAAAATTTTCTACGGAAATAAAATTTTGACAAAAGTTTCTATAAAAATAAAATTTTTATAAAATTTTCTATAGAAATAAAATTTTGAGAACATTTTTATAGAACTAAAATTTTGAGAAAATTTTCGATAAAAATAAAATTTTGAGAAAATTTTCTATTGATATGATATTTTGACAAAATTTTCTATTGAAGTAAATTTTTGAGAAAATCTTCAATAGAATTAAAATTTTGAAAGAATCTTCTATATAAACCACATTTTGACAAATTTTCCATAGAACTAAAATTTTGACAACATTTTCGATAGAAATAAAATTTTGACAAAACTTTCTACGGAAATAAAAATTTGATAAAATTTTCTATAGAAATAAAATGTTGAGAAAATTTTCTATAGAAATTTCAATAGAAACACAATTTTAAAAAAATTTCCTCTAAAAATAAAATTTTGACAAAAAATAATATATAAACCACAGTTTGACTAATTTTCCATAGAACTAAAATTTTGACAACATTTTCTATAGAAATAAAATTTTGACACAATTTTTCAAATTTTCTTTAAAAATACAATTTTGACAAATTTTTCTACAGAAATAAAATTTTCTATAAAAATAAAATTTTGACAAAATTGTCTATAGAAAGCAAATTTTCACAAAATTTACTATAGAAATAAAATTTCGACAAATATTCTATACAAACCAAATTTTGACAAAAATTTCTATAGAAATACAATTTTGACAAAATTTTCTTCAGAAATAAAATTTTGACAAAATTTTCTATAGAAATAAATTTTGGCAAAATTTACTATAGAAGTAAAAGTTTGACAAAATCTGCTATAGAAAATTTTCTATAGAAATAAAATTTTGACAAAATTTTCTACGGAACTAAAATTTTGACAAAAGTTTCTATAAAAATAAAATTTTTATAAAATTTTCTATAGTAATAAAATTTTCAAAAAAATTTCTATGGAAATGAAAAAAATTTCTGTGGAAACACAATTTTGACAAAATTTTCTATAAAAATAAAATGTTGGCAAAATTTTCTATAAAAATAAATTTTTGACAAAATTTTCTATAGAAATCAAATTTGAAAAAAAATTAAATTTTGGGAAAATTTTCTATCGAAATAAAATTGTGATCATGGTTTCTATATAAATATATAATTGATAAGATTTTCTATGGAAATCAAATTTCGACAAAATTTTCTATAAAAATAACATTTTGGGAGAATTTTTTACAGAAATAAAATTTTGACAAAATATATCTTGTTACAATATCTATTCGAGCTTTTTGGACAGGAAGATTAAAGGAATTGATACTATTAAGTTACTGAAAAGAAAATGCCAGATACCAATCTCGCAAGCCTGACTATACATATGTTTCAGTTTTGGCTAATACACATTTCCATAGTCTTTAGTGAGATCTGACCGGGTGAGATGACTCAATTTGGATATTTTATGTCAATGCCTTATGAAAATTACATACGAGAATTATTCTTCCCAGTTGGGACTACATTTTGATTCTTTATCAATCATCTTTGACCAAATTTCAATGCAATTGTCTTATCTGTACGATTAGAAACCACCAATACCACCAACAACAGAAGAGCGGTAGTACGAACGAATAAAATTTTGACAAAATTATCTTTAGAAATAAAATTTTGACAAAATTTTCTATTGAAATAAATTTTCGACAAAATTTTTTATAGAAATAAAATTTGGCAAAATTTTCTATAGAAATAACATTTTGACAAAATTTTCTATAGAAATAAAATTTTGACAAAACTTTCTATGAAAATAAAATTTTTATAAAATTTTCTATAGAAATAAAATTTTGAGAAATTTTTCTATGGAAATGAAAAAAATTTCTGTGGAAACACAATTTTGACAAAATTTTCTATAAAAATAAAATTTTGGCAATATTTTCTATAAAAATAAATTTTTGACAAAATTTTCTATAGAAATCAAATTTGAAAAAAAAAATAAATTTTGGAAAAATTTTCTATCGAAATAAAATTGTGATCATGGTTTCTATATAAATATATAATTGACAAAATTTTCTATAGAAATCAAATTTTGACAAAAGTTTCTATAAAATTAACATTTTGGGAGAATTTTCTACAGAAATAAAATTTCGACAAAATACATTTTGTTACAATATTTATTCGAGCTTTTTGGACAGAAAGATTAAGGGAATTGATTACTGAAAAGAAAATTTCCATAGTCTTTAGTGAAATCTGATCGGGTGAGATTTTTCAATTGGGATCTTTTATGTTAATTCTTTATGAAAATTACAAACGAGAATTATTCTTCACAGTTGGGACTACATTTTTATTCTTTATCAATCATTGTTGACCAAATTACAATGCAATTATCTTATCTGTACAATTAGAAACGTTCCGCCATTGATTTCAGTTTCATGTCTTAGTTTTTATTCTCGAATTTCATATTCTAAGTTTCTTACTAATCTTCCTTACCTGTGGTCCCAAGCAAATCCCCCCTTTACTTCAAAGAAAAATTTCGTATTACTCACATATCCACATTTCCACATGGCATGACATAGTTCATGCTTTACCAAATTCAAGTCCATCTAAAGGTAATTTACTTCACAGACACTTCAACACTTCCTTACTACAGTCCACCACAGTCTACATCAGCTTTGTTAATATTGAAGTTTTCCTCTATGGCTTTCAATGAAATCCATTCACACCCTTGGGTACTTAGGAAATATGGTCTGGATTCATCTTTGAATGAATGCTAGGGTTAGCTAGTTCTGTGTTGACATTATCATTGTCATTGCCTTTGACTTCTAATGCTTTTAATGTGTATGCACAGTACTGGCATTTTAGTAATGCTCTATAGATTTTGCCTCCTCTTATGGGCGCCACATACATAGCCTTCTGAAGTCCCTTATGGCAGCTACATATATCATCTTCACATGTGTTAATTTTCTTTATTTCGAGCTTTCAGGATTATTTAAGCCAAAATAACTGCTAACACTAATGCGACAACAACTGTGACAATACCACCAACAACAGAAGAGCGGTAGTACGAACGACCATCTCGTCGCATCAGGATCGGTAACCACAATGCATGTCAGCAGACTCACTGCCACATTTTGTAGAAATGCCATTACTGATGCAACAACCACACTATACTGGCATTACTTACCACCAGGATATTTTTCTTACTTTTATGTTACGTATGCGGCCTTCACCATTCTTAGGTTTTGAGACGATGTAGTCCCTTCATATGCATTGCATTTATTTGAAGGTAGAAAAAAGTGGTAATGTTCATTGTAATGTAGGCATGTGGTTGTAAAGATTAAGGTTGACGTGAATCGAGGGAGGTAAATCTCTGAAGTTATGAAAATCTCAGTGGAGGAAATGTAGACTCGAAGATGTTTAGCGTGTGAGCTGAAGAACTGAAGAAGTTGTAGTCACAATGGTCTGAATAGTCTAAGTGAGCCAGAAACTTATTCGGGATGCCACTTTAACCTAGTCCCGAAGATTTTAGTGGGGAAAGTGTAATCCCGAAGATCTCGGTTTACTGTGAACTCAAAGATCTCAGCACTAAGAATTCAGTAGTAGAACCGTAGACCTAAAGATATCATGGGAGGAAATATGAACTTGAAAATCTCATTGTGGGTCACAATGGTCTGAATAGTCTAAATGAGCCTGAAACTTAATCGGGAAGCCACTTTAACCTAGTCCCGAAGATTTTAGTGGGGAAAGTGTAATCCCGAAGATCTCGGTTTACTGTGAACTCAAAGATCTCAGCACTAAGAATTCAGTAGTAGAACCGTAGACCCAAAGATATCATGGGAGGAAATATGAACTTGAAAATCTCATTGTGGGAAATGCAAACTCGAAGATTTGATTTTGGGAACTTTTGACCTGCAGTTCTCAGAGGGGAATTATAGACCTGAAGATTTCAATGGTTAATTACAATCCTAAAGATCTGAATGAGGAAGTTGTAGTCTCAAAACTGTTAAATGGGAAACTGTAGATATAATAGTTTCTTTGTGGGAACTATGGAATCGGATTGTGAAGGGACAGTTGATCCGAAGATATCAGTAGGGGAAATGTAGTCTTTAAGATCTCAGTGAGGGAATTATAGTCCAGAAGATCACTTAGCGAAAGCTGTATTCCCAAATATGTCTTTGAAGAACTGTAATTCCGAATATTTCATTGTGAAAACTGTAGACTCAGTGCTGAGTCTGTACATTCCAAAACTTCGGTAGGAAAACTGTCGTCTCGACTATCTCGAAGGGAGAGTTTTTAACTCGAAGATCTTAATGGGGGAATTATTGATCCCAAGATGTCAGTAGTGGAAGTGTATTCCCTTAAATCTCACAGTGGAACTGTAGACTTAAAAAATGCATTGTGTGAACTCTAGTTTCGAAGATCTCTCTGTAGGAATCAACTGGCCCGAAAATCTCAATGGTTTAACTGTTGATCCTAGAAGATCTATGTGGGAGAATTTAAGTCCTGAAGTCCTTTCAGCATGAACTTTAGTCTAGAAAATCTCAGAGTGAATTGTAATCCTGAACTGTCAGCACTGAGTACTCACTTGATGGTATCAGTGGATAGATTGTAGTCCCGAAGATCTCTTAGCGGGAGCTCTAATACCGAAGATCTCAGTAGTTGACCTCTCATACCAAATATCTCATAGGGAGAACTGTAACAACGAAAATCTCAGTGGGGAAACTTTGGAAGAATTGAAGTCCTGAAAATCTTTTAACGGGAGCTGTAGTCCCGAAAATATCAGCGGGAATTGTTGATCTGAAAATCTCAATCGGGTAATGGAATTCTCGCTGATCTCTTAGCAGAATCTGTAGTCCCGAAGATCTCAGTGGAAAACTGTACTCCCAACGATCTGTGTAGACTTGAACTCTCATACCAAATATCTCATAGGGAGAACTGTAACAACGAAGATCTCAGTGGGGTATCTTTGGAAGAATTGAAGTTCTGAAGATCTTTTAACGGGAGCTGTAGTCCCGAAAATATCAGCGGGAATTGTTGATCTGAAAATCTCAGTCGGGGAATGGTATTCTCGCTGATATCTTAGCAGAATCTGTAGTCCCGAGGATTTCAGTGGAAAACTGTACTCCCAACGATCTGTGGAGACTTGACCTCTCATTCCAAATATCTCATAGGGAGAACTGTAAACACGAAAATTTCAGTGGGGAAACTTTGGAAGAATTAAAGTCCTGAAGATCTTCTAACGGGAGCTTTAGTCCCGAAAATCGCAGCGGGAATTGTTGATCTGAAAATCTCAGTCGGGGAATTGTATTCTAGAGGATCTCTTAGCTGAAACTGTTGTCCCGAAGATCTCAGTGGAAAACTGTAATCCCAAAGATCTGTGGAGACTTGTCCCGAAGACCTCAGCGGGGAATTGTAATCCTGAAAATCCCTTAGCGGGAACTATAGTCCCGCAAATCTCAGTGGTACTGTAGTCCTGAAGGTCTCTCTTTGGAAATGTAACCTGTAAGATCTCAGTTGTGGAACTTCGCCCCGAATATCTCAAAGAAGGAACTTTTTACACGAAGATGTTACTCGAGAACAATTGATCCAAAGATATGAGTGGAAGAATTTAAGACCCAAAGATCTTTTAACTGGAGCTGTACTCCCGAAAATCTCTGGGGGAACTGCTGATCTAAAAATCGGGGAATTTTACTCTTGCTGATCTCTTAGCGGGAAACGTAGTCCCAAAAATCTCAGTGGAAAACTATAATCAAAAACATCTTAATGTGGAGACCTTTTGTTGCGAAGATCTCAGAGGAGAATTGTAATCCCGGAGGTCTCTTAGCGGGAATTGTAGTCCCGAAATATTCAGTGGGACTGTAGTCTCGAAGATCTCTCTATGGAATTGTAATCTCGAAGATCTAATCGATGGATCTGTAGATTTTAAGATCTCAGTCGTCACGAACTGGGAGAACTGTTGATCCGTAGATCTCAGAAGCATAATTGTAGTCCGGATCTCTTAGTAGGAACTGTAGGCCCAAAGGTCTCTCTATGGAACTGTAATCTCAAATATCTTAGTATGGAGACTACAGACTCGAAGATCTCAGTGATGGAACTCTAGTTTTTCAGATCTCAGTAGTGGAACTATCTTCCCGAATATCTTATAAGGGGAATTGTTGACCCGAAGATCTTACTGGGAGATCTGTTGATCCGAAGATCTCAGTGAGAGAATTGTAATCCCGAAGATCTTCCCGGGTATCTGTAATCCCGAAAATCTCTATGAGGGAAACTGTAGACTCGGTGATCTCAGTTATGGAACAGTAGTTTTTAATACCTCAGTAGTGGAACTGCCGTCCCGCATATATCATAGGGGGGAATTGTTGAACCGTTGATCCGAAGATCTTAGTGGTGGAATTGTAATCCCGAAGATCTTTTTTTGCGGAAACTGTACTCTCAACGATCTACCTTGGGTAGCTATAATCCCGAAACTGTAGACTCGATGATAGCCGTGATGGAAGTGTAGCTTTTAAGATCGCAGTAGTAGAAATTTCGTTCCGCATATATCATAGGTGGAATTTTTGACCCGAGAATCTTATTGGGGGAACTGTTGAAGGAAAAATCTTTGTGGGGGAATTATAATCCCGATAATCTCTTAGAGAGAACTGTAGTCCCGAAGATTTCTATGGAGAGCTGTAATCCTGATAATCTCTATGGGGCATATTGTTGATCCGAAGTGGCAGAACTGTCGATCCAAAGATCTCAGTGAGGCAATTTTAGTCCCGAAGATATCGTAAAAATATCAGTGTGGAAAATGTAGACTTGAAGATCTCAGTGATAGAATTGTAAATCCTGAAATCCCAGTAGTGGAACATAGCTACTTTAGTCCAGAGTATCTCATTATGAGAACTGTAGGCTCGAAGAGTTCTATTGTGAAATCTTACGAAGATCTCAGTGGGAGAATGTCAGTGCGGAAACCGGAGACCAAAAATTTCAGTATGGGAACAGTAGAGGTAACCTGCATGATTTTAAGCAGGAATGCCATAACGGCGGCCCTTTACAAGGGAGCCACCGTGGTGCAATAGTTAGCATGCCCGCCTTGCATACACAAGGTCGTGGGTTCGATTCCTGCTACGACCGAACAACAAAAAGTTTTTCAGCGGTGGATTATCCCACCTCAGTAATGCTGGTGATATTTCTGAGGGTTTCAAAGCTTCTCTAAGTGGTTTCATTGGAATGTGGAACGCCTTTCGGACTAGGCTATAAAAAGGAGGTCCCTTGTCATTGAGCTTAACATGGAATCGGGCAGCACTCAGTGATAAGAGAGAAGTTCACCACTGTGGTATCACAATGGACTGAATAGTCTAAGTGAGCCTGATACATCGGGCTGCCACATAACCTAACCTAACCTTAGAGCTTTACAATATTTCGTGTACTGCTAAATCAGGCGGCCCATTTACTCATAATTTTCATGGCATGCTTTAGATTCGCTTACACCGCAAAACCTTGGCATAAGGCAAAGGAAGTCTTCATACCTAAACGCATTTGTGGTATAGCCGTGGACTTTTTAGTCTCACCTATCTAACCTTATCCCAACTGGGAATTTCTTTACCCTGAATTTTCATGCGACATCCTCATTTGGTTTTTTTCTCGCACCCAAATCCATTATTGTCATTCTTATGCATCACGTTGTTTACTCACCTATCCATGGTTGGTTACCCAAAGTACGACCCAATCATGATGCGAAAGCATTAAGCCGTCCCTCTTTCCCCCACTCCCCTACTCAGACCGTCTATGCTCATTGTTAAGTCATGAGTAATGCTGCGAGAGTGCACACATACACAAAAAAGTGCTCCATTAACAGCGGCAAGTGAATTCAAGGCGCATTGTCTATGAATTTGAAAAGACCTGTGAATGCAACTCTGCATCCTAGTGTTATTTGTTTTCGTCAGCGTGATAATGTCATTTAGTCTATCTTGCTTATTTAGTTGGCAAATGTACCTCTTTTGTTCTTTTCACCTCTTGCAACCTATTTTCGACAAACGGATTCATGGGAAAATAATTGAAAAAGAGCAATTTTTGTCAATTTGTATGCGTTGTCGTTGTATTTTTTTTTTTTGTTAGTCATTGCATGGAACTGTATTGAATTAACCGGAAGTGCGCGTGAGTGCCATTGGTAATGATGTTGAATGAGTGATGAACGACGAATAGATTTTGGAGGAGGAGGAGAAGGCCAAACAAAGTGAAAAGAAGACAACCCAAATATATCAGAAAATTACAGCGAGGCCAAATTAGGGAAATTGAAAAAACCACTTTATCTAAATAACAATCTTCAATTGTGAAAATAATTGAAAAATGAACACCATGTTAAAAATATATTACCTAGCTTATTTTAACAAAACTGCAAAAAATTAATAAAAAATAAATAGTTTAATTTAAATCGTAGATATGGCCGTGTCGGTGCGTCTGTCCGCCCGTTCGTCCTTTTATATGTTGAAATAGTGTCAATTTGTGGAGGAATAGTTTTATCTACCCGAAGCTTTGCATTGCTACAGGCTCACTTCTCCCTTCTCACCGAGTGCTGCCCGACACTGAGCCAGTGGATTGATGGCCATTCCGAAATTTGGTAAATGAGGTTTATTTCCATCATCCAGCTACACTGCTCACTCAATTCTCGAGATTTTGTCTTTACTTCAATCATATTGGTTTTGATTTTGAGCCAAAGGCTTGTTATCTTTATAGCCGACTTAATTCATCGGATTTAAGAATGATTTCTATGGGTCAGATTTCTTAAATCCAAGTTGACCTTAATACAAGATAATCATTTTGACGTCGAATAACCACCAGGGTCTCCGTAATTATCCACTTAACCTCTCGGAATAAGAACCAAAGTATTTTCTTTCTCGAGAAAAAAATACATATTAGTTTGATTGTTTGATCTTGACTGATCAAGATTTGATGGGAGCAAGCATTCGGGATGTCATTGGTTTGTAGATAGAACTGATAACTTCGTAGAGATGAAGAAGTAATTCGTTTGGTAGATACTCTGCAGGTTAAAAGAACTACGATTCATTGAAATTCGTTAATTATGAGAAATTTGGTTCGTCGATAGTCGGTCAAGTCAATGACAAATTCGATTCGTTGATGGTCAAAAGTGGATGGGAATGTCGGTACATCGATATTCGGTGGATGAGAAATTTGATTCATTAATGATGGGTAGTGTATGAAAACGTCGGTTCGCCGATGACCGGTATATGCTAACGATGTCAGTTTGTAAGGGATTGGAGACTGTTGCATTTGTGGAAAGGTGTATGATTGGTCTTTGACGATTCGACGATTGTGTGTTCGGCGATTTGTTGGTGTACGGAATTGTATTTTCCATGTTGCTACAGTGTGGAATCGGTTATAGGTAGAAGTACTGTCGATTACCATGCAAAATACTTCACTAGCCCAAAGATCTCAGTGGGAACTGTAGGTCCAAAGGCCTGACTGGGGAAATGTAGGCCTTAAGGTATCAGTGATGGAACTGAAGATCCGAAGATATCTGTGGGAAACTGCAGTCTCAGTTGGGACTATAGGTCCGAAGATCTCAGTGGTGGCACTCTGGGCCCGATTGTCTCAGTGGCGATCTTTAGGCCTGAAGGTCTCAGTGAAGAAACGTTACAGCCGAAGATCTCAGCAACGGAACTCTAGCCCCAAAGGCTTCAGTTGAGGAATTCTGGGCCTGAAAGTCTCAGAGGTGGATGTATAGAGGCGAAGATCTTAGCAACGGAACCCTAGGCCCAAAGGTTCCAGCGCAGGAATTCTGGGCCTGAAAGTCTCAAAGGTGGATGTATAGATGCGAAGATCTCAGTGTTGGAACTCTAAACCCAAAAGCCTCATTAGTGGAAATCTAGATCTGAGGATCTCAGAGGAGAACTGAAGGCCCGAAGGTCTCAATGGGGAATTCTAGACTCGAAGGTTTCAGTGGTGGAATTGTAGATCCGAAAATCTCGTTGGGGAACTATAGGCCCAAACGTATCAGTGGTTGAACTGTATGACCGATATTCTCATTGAAGAAATTGTGGATCCGAAGAACTCAGTGGTTGAACTATACCCGAACCCGACGGTCTCAGTGATGGAACTTTAGATCCGAAGGTCTCAGTGGGAGCTGTAGGTCCAAAGGCCTGACTGGGGAAATGTAAGCCTTAAGGTTTCAGTGGTGGAACTAAAGATCTCAGTAGAGAACTCTCTCAGTCTCAGTGGGTACTATAAGCCCGATTATCTCAGTAGAGGAACTGCAGATCTGAAGATCTCATTGGTGGTGGGCCCGATTGTCTCAGTGGAGGAGCTGTACATCGAAAGATCTCAGCAACGGATCTCTAGGCCCAAGCGCTTCAGCTGAGGAATTCTGGGCCTGAAAGTCTCAGTGATGGATGTGTATATCCGTAGGTCTCATTGGTGGAACTGTAGAACCGATGTTCTCATTGAAGGAATTGTAGATCCGAAGAACTCATTGGCCCGGAAGTTCTCAGTGATGGAACTGTAGATTCGAAGGTCTCAGTGGTGGACCTATAGGCCCGACGGTCTCAGTGATGGAACTGTAGATCCGAAGGTCTCAGTGGGGAAGGCCTTAAGGTCTCAGTGGTGAAACTCTAGGCCCGAAGGTCTCAGTGGGAGCTGTAGGTCCAAAGGCCTGACTGGGGAAATGAAGGCCTTAAGGTTTCAGTGGTGGAACTAAGGATCTCAGTAGGGAACTCTCTCAGTCTCAGTGGGACTATAAGCCCGATTGTCTAAGTGGAGGAACTGCAGATCCGAAGATCTCAGCAACGGATCTCTAGACCCAAACGCTCCAGCGGAGGAATTCTGGGCTTGAAAGTCTCAGTGGTGGATGTGTAGATCCGAAGGTCTCATTGGTGGAACTGTAGAACCGATGTTCTCATTGAAGGAATTGTAGATCCGAAGAACTCATTGGCCCGGAAGGTCTCAGTGATGGAACTGTAGATCCGAAGAACTCAGTGGTGGAACTATTGGCCCGAAGGTCTCAGTGATGGAACTGTAGATCCGAAGGTCTCAGTGGGGAAGGCCTTAAGGTCTCAGTGGTGGAGGAACTCTAGGCCCGAAGGTCTCAGTGGGAGCTGTAGATCCAAAGGCCTGAGTGGGGAAATGTAGGCCTTAAGGTTTCAGTGGTGGAACCAAAGATCTCAGTAGGGAACTCTCTCAGTCTCAGTGGGGACTATAATTGTCTCAATGGAGGAACTGCAGATCCGAAGATCTCATTGGTGGAACTCTGGGCCCGATTGTCTCAGTGGAGCAACTGTACATCCATAGATCTCAGCAACGGATTTCTAGACCCAAACGCTTCAGCGGAGGAATTCTGGGCCTGAAAGTCTCAGTGGTAGATGTGTAGATCCGAAAGTCTCATTGGTGGAACTGTAGAACCGATGTTCTCATTGAAGGAATTGTAGATCCGAAGAACTCATTGGCCCGAAAGGTCTCAGTGATGGAACTGTAGGTTCGAAGGTCTCAGCAACGGATCTCTAGTCTTAAACGCTTCAGCGGAGGAATTCTGGGCCTGAAAGTCTCAGTGGTGGATGTGTAGATTCGAAGGTCTCAGTGGTGGAACTGTGGAATCCTTGAAGGAATTGTACATCCGAAGAACTCAGTGGCCATAGGTTTCAATGATGGAACTGTAGGTCAGAAATAAGGCCATCGCATGCATGGTTTAGCATGCGACGGACTAGTTGAGAATTAGCTCCTCCTAGTATGTTTTAATCCTGCGTGCTTGTTGGTTGACTGGTGGTTTTTGATTTTTTCACGTTACATTAACGTGTAGAAAAAATCGCCTTCAGTGAAAAGCGTATCGACTCAAGTAAAAAATCTTTGTATCGCAGAAAGGAATCTTTCATGGTACGCAAAAACGGCGTTTGTGTTTTAAGGCCATGAAATCTTTGGACTTACTACAATATTTTTCTCGGTATACAAAAAACTCCCAATAGGAAAAAATGGGATTTTTAGTCTACATATTATTTCAATTCAAGCTTCTTGGACATACAGATTAAGGAATTGATGTTATTAAGTAATTTAAAAGAAAATGCCAATCTACACAAAGCTGACTATAAACATGTTTTATCGTTGGCTAGTTCGCAGCCTTTAGTATGTATCTGGCGAGGTCAGATGATTAAGTTTGGGGTTTATATGCAAATTTAATTATTTAATTTTACATCTGGTATGCAATCAATATGAAATGTACCTAAAAATGTTTCTCGCTAATTTCCTGATAAATATAATTATTGTACAAAAATTCTACCCTTCAATACATATAATCATACTGCATTCTTTTGTTTTGTTTTTATTTTATTTATTTATTTTTTTTTTGTTTGCATAAAATATTTAAGATTTCGAAACGTGCTCCAATCATTCAATTATGTATGGTAGATAATGGTAATTTATTGATGGTAGTAATGCATAAAATATTTCATGTCTTTGTTTTTTTTTTTTTTTTTTGCCCCGCCCCCTCACCTCTCGTTCAATGTTCCCCCAAACCAGAATAGCATTTGCGATAGCCTTTAAATATTGATAGATAAATTAATTAACGTCTATTTGTGGACACATTTTCATTTTAAATGTACATTGCTCTGCTATGAGATGTATATTAATGGGCTTAAGAAGGCTGATGGGAAGGCGCTACCAATTGAGTGGTGGCGATAGTGGTGGGGCGAGGGAGGTCATGCTTAATTTCATTTAAAAATTTCACAAGTTACTTAATCTGTCGATAATTATGTTTATAGAGAAGTGTGGCAAATCTTCGCAGAGCTTGAAGTGTTTCATAGTTGAGCCTATGCAAATTGTCTTAATTAAGTGTTTATATCACATTAAGGCTGATTAATTTTGTGTATTAATTATATTTTTGGTCTATGACATTAAAGAAATTGATGGATTATGTTATTGTTAAAACAAAGAGACAGAAAGAGGAAGAGATACAAGTTAGCGTTTAAATTGAATTTAGAATGATGTAAGTATTTGAATCACAAGGGAGATGCGTATATAGGATATGCAAAAAAAATATCCCAGTTTTGAATTCACAGAGTTGTTGGTATTTAATGCAACAGGGTAAAGCACTATATTCGTTTTATTCTTTTTTCGAATGTTATTGTTCAAAAGCCAAAAATTTTGGAAATAATATTAAATTTAATAATCAGTGCTTAAAAATGTGTCATAGAGCCTAAAGGACCTTAATTCGTGAACACCCGAAAAACAAAATTTCGATTAAAATGTTCAAAAAAAAAAAAAAATCCAAATATTTTTAGGAAAAACTTATTTTGTCCACATCTCCTTAAAAGTGTGTCCTAGACACTTTTGCCAAAAATTTGGAGAAAACTTTACCAAAAAAACTACCAATAAAAAAAATTTAGTTTTGCAAAATTTTACTTCTACAGAAAATTTTAGCAAAATTTTATTTCTATAGAAAATTTTCTCAAAATTGTATTTCTATATAATTTTTTGTCAAAATTTTATTTCTAAAAAAAATTCTGACAATTTATTTTTTTTCTTTGGAAAATTTTAACATTTTATTTCTTTAGAAAAATTTCTCAAAATTTTATTTCTGTAGAAAAATTTTTTAAAATTTTATTTCCATAGAAATTTTTATTATTATAGACATTTTTCTCAAAATGCTATTTCTATAGAAAATTATGACAAAATTTTATTTCTTTAGAAAATTTTGACAAAATTTTTTTTATTAGAAAATTTTACCAAAATTGTATTTCTACAGAATATTTTAACAAAATATTATTTGTATGGAAAAGTTTCTCAAAATTTTATTTTTATAGACTATTATCTCAAAATTTTATTTTTATAGAAAATTGTATCAAAATTTTATTTCTCTAGCAAATTTAGTTTCCTCAAAATTTTATTTCAATAGAAAATTTTATCAAAATTTTATTTCTACAGAAAATTTAATATCAAAAAAATTTTCTAAAAATGTTATTTTTATAGAAAATTTTGTTAAAATTTTATTCCCATGGAAATTTTTGACAAAAATGTATTTCTATAGAAAATTTTCCCAAAATTTTATTTCTTTAGAAAGTTTTCTCAAAATTTTATTTTTATAGACAATTATCTCAAAATTTTATTTTTATAGACAATTATCTAAAAATTCTATTTTTTTAGAAAATTGTGTCAAAGTTTTATTTCTCTAGCAAATTTAGTTTGCTCAAAATTTTATTTCTATAGAAAATTTTATAAAAAAATGTATATCTACAGAAAATTTTATATAAAAAAAATTTCTAAAAATGTTATTTTTACAGAAAATTTTGTCAAAATTTTATTCCCATGGAAATTTTTGACAAAAATGTATTTCTATAGAAAATTTTCCGAAAATTTTATTTCTTTAGAAAGTTTTCTCAAAATTTTATTTTTATAGACAATTATCTCAAAATTTTATTTTTATAGACAATTATCTAAAAATTCTATTTTTATAGAAATTTGTGTCAAAGTTTTATTTCTCTAGCAAATTTAGTTTGCTCAAAATTTTATTTCTATAGAAAATTTTATAAAAAAATTGTATATCTACAGAAATTTTTATATCAAAAAAATTTTCTAAAAATGTTATTTTACAGAAAATTTTTTCAAAATTTTATTCCCATGGAAATTTTTGACAAAAATGTATTTCTATAGAAAATTTTCCGAAAAGTTTATTTCGTTAGAAAGTTTTCTCAAAATTTTATTTTTATAGATAATTATCTCAAAATTTTATTTTTACAGAAATTTGTGTCAAACTTTTATTTCTCTAGCAAATTTAGTTTGGTCAAAATTTAATTTCTATAGAAAACTTTCTCAAAATTTTATTTCTACAGAAAATTTTCTAAAAATTTTATATCTATAGAAAATTTTGTCAAAATTTTATTTCTACAGAAAATTTTCTCAAAATTGTATTTCTATAGATAATTTTATAAAAAAATTTATTTCTTTAGAAAATTTCTTAAAAGTTTCCTCTAATTTTAATCCTAAAAAATGTTCTCAAAATTGTATTTCTACAGAAAATTTTATATCAAAAAAATTTCTAAAAATGTTATTTTTATAGAAAATTTTGTCAAAATTTTATTCCCATAGAAATTTTTGACAAAAAAGTATTTCTATAGAAAATTTTCCCAAAATGTTATTTCTTTAGAAAGTTTTCTCAAAATTTTATTTTTATAGACAATTATCTCAAAATTTTATTTTTATAGACAATTATCTCAAAAATTTATTTTTATAGAAATTGGTGCAAAATTTTATTTCTCTAGAAAATTTAATTTGCTCAAAATTTAATTTCTATAGAAAATTTTGTCAAAATTTTATTTCTATAGAAAATTTTGTAAAAATTTTAGTTCTATAGAAAATTTTGTCAAAATCTTATTTAAATAGAAAATTTTCTCAAAATTGTATTTCTATAAATAATTTTATCAAAAATTTTATTTCTTTAGAAATTTTTCTCAAAATTTTATGTCTATATAAATTTTTGTCAAAATTGTATGTCTATATAAATTTTTGTCAAAATTTTATTTATAAAAAAAAATTTGGACAATATTTTTTTCTTTAGAAAATTTTGACAAAATTTTATTTCTTCCGAAAATTTTCTCAAAATTTTAATTCTAATGAAAATTTTCTCAAAGTTTAATTTCTACAAAAAATCTTTTAAAAATGTTATTTATATAGAAAAGTTTCTCAACATTTTATTTCTTTAGTTTATTTCTCAGCATTTTATTGCTATAGAAAATTTTCTCAATATTTTATTTCTATAGAAAATTTTCTAAAAATTGTATTTCAATGGAAAATTCATAAAATTTTATTTCGATGGAAAAGTTTCTCAAAATTTTATTTCTATAGAAAATTTTCTGAAAATTTTATTTATATGGAAAATTTTCTCAATATTTTATGTCTATAGAACATTCTCTCAAAATTTTATTTCTATAGAAAATTTTCTGAAAATTTTATTTATATGGAAAATTTTCTCAATATTACATTTCTATAGAACATTTTGTCAAAATTATATTTTTAAAGAAAATTTTGTCTTAATTTTATTTCTATAGAAAATTTCCTCAAAAATTTTATTTCTATAGAAAATTATGACAATGGTATTTCTATAGCAAAATTTCTCAAAATTTTATTTCAATAGAACATTTTTTTCAAAATTTTATTTCTATAGAAAAATTTCTCAAAATTTTATTTCTGTAGAAAATTTTCTCAAAATTTTATTTATATAGAATATTTTGACAAATTTGAATTTTTTAGAAAATTTTCTCAACATTTTGTTTCCTTAAAAATTTTTAGAGAACATCTTAGAAATTTTTTGCAAAATCTACCAAAACATCAAGAATTCTTCCAGTCTACCAAACAATAAAAAATCTACAATTTTTGGTAGAATTCTACGAATTGTGGAAACCGTTGTCCTAAACCCAGAAGGAGGTAAATACGTGATCACCCCCAGAAAATTAAAAATTTCGATGAAAATATTTAAAATATTCAAATGTGTATATGAAAAACTTATTTTGGCGATATCTCTTTCAAAAGGCGTCCTAGACAGGGTTGCCACTCGAGGGAAAGATATTCTGCCAAAATTTGGAGAAAAGTTTGACAAAAAAATACCAAATAAAAAACCTTATTTTGTATAACTTATATCTACAGACAATTTTATCAAAATTTTCTTTTTGTAGAAAATTTTATCAATTTTTTTGTTTTCTACAGAAAATGTTTTTAAAAATTTTATTTCTACATAAAATTGTTGAACAATTTTATTTCTATAGAAATTTTTGTTAGTACTTTATTTATTTTGTCAACATTTTATTTCTATAGAAAATTTTGTCAAAATTTTATATCTATAGAAAATTTTGTCAAAATTTTATTTCTATAGAAAATTTTGTCAAAATTTTATTTCTATAGAAAATTTTGTCAACATTTTATTACTATAGAAATTTTTGTCAAAATTCTGTTTCTATAGAAAATTTTGTCAACATTTTATTTCTATAGAAAATTTTGTCAAAATTTTATTTCTATAGAAAGTTTTGTCAAAATTTTATTTCTATAGAAAATTTTGTCAAAATTCTATTTCTATAGAAAATTTTGTCAAAATTTTATTTCTATAGAAAATTTTGTCAAAATTTTATTTCTATAGAAAATTTCGTCAAAATTTTATTTCTATAGAAAATTTTGTCAAAATTCTATTTCTATAGAAAATTTTGTCAAAATTTTATTTCTATAGAAAATTTTGTCAAAATTTTATTTCTATAGAAAATTTTGTCAAAATTCTATTTCTATAGAAAATTTTGTCAACATTTTATTTCTATAGAAAATTTTGTCAAAATTTTATTTCTATAGAAAATTTTGTCAAAATTTTATTTCTATAGAAAATTTTGTCAATATTTTATTTCTATAGAAAATTTTGTCAAAATTTTATTTCTATAGAAAATTTTTTCAAAATTTTGTTTCTATAGAAAATTTACTCAAAATTTTATTTCTATTGAAAGTTTTTTCAAAATTTTGTTTCTATGGAAAATTTACTCAATATTTTATTTCTATTGAACGTTTTTTTTTTTTAATTTCTATAAAAATTTATAGAGGACCTGTAGGAAAGTTTTGCAAAATCTAGCAAAATATCGAAAACTTTTCCAGTCTACCAAACAATAAAAAATATACAATTTTTGGTAGAGTTCTACGAATTGTGGCAACCGTGGTCCTAGACTCAGAATACATGATCACCCCTAATAAATTAAAATTTCAATGAAAGTCCTCAAAATATCCAAATTTTTATATGAAAACTTTATTTTTGCGATATCTCCTTAAATATGCGCTCCAGAGCCAAAAGGACCTTAATTCGTGACAAACCAAAAAAAAAACATTCCTCAATAAATCCAAATTTTTATATGAAAAACTTATTTTTGAGATATCTCCTTAAATATGTGTCCTAGAACCAAAAGGACCTTAATTCGTGACCACCCCCAAAAACCAAAATTTTGATGAAAATCGTCAAAATATTCACATTTTTATATGAAAAACCTATTATGGCGATATCCCCATAAATATGAGTCCTAGAGCTTAAAAATTTGCGATATAATTTCGATGAAATTTCTCAAAAAATCAAAAATTTTTTATGAAAAATTTATTTTGGCGATATCTGCCTAAGTATACATCCCAAAGACCTTAATTCGTGACCATCTTCAAAACACCAAAGTTTTGATGAAAATCTTTAAGAAATCCAAATATGTGTTCTATAAACAAATATCATCAATATATGAGGGATACAATAATTCCCCAGAAAAAGATGAATGTCCTTTCAATAATAACTAACAACATAATCGATTATTGAATCTTTATGTTTCCGTAACAAATTGATAACGATTTTTTCCACATTATTCTGTCTTTGACAGAATTAAATCCAAGAGAATCGAAGAAACCACAAGCTAGCCGAATGCCTTTCATATAATTTATGGAAATTTCATTGGCCACTATATCTTGTTGACCAAAAGAGCCAGCTGTAGTCCAGACAATAGACCATTCCATAAACCAACTACAAGCCAACTACATAGTCCAAAAATCCAAAGAGAATAGAGATTGGGGTTAGTAATAGCAACAATCATCAGTAGCCAGTAGGTAGACATGAATGGCCAATCCTTATAATCTCTACCGAGAGCATATGACCACATAGAGTGATGCAAGGCAAGGCGAATGGTGATATGGCTACAGATTCAGTGTTGCCAGAGTAGTGTCAAAAACTGAAAATGAAAATATTACGATATTGATCATCAAATTGACGATTTTGAAGACTAAAGATTTTCGGGGGTTTTATAAATTTTCTTAATATTCACAAGCCACCGTGGCAATGGTAAGCATACCAGACTTTCAAAATCCACTGCTGGATTTTTTTTTACTAGTTCACCACTTTTGATATCACAATGGAAATTAATTTTTATTTTGAAAATTTTCTATTGCAATATTTATTATTCGATAACTTTCGATTGCCCATTTGTGGCAATTTTGAATAATAACTATGTGGCAACACTTCTCCAGCTTCCAAATGAAATGTCGCTGCATAGCTTTTCGATATGTCCCCTCCACCCACAATAATAGGTGCCTGGCATAGCCGTTTTCCTCAAAGATATTTGATGTGGCAAAAGGCATTCAATGTATTGCTCTCTACTATTTCGGTGTTGGCTTTTAGCACTTCCCTGTCCACAAGATGACTTCATTTCCATGATTGCCATTTGTGGCAATTTTAAATAATAACTATGTGGCAACACTTCTCCAGCTTCCAAATGAAATGTCGCAGCATAGCTTTTCGATATGTCCCCTCCACCCAAAATAATAGGTGACTGGCATAGCCGTTTTCCTCAAAGATATTTGATGTGGCAAAAGGCATTCAATGTATTGCTCTCTACTATTTCGGTGTTGGCTTTTAGCACTTCCCCGTCCACAAGATGACTTCATTTCCATGAATTATCATTGGCCTTTTGTTCGTTTGTATATGCGTTTGTTTGTTAACCAAAGAGGGAGATTTTTCGAATAGGATTCCTTGCAATCGATCTCTATATAGAGACCATAATACATAGCAGTTTGCATGGTACACCAACATAATTCAAATGAATATGGATACATGGAAATGGAAATAGTGTGCGACTTCTTGGTAAGGTGAATATTTTGCTAATATCTCTCCTTGGCTATGTAATGTGTCTATTTGCAGTTTGGTTATAGGAGTGGAAAATAGATTGATCTGTTGACTTGTAATAAACGAAGGAAGTGAACAAAGGTTAGAGTCACAATTACTTTATAGGAAACGATTTCAGTAAATCTGTCTTTGGAAATTTTCAAATTTTTGGTCGGAAACTGGTAGCTGGATTATAATGTGACAAAAATTCTCAAATTAGTACATAGTTGAATGGTAGGAAAATTTTGTATATAAAAGTGCTGAAAGTTTTGTCAAAATTTCATTCCTGAAAATTCCATTTCTATAGGAAATTTTCTGAAAATTTATTGTCAATAGGAAATTTTCTGAAAATTTCATTTCTATAGGAAATTTTCTAAAATCTTAATTTTCATAAGAAAATTTCCGATAATTTATTGTAAACACCAAAATTTTTCTTAAAATTTCATTTCTATAGGAAATTTTGTTAAAACTTCATTTCTTACCAATTTTGTGAAAATTTAATTTTTATATGAAATTTTGTTAAAATTTCATTTATATAGGAAATTTTCTAAAAATTTAATTTCTATGGGAAATTTTCTAAAAATTTATTTTTATCGAAAATTTTCTTAAAATGTTGTCTCTATCGGGAAGTTTCTTAAAATTTTTAGCTATCTGATATTTTTCAAAATTTTATTTCTATAGGAACTTTAGTCAAAATTTCATTCCTATAGCAAGTTTTGTTAAAATTTCATTTCAATAGGAAATTTTGGCAAAAATTCATCTCTATAGGAAATTTTGTAAAAATTTTATTTCTTAGGAATTTCTGTCAAAATTTAATTTTTTTAGGAATGTCTATCAAAATTTCTATGCTATTGAAATTTCCGGTAACATTTCTTCGCTATAGGAAATTCTACCAAAATTTCATTTCTATAAAAAAATTTTGAAAATTTGATTCTATAAGAAATTTTCTTAAAATTTCATTTCTACACAAAAATTATTTCAGAATTTCTGTGAAAATTCCTTTGCTATAGGAAATATTGTCAAAATGACATTTCATTGTTAAAATTTTATTTCTATAGACAATTTTGTCAAAATGTCATTTCTATAGAAAATTTTTTTGAAAATTTGGTTTTTATAGGAAATTTTCTTAAAATTGTATTTCTATAGGAAATTTTGTCAAAATTTCATTTCTATAGGAAAATTTTTTAAAATTTCATTTCTATAGGAAATTTTGTAAAAATTTAATTTTTTTTGTTTTGACATTTTGACAAAATTTCATTTCTATAGGAAATTGTATCAAAATTTCATTTCAATAGGAAATTTTGTCAAAATTTCATCTCCATAGGAAATTTTTTAAAAATTTTATTTCTTACGAATTTCTGTTAAAATTTTATTTTTTTTAGGAATGTCTGTCAAAATTTCTATGATATAGAAAATTCCAGTAAAATTTCTTTGCTATAAGAAATTCTACCAAAATTTCATTTCTATAAAAACATTTTGATTGATTTTATAAGAAATTTTTTTAAAATTTCATTTCTATACAAAAATTATTTCAGAATTTCTGTGAAAATTCCTTTGCTATAGGAAATATTGTCCAAATGATACTTCTTTGTAAAAATGTAATTTCTATAGGATTTTTTTTTTGAAAATTTGGTTTCTATAGAAAATTTTCTTAAAATTTCATTTCTATAGAATTTTTTTCAACATTTCACTTCCATGGCAATTTTTGAAAAAATGTCTTTGCTACAAAATTTTCTATGGAAATATCATTTTGATAAAGAAGTTAAATTTTGACAGTATTTCCTGCCGTTATCAAAATTTTATTTCCATAGGAAATTTTGTCAAAATGTCATTTTGATATGAAATATTGTCAAAATTTCATTCCGATAGAAAATTTTGGTAAAATTTCATTTCTATAGGAAATTTTCTAAAAATGTCATTTCCATATGAAATTTTGTGAAAATTTATTTGGTATAGGAAAATTTCCCAAAAATGTGATTTCTATAGGAAATTTTCTCAAAAAATTTTTTTTCTATGGCAATTTTTGGCAAAATTTCATTTCTTTAGGAAATTTTGTCAAAATTTGTTGCTAAAGGAAAATTTCTGAAAATTTATTTTCCTTATAAAATTTTATGAAAATTTAATTTTTATGGGACATTTTTTTCAAGTTTCATTTTTATATGAAAATTTTCTCAGCATTTCATTTTCTTGTCAAAATTTTACTTTTATAGAAAGTTTTGTCAACATTTTATTTTTATAAAAATTTTTGGCAAAATTTAATTTCTACAGGAAATTTTCTCAAAATTTAATTTCTAGAGGAAATTTTATTAAAAAGGTTTTTTTCTATAAGAAATTTTTTGAAAATTTCATTCTATAGATAGGAAATCTTCACATAATTGCATTTCTATAGGAAAGTTAATCAAATTTTCTTTGCTATAGAAACTTTGTAAAAATTGTTTGTTGGGATAGTTTGTCAAAATTTCGTTTCTTAACCAAATTGGCAATATATCTTGGCTTTAAGAAAGTTTATCAAAATTTCATTTATATAGGAAAATTTTTTATATAGAAAATTTTGTCACAATTTCTTAGTTATATGAAATTGTGCCAAATGTTCATTTATATAGGAAATTTTCTGAAAATTTAATTTCTATAGCAATCTTTTTTAAAAATTTCATTAATTTAGGAAATTTTGCTGAAAATTGCGTTTTTATTAGAAGTTTCTTGAAAATATCATTTCTATAGAAAATTTTCTGAAAATACTGGAAATGTTGTCAAAGTTTCATTTTTGTCGGAAATTTCAAGAAAATATCAGTTTTACAGGAAATTTTGCCAAAATACTATTTCTATAGGAAATTTTCGGAAAAATTCATTTCAATAGAAAATTTGCTGAAAATTTCATTTCTCTGGGAAAATTTGTCAAAGTTCATTTCTATCGGAAATTTCAACAAAATTTTATTTTTATAGGAAATTTTCTGAAAATTTCATTTCTAAGAAAATATTCTGAAAATGTCATTTTTATAGTAATTTTGCCACAATTTCTTCGTTATAGGAAATTTTGTCAAAATTTATTTGCTATAGAAAATTTTATTAACATTTCTTTCAAATCAAAAATTCCTATAGGAACGAAATTTTCACAAAATTTAATTTCTGTAGGATTTTTTTTTGTCAAAATTTCATTTTTATAGAAATTTTTGTCACAATTATATTATTATAGGACATTTTACAAAAATTTCATTTATGTAGAAAATTTTGTCAAAATTTTAATTCCAAACGAATTTTTTTTTGAAAATTACATTTCTGTAATGTCAAATTTTTTTGCTTTAGAAAACTTAGACAAAAATCTTTTCCTATAGAAAATTTTGTCAAAATTTATTTTCAGTAGAAACGTTGTCAAAATTCCTTGGCTGTGGGAACCTATGTCAAAATTGGATTCTATAAGAAACCTTGTTAAAATTTCTTTCTTATAGGAAATAATTCCATTGCGAAATAATTCCATTTCTGCAGGAAATTTTGTCAAAAATTTAAACAATTTTTTTGCATATTGCTTTTTAAAAATATATAGGTAATGGCTTTTATAAAAATTTAATTTCTACAAAAAAATTTGTCAAGATTTCGTTGCTATACTAATTTTGTCAAATTTTCTTTGTAAGAAAATTTTGGCAAAATTTCTTTGCTTTACGAAATTTTCTCAAAATATCTTTTCTATAAGAAATTTTGTCGGAATTTAATTTTGATAGGAAAGTTTGTCAACATTTCATTCCTTTAGGAGATTTTGTCACAATTTCTTTGCCATAAGGCATTTTGCTAATATTGCATTTCTGTAGAAAATATTCTCAAAATTTCATTTCTATAGGAAATTTTGTGAAAATTTAATTTCTACAGGAAATTTTGCCATAAATTCTGTTTTGTAGGAAAATTTGTCAAATTTTCATTTCTATACAAAAATTTTCTAAATATATAATTTTTACACGAAAATGTTCTCAAAATTCCGTTTCTATGAGAAATTTTCGGAAAATATAATTTCTATAGGGCATTTTATTACAATTCCATTTCTATAAAACAGTTTCTCATAATTTAATTTCTACAGGATTTTTTTTTTTTTTTTTTTTGCAAAAAGAATTTTTGTCAACATTTCTGTGTTATAAAAAAAAAATTGCTAAAACTTCTTTGCTATAAGAAATTTTGTCAACATTTCGTTTCTATAGGACATTTTATCTACATTTCGTTTCTATAGGACATTTTTTTATACCCTCCATCATAGGGTGGGGGTATATTAACTTTGTCATTCCGTTTGTAACACATCGAAATATTGCTCTAAGACCCCATAAAGTATATATATTCTGGGTCGTGGTAAAATTCTGGGCATGTCCGTCTAAGCATGTCCGTCCGTCCGTCCGTCCGTCCGTCTGTTGAAATCACGCTAACTTCCGAACGAAATAAGCTATCGACTTGAAACATGGCACAAGTAATTGTTATTGATGTAGTTCGGATGGTATTGCAAATGGGCCATATCGGTCCACTTTTACGTATAGCCCCCATACAAACGAACCCCCAAATTTGGCTTGTGGAGCCTCTAAGAGAAGCATATTTCATCCGATCCGGCTGAAATTTGGTACATGATGTTGGTATATGGTCTCTAACAATCATGCAAAAATTGGTCCACATCGGTCCATAATTATATATAGCCCCCATATAAACCGATCCCCAGATTTGGCTTGCGGAGCCTAAAAGAGAAACAAATTTCATCCAATCCGGTTGTAATTTGGTACATGACGTTGGTATATGGTCTCTAACAACCATGCAAAAATTGGCCCATATCGGTCCATAATTATATATAGCCCCCATATAAACCGATCCCCAGATTTGGCTTGTGGAGCCTCAAAGAGAAGAAAATTTCATCCGATCCGGCTGAAATTTGGTACGTGACGTTGGTATATGGTCTCTAACAACCATGCAAAAATTGGCCCATATCGGTCCTTAATTATATATAGCCCCCATATAAACCGATCCCCAGATTTGGCTTGTGGAGCCTCCACGAGAAGCATATTTCATCCGATCCGGCTGAAATTTGGTACATGATGTTGGTATATGGTCTCTAACAACCATGCAAAAATTGGTCCACATCGGTCCATAATTATATATAGCCCCCATATAAACCGATCTCCAGATTTGGCTGGCGAAGTCTCCAAGAGAAGCATATTTCATCCAATCCGGTTGTAATTTGGAACGTGGTGTTAGTGTATGATCTTTAACAACCGTGCCAGAATTGGTCCATATCGTTCAATAATTATATATAGCCCCCATATAAAACGTTCTCCAGATTTGACCTCCGGAGCCTCTTGGAGGAGCAAAATTCATCCGATCCGGTTTAAATTAGGAACGTGGTGTTAGTATATGGTCGCTAAGAACCATACCAAAATTGGTCCAATCACACAAAAATTGGTCCATATCGGTTCATAATCATGGTTGCCACTAGACCCAAAAATAATCTACCAAAATTTTATTTCTATAGAAAATTTTACCAAAATTTTATTTCTATAGAAAATTTTGTCAAAATTTTATTTCTATAGAAAATTTTGTCAAAATTTTATTTCTATAGAAAATTTTGTTCAAATTTTATTCGGTTTATAATCATGGTTGCAACTCGAGCCAAAAATAATCTACCAAGATTTTATTTCTATAGAAAATTTGGTCAAAAGTTTATTTCTATAGAAAATTTTGTTAAAATTTTATTTCTGTAGAAATTTTTGTCAAAATTTCCTTTCTATAGAAAATTTTGTCAAAATTTTTATTTCTATAGAAAATTTTGTGAAAATTTAATTTCTATAGAAAATTTTGTTAAAATTTTATTTCTGTAGAAAATTTTGTCAAAATTGTATGTCTACTTTGTCAAACTGAATTATATACGTATGGACATACATACAATTTAGATGTTGGTGTTAGGAGGTTTTAAGATACCTTGCCATCGGCAAGCGTTACCGCAACTTAAGTAATTCGTTTGTGGATGGCAGTGTTTAGATGAAGTTTCTACGCAATCCATGATGGAGGATACATAAGCTTCGGCCTGGCCGAACTTACGGCCGTATATACTTGTTTTTTTTTTTTTTTGTTTTTTTTTTTTTTTGAAATTAAGTCAAAACTTCTTTCTTTTGTCATTTCTTTCTATAGGGTATTTCATTAAAATTTTGTCCATATTTGCTTGCTTTATTTTTTTTTTTCAAAATTTTAAATCTGTACGAAGTATTGTCAAAATATCTATACCATAGAAAATGTTGTCAACATTTCTTGGCTATAGGAAATATTGTCGTTTCTATAGGGATTAGAGTCTTATGATCTGTATATTATGAAAAATATATGTACTAACAATTTATTCTTCTATTTATTAGTTTAAAGGCTTTAACTTATCTCCAAATATCGAAAATTTATTATTACATCCAAATTAATTTTTTTGTATGCAAAAATGTTAGTTTATTCATTTAATTTCTATATCAGTATCTATCATTTCTTAGGCAAAATCTATATTAAATCTTACATTACCTCTTTACCAATTTCTCTTTAAATATGTTATCTGTTAATTGACGATTAGAAAAAAAAAATTAAATAAAATTTAATTTCGATATCAATCAAATGATGAAGATTTTGTTAACTTTTCCATTTATCCATTCAATAACACTTAGCATCACAGACTAACATACTCGTTGTCACACTCACACACTCGCATTCCTATAACCCATTGATGACATACCAAATATTTATTATGGCTTCAGGGTTATTACTGATTATGCGAAACATAACAGCAAGAAAAAAACAAACGAGTAGCAAAAGTGAAAGATGACAAACAGAGAGCAAACAAAAAAACAAAAGCAACTTAAGTGGACTGAATAACAAAAAAAAAAGGCCAACATACTGAACAAACATAGCCATACTCTCGCATACTAATACACGCACACACATAGATCCTTAGACACACTATGATTTATCATATATAATCTATGCAACTTTGTATTCTCGTTAAATGTATGTATGTGGGACAATATATGCGCATTTGAAATTACTTAGCCACACACAGTCGTATCACAGAGTAGAACACATACATATGTTTGTATGTATGTGTTATACGTATGTCTCAAATTTTTGTAAAACGATGTAGCAAAAACCAAAAATCTTAAATGGAGAGAAAAATGTTGCGGCCCTTTGACAGACTGGTTTATTCCGAGAAAAACAGTTCACTTTGTTGGAAATTGGAAAATTATCCCTTTAGGGTATAATGTATATAAAGACCATGGTCATTGTACTAATACCAGCTTTCATAATAGGCTCGGAGATATATGGTAAAATTAGTATTCGCTTTGAAAAAGAAAAAAAAAATCAAAATTAAATATAAGATTGAAAATAAAATAATTTTAATAATAACAAGTAATGACGTATGCATTTAGTTCGGCCCGGCCGAATCTTATATACCAATCACCATTAATCAAATATAATAAGATTCCTTTGAAAACTCATCACGTAGCTGGTTAATTGAACCTATATAGAATTTTAGTTAGTTTGATGAGAGCTATTTTCCCTAGCATACGGGTTCAAATGGTAATCTTCCCGATGTTACATTTAAAGTTTCTAAATATGGAGACTATATCAGATTCTGAATTTGTAAGCACCAATTTTTTTCTGAGTTTAAAGTAATCTTAAATGTCTCATCAAAATGTGCGCGAAAATTCTTTAGATGTTTGCCCCCATTACTCGAATGCGCACCAGGAGTAAACTCAGGAAATTTTACTTCTAGTTTAGTGCAGTTTAGATGCGCCTTCTATCCCCTCAAGGAGCTAAATGGCGAAACTACTTACGTCTCACCATTTCCAAATTTACATTGATCGTATAAAAATTCTGTGGTCCAAGAATTCAAAACGGGAGTCTATGGGGTCTATATAACAACATGAACATCCCAAGACCCCGAATATTTCCTTCAAATGTCTCCTTCTGTTATTTAATGCAAGCTATGGAATTGTAAATTAGTTCATGGTTTCTGTGGATATTTTGACCGTAGAAGAAAGATTATAGAAGAGGAAGATGGGAGATTGGCTACTGATCCCATCAAACCATTTACCACATTAGTTTAATACTCAAAACAAAAATTTTATGAAAAATTTCTATATAAATAAAATTTTGGCACAATTTTCTACAGAAATAAAATATTGACTACATTTTCTATAGAAATAAAATTTTTAAGAGAAATAAAATTTTATAAAATGTTCTAAAGAAATAAAATTTTCTATGGAAACAAAATTTTGGCAAAATTTTCTATAGAACTAAAATATTGACAACATTTTCTATAGAAATATAATTTTAACAAAATTTTCGACAGAAATAAAATTGTGACAAAATTTTCTAATGACATAAAATTTTGAAAAAATGTTTTTTTAGAAATAAAATTTTGAGAAAATTTTCTATACAATTAAAATTTTGAGAAAATTTTCTATAGAAATAAAATTTTGACAACCTTTTCTATAGAAAAAAAAATTTTGAAAAAAAATGTTTTTTACAAATAAAATTTTGAGAAAATTTTCTATAGAAATAAAATTTTGATAAAAGTTTATAAAGAAATAACATTTTGACAAAATTTTCTATAGAAATAAAATTTTGAAGAAATTTTCTATAGAATTAAAATTTTGAAGAAATTTTCTATAGAAATAAAATTTTGACAAACTTTTCTATAGAAAAAAAATTTTGAAAAAAATGTTCTTTACAAATAAAATTTTGAGAAAAGTTTCTATAGAAACAAAATTTTGACAAAAGTTTATAAAGAAATAAAATTTTGACAAAAGTTTATAAAGAAATAAAATTTTGACAAAATTTTCTATAGAAATAAAATTTTGACAAAATTTTTTATAGAAATAAAATTTCGGCAAAACTTTCTATAGAAATAAAAATTCGATAAAATTTTCTATAGATATAAAATTTTCAGAAAATTTTCTATAGAATCAAAATTTTCTAGGGAAATAAAATTTGAGAAAAATTTCTATAGAAAAAACAATTTTGGCAAAATTTCCTATAGAAATAAAATATTGACAACATTTTCTATAGAAATAAAATGTTCTATGGAAATAAAATTTTGGCAAAATTTTCTATAGAAATAACATATTGACAACATTTTCTATAGAAATAAAATTTTGAATAGAAATAAAATTTTCTATAGAAATAAAATTTTGAATACAAATAAAATTTTCTATAGAAATAAAATTGTGACAAAATTTTCTATAGCAATAAAATTATGACAAAATTTTCTATTGAAATAAAATTTTGACAAAATTGTTACAGAAATTAAATTTTCTATAGAAATAAAATTTCGAAAAAAAATTTCTATAGATATAAAATTTTGACAAAACTTGCTATAGTAATAAAATTTTGACAAAATTTTCTATAGAAATAAAATTTTGACAAAATTTTCTATAGAAATAAAATTTTGACAAAATTTTTTATAGAAATAAAATTTTGAGAAAAATTTCTATAGAAATAAAATTTCGGCAAAACTTTCTATAGAAATGAAATTTCGATAAAATTTTCTATAGATATAAAATTTTCAGAAATTTTTCTATAGAATCAAAATTTTCTAGGGAAATAAAAGTTGAGAAAAATTTCTATAGAATAAAAAGTTTGGCAAAATTATAAAATATTGACATTTTCTATAGAAATAAAATTCTGAAGAGAAATAAAATTTGATAAAGTGTTCTATGGAAATAAAATTTTGGCAAAATTTTCTATAGAAATAAAATATTGACAACATTTTCTATAGAAGTAAAATTTTGAATAGAAATAAAATTTTCTATAGAAATAAAATTTTGAATACAAATAAAATTTTCTATTTGCTGCAAGTAGAGGATGCTGATGAGGAATGTGGTAATTCCGAAACGTGCGTCCATCCAACCATCTTGCAGTCTATAGGGCTTTGCCCAAACATTCTTTTCCTCTGTTGGTTAAGCTACTCTTGTAGTTTAGTCAATGTATGGTTTTAAGCTGAAATAAAAAAACAACAACAATGCAATAAAATTATGACAAAATTTTCTATTCAAATAAAATTTTGACAAAACTTTTACAGAAATAAAATTTTCATTGTTGTTGTTTTTTATTGCAGCTTAAAACCATACATTGACTAAACTACAAGTGTAGCTTAACCAACAGAGGAAAAGAATGTATGTCAAATTTATTTGGGCAAAGCCCTGTAGACTGCAAGATGGTTGGATGGACGCACGTTTCGGAATTACCACATTCCTCATCAGCATCCTCTACTTGCAGCAAAACTATCAACCAATTATCAGAATAAATTCAGGCAGTTTATTAAACCCAACAAAAACCACACTTGAACCCTCCGAAAAAAGGTTTTACATTGATAGCCGGCTTATGCCGAAATAAATTCGAAACAAACATATCTCTTTTCCTATGCCACTGTCAAATCATCGATTTGAATTCACATGGCTAGGTTTATCAAGTTTAGTCAATGTATGGTTTTAAGCTGCAATAAAAAACAACAACAATGCTTAAAGAACAAAACCAACAATAACAAAACAAAAGAAATAAAATTTTCTATAGAAATAAAATTTCTACAAAATTTTCTATAGATATAAAATTTTGACAAAATTTTCTATAGAAATAAAATTTTGACAAAATTTTCTATAGAAGTAAAATTTTGACAAAATTTTCTATAGAAATAAAATCTTGACAACATTTTCTAGGAAATAAAATTTTGACAAAATTTTCCATAGAAACAAGATTTTGACATAATTTTCTATAGAAATAGAATTTTCGACAGAAATAAAATGTTGGTAGATTATTTTTGGTTCGAGTGGCAATCATGATTATGAACCGATATGGACGAATTTTTACGTGATTGGAGATCGACTATATATAACGATAGACCGATATGGACCAATTTTGGCATGGATATAAGCGGCCTTATGCTAACAACATGTTGCAAATTTCAACCGGATCGGATGAATTTTGCTCCTCCAAGAGGCTGCGGAGATCAAATCTGGGAATCGATTTATATGGGGGCTATATATATATCATGGTCATTAGAGACCATATATAATACCACCATGTACCAAATTTCAACCGGATCGGATGAAATGTGCTTCTCTAAGAGGCTCCGAAGTTCAAATCTGGAGATCGATTTATATGGGGGCTATATATAATTATGTACTGATATGGACCAATTTTTGCAGGGTTATTAGAGACCATATATTAATACCACGCACCAAATTTCAACCGGATCGGATGAAATGTGCTTCTCTAAGAGGCTCTGCAAGCCAAATCTGGGGATCGGTTTATATGTGGGCTATACGTAAAAGTTGTCCGAAATGGCCCATTTGCTATGCCATCCGACCTACATCAATAACAACTACTTGCGCTAAGTTTCAAGTCGATAGCTTGTTTCATTCGGAAGTTAGCGTTATTTCAACAGATGGACGGAGGGACGGACGGACATGCTTAGATCAACTCATAATTTCACCACGACCCAGAATATATATACTCTAAGGTGGGATCTTAGAACAATATTTCGATGTGTTACAAACGGAATGACAAAGTTAATATACCCCGCATCCTATGGTGGAGGGTATAAAAAAAATAAATTAGTTTTAATATTAATATGAAAACTAAAATTAAAATCATAAAAGTATTTATTAAAATAATCAAAAAAACAAGTAAGTAAAGTAGAAAGTCGGGCGGGGCCGACTATATCATACCCTAAACCACCATTACAGAATTAGTAATCATAAGCATTTGTGGGGTAACATATAGGTCTGGGAGATAAACCGCAGTTACATATTTAAGAAAATTAAGGGGTACATGTCTATGGGTGCTTTGTGTCAATCTGACTATAGCTCATAGTCAATGTTGCCAGGGAAAATGTTCGGCTTACCCTACAAGGACAAAAAAAGTTCCCTACTTTCCTATACATTCCCAAACAATTTTCCCTACTATATTTTTCGTTAAATTTAAAAAATGGTTCTAAGTACTTTATTATCTTAAAACATGAATATGCAACGTATATAACTTAGAATATAAATTTGTATTACCACCACGGTTGCCACAGTTGGTAGAATTCTACCCAAATTAGTAATATTTTTTGTTAAATCTCTATTAAAATAAAATTGTGGAAAAAGTTTCTATAAACAAATTTTTGTAATTAATTTTTCTATAGAAATAAAATTTAGAAAAAATTCCACAGAAATAAAATTTTGAGAAATAATATTTTCAAAAAAATTTCTATAGAAATACAATTTTGACAAAATGTTCTATAGAAATAAAATGTTGACAAAATTTTCTACAGGAATAAAGTTTACCACACATTGTTAAAGATCAAGCCTTGTCGGCTTCTAATTTCCACCTCTAGAGCCACCAAAATGTAAAAATTATTACAAATTGTGTTGAGTGAAAATGTCCTACATTGTGGCCCTACGTCCCTACAAGACGCTAAATATTAGAAAAAACCCTACATATAGGGAATTTCCCCTACTTCTAGCAACACTGGTTGTGTTGATATTGCACCTACGGAGTTAGTATGCCACTAATATTGAGCCCATTATTAAAAAAGAGAAAATCGTTAAATTAGTGTGGGTAATAAATACAAATTTGTAAAAATCGAGCAATATTCTTATGTAAGGGCTACAAGTACGTATAAGTACGATCGGCTAGTACATCAAAATTTGAAATTTGAGTAACATTGGTTAATAAATAAGAGTACTATGGCCAAATTTGGGAAAATCGAGCGATACATATATATGGAAACTATATCTAAATCTGAACCAATTTGCATAATATTTTGCGGGTTTGATTAATACCACAAAAGGTTACCTTGTGCAAGATTTGAGTAAGATCAGTTAAGAAATGAGGCCTGTATGGTCAAACATAAAGTTATTAGGGGCGGATTTTTCAAAATCGGGTGATACATATATGGGAGCTATATCTACATCTGAACCGATTTCGATGAAATTTTGCACATATAGTTAGTACTATAGAGGATTGCATCTAGCCAACTTTTAGTATGATCGGTTAATAAATAAGTGTTCTATAGCCAAATTTAGAAAAATCGGGCGGTACATATATACGGGAGCTATATCTAAATCTGAACCGATTGCGATGATTTTTTGCACATATAGTTAGTGCTATAGAAGACTACATTTAGCCAAATTTGGGTAAGATCGGTTGATAAATAAGGGTTTTATGGTCAAATTTAGAAAAATCGGGCGGTACATATATACGGGAGCTATATCTAAATCTGAACCGATTGCGATGATTTTTTGCACATATAGTTAGTGCTAAAGAAGACTACATTTAGCCAAATTTGAGTAAAATCGGTTTATAAATAAAGGTTTTGTGGCCAAATTTGGGAAAATCGGGCGATACATATATATGAGAGCTATATCTGAATCTGAACCGATGTGGATGAAATTTTGCAGACTTGAAGGGCGATGGAAAAGATTACCTTTTGCCAAATTTGGTGACGATCCGTTTAAAAAAAAGCGCAACGTGACCCCATTTGTCGAAATCGGGCGATACATATATATGGGAGCTATATCTAAGTTTGATCCGATTTCATCCAAATTCAATAGCGTTCGTCCTTGTGCCCAAAAACCTCCCTGTACCAAATTTCATCAAAATCGGTTAATAATTGCGACCGGAATCCTGTGAACAACAAATACATGGACAGACGGACGGACGGACACCAAGCGCTAGATCGACTCAGGAGATGATTCTGAGTCGATCGGTATATATTTTATGGGGTCTAAAATCACATTTTTTTGCCGATCAAACTTATTATACCCTGACCACTATGTGGTTTAGGGTATAAAAAAATAGATAAATATAGGAAGCTTGAAAACAAGTTAATTTTAATAGTAAAAATTAAAATTATCATAAATAATATTAAAAATTATATTTAAAATATTACGTTATACTGATCACATAGAAGATAAAATCAAATACAAAATAGAAGATAAAATCAAATACAAAATAGAAGATAAAATCAAATACAAATTAAATTCCTAAAAAATATATTAACAAAAAATAAAATTCTCCAAGCCACAATGAAGAAATTCAATTCCTTTTCACTGGCCCGTTGCTGTAATTGAAAACAGGCAATGTCTAACTTTTTGTCTTGTCCTATATAGTACATATATGTGTATGAAATATACCAACGAAAATATGATTGAAAACAAATATGTTTTATTAATATTTTTGCTTCTGCCAGTCATGTGAAACGTCAAGCAGTTTTTACGACACAAAGTAATGTTTGACCTTAGGCTACTTTAATATTATTTTTCTAAGAAGCCAAATAAGCAACGACAATATCGAAAGGATGTGACTCTGGCCATGAAGATGCATTAGTATAGACTATCGAAAAAAAAGAGATTTATAATAGCTTTCAAGTATGTTTAAATAATCATGAATAATTGGAAAATATTTTACTTAGGCAACAAAAAAAACCCAAATTTTTCTTAAACAATAAGGGAAAGGGTTTAGGTTAGGTTAAAGTGGCAGCCCGATTAAATTTCAGGCTCACTTAGACTATTCAGTCTATTGTGATAAAGGGAAAGGGTTTACTTGCCTGCCATAAGATGTTGTTGGTATACCCCCTAACTTTGTAATGGACCAAAATATTGGTCTTAGACTCCATGAAGTACATGAAGTATGAATACCTTTGGTTCTGATTTGTTAGAGCCATGCCTATAATACATGATGGCTTAATTCATTATTTCCTTTTTCGAATTTCTTACATTCCGTTCCAATTTTTCCGAAATACAGAAACTTCTTTAACAATATTCAAGATTATATTTCAAATCATAGTTCATATAACCTAACACCAAATAAATGTTTTTTATGCCTCAAAATAAAAAACAATTATGAAATATTTTAGTTGTTTTTTTTTTTTTTTTGTCATTTGACACCTTGCTGACACCCAGGGGAGAAAATCTTGGAAATTGAGCTATGTGTCATATCAATTTATAAAATTTGCTCAAAATAAAATTATATCAATCCATGAAAATGGCACTAGTATGGAAAATTGCTGTCACATATAAAAATTTATTTAATCATAAGTAATAAGAATTTCTAGGTACTTTTGAATATGGTATATATACATCTTAATGTACATACATACATACATTTTATTAGCATAAACTTGTAAATATAATGTATGTGTATGGTTGTGTGTCTGTATGTCTTTTTCATATAAAATGAATTTTTTGCCTTAAGGCAACCCAGGAGATGTGGAGTGTAATTTCAAGGGAGAAAAAATAAAAATATTGTATAAATTGTCTATAAATTGTTGTCAAAAGTGAATCAACCCTTGCTTATTTACTTACCAATATACTCACATGGGAACCTACACACACAAATAAAGTGAATATGAAACGTTATTGCTATGATGATATTTTTAGGTCTTCCAATTCTTATGAATTTTCTTAATTCTTTTAAATTTTTTTTTGCTACCTTCTTCATTTCAATTTTGTATAAGAAAAAAATTTAATAAACAAAAAATATTTAAGGCCTTGGTTTCTATAGATATTTATATTCACTTACTTCTTGTTAACAAATTTTTTTTTTGTGTTGGAGATAACTTTGAACAAACTAAGAAATAGAGAAAAAATCTTTAAACTAAGAATCTGGTAATTCTAATATCACACGTAAGTTGTTTTTTTTTCCTCTGTGTATAGTCAATAGATAACCCATTTACAATTTGCAATTTTAATAAGAATTAAAACGTAGACATTTAGCAAATTAGGAAAATTCGGTTTTTTTTATCAATCCTCCATAACCAACTCATGGGGATGTATTCTAAGTCTACATATTTAAAGTTATGAATCGTTTGGGATGTGGCTAGGACACATTTTTAAATGAGATAATTCGAAAAATATCCTCTCACTTAATTACACCAAATGAAGAGTGACGAATATGAAATGTATCCAATTCCTATAGAACATTCCATATAATTTCTATAGAAAATTTTTTCAATATTTTAAAAAACAACAACAATGCTTAAATAACAAAACCAACAATAACAAAACAAAACGAATGGATTATTTTATTTCTATAGAAATTTTTGTCAAAGTTTTATTTTTTTTTTTTGTCAAAATTTTGTACTCATAGAAAATTTTGTCAAAATTGTATTTCAATAGAAAATTTTGTCAAAATTTATTTCTATTGAAAATGTTGTCAACATTTTATATCTATAAAAACATTTGTAAAAATTTAAATTTGTGGAGAAAATTGTGTCATATTTTTTTCTATCGACAATTTTGCCAACATTTTATTTCCATAAAAAATTTTTGTCAAAAATTTGTTTCTAAAGAAAATTTTGTCGAAAATTTATTTCTATCAAAAATTTTAATTTCTGTAAAAAGTCTGGTCAAAATTTTATTTTTATTGAATTTTTTTCAAAATGTTATTTCTTTAGAAAATTTTCTCAAAATTTTATTTCTATACATTTTAATACTACAAAAACATTTGTCAAAATTTAAATTTGTAGTGAAAATTTTGTCATATTTTTTTTTCTATCGAAAATTTTGTTCAAAATTTTGTTTCTATAGAAAATTTTATCAAAAATTTATTTCTAACAAAAATGTTAATTTCTATAAAAAAAATCTGGTCAAAATTTTATTTTTATTGAATTTTTTCGAAATGTTATTTCTTTAGAAAATTTTCTCAAAATTTTATTTCTATAGAAAGTTCCGTTAACATTTTATTTCTACAGAAAATTTGTTCAAAATTTTATTTCATAGCAAATGTTGTCAAAATTTTATTTCTATAGAAAATTTTGTCAAAATTTTTATTTTTGTAAAGAAATTTGTCAAAATTTATTTCTATTGAAAATTGTGTCAAAATTTTATTTCTATCGAAAATTTTTTAAACTTTTTCCTATTAAAAATTTTGTCAAAATTTTAATTCAAATAAAAAATCTTGTCAATATTTTATTTCTATAGAAAATTTTGTCAAAATTTTATTTGTACAGAAAATTTTCTCAAAATTTTATTTTTATCGAAAAATTTTCAATATTTTATTTCTATGGAAAATTTTGCCAAAAATTTTAATGAATATAAAAAATTTTGTCAAAATTTTAATTTCCATAAAAAATCTTGTCAAAATTTTAAATTTTATAGAAAATTCTCTCAAAATTTTATTACTACCGAAAGTATTGTAAAATTTTATTTCTATCAAAAATGTTGTCAAAATTTTAATTTTTATACCCTCCACCATAGCATGGGGGTATATTATTTGTCATTCCGTTTGTAACACATCGAATTCTAATTCTATAAAACATTTGTCAAAATTAAAATTTGTAGAGAAAATTTTGTCATATTTTTTTTTTCGACAACTTTGCCAACGTTTTATTTCCACAGAAAATTTTATTTCTATAGAAAATTTGGTCAAAAATTTATTTCTTTCAAAAATTTCAATTTCTTTTAAAAATCTGGTCAAAATTTTATTTTTATTGAATTTTTTTCAAAATGTTATTTCTTTAGAAAATTTTCTCAAAATTTTATTTCTATAGAAAGTTCCGTCAACATTTTATTTCTAAAGAATATTTGGTCAAAATTTTATTTCTATAGCAAATGCTGGCAAAATTTTATTTATATAGAAAATTTTGTTAAAATTTTAATTTTTGTAAAGAAATTTGTCAAAATTTATTTCTATTGAAAATTGTGTCAAAATTTAATTTCTATCGAAAAATTTTTTCTATAAAAAATTTTGTCAAAATTTTAATTTCTATAAAAAATCTTGTCAAAATTTTATTTCTATAGAAAATTTTGACAAAATTTTATTCGTACAGAAAATTTTCTCAAAATTTTATTTATAGAAAGTTTTCTCAAAATTTTATTTTTATCGAAAATTTTTCAATATTTTATTTCTATGGAAAAGTTTGCCAAATTTTTAATGACTATAAAAAAATTTTGTCAAAATTTTAATTTTTATAAAAAATCTTGTCAAAATTTTAAATTTTATAGAAATTTCTCTCAAAATGTTATTCTTTACTCTAACAACTCTGCAAAAATTAGTCCACATCGGTCAATAGTTATATATAGCCCCCATATAGACCGATTCCCCGATTTGGCTTGCAGAGCCTCTAAGAGAAGCAAATTTCACCCGATCCGGCTGAAATTTGGTACATGATGTTTGTATATGTTATCTAAGAACTATGCAAAAATTGGTCCACATCGGTCCATAATTATATATAGCCCCCATATAAACGGACCCCCTAATTTGGTTTGCCGATCCTCTAAGAGAAGAAAATTTCATCCGATCCGGCTGAAATTTGGTATATGGTGTTGGTATATGGTATCTAACAAACATGCAACAAGTGGTCCACATCGGCCCATAATTATATAAAGCCCCCATATAGACCGATTCCCCGATTTGGCTTGCAGAGCCTCTAAGAGAAGCAAATTTCACCCGATCCGGCTGAAATTTGGTACATGATGTTGGTATATGGTATCTAAGAACTATGCAAAAATTGGTCCACATCGGTCCATAATTATATATAGCCCCTATATAAACCGATCCCGAGATTTGGTTTTGGAGCCACTTGGACGAGCAAATTTCATCCGAGTCAGTTGAAATTTGGTACATTGTGCTAGTATATGGCCGTTAGCAACCATGCCTAAGTAGGTCCATATCGGTCTATAGTTATATATAGCCCTCAGATAATTGTATCCCCAATCACACAAAAATTGGTCCATATCAAGTTCATAATTGTATATAACCCACATATAAGCGACCCCCATATTTCAATTCTGGCTCTCTACGTACCGTGCAAAAGTCCATATCGATTCGTATTTATTTGTAGTCTTACCTATATATACCTTTCTTCTGTATAAAATTTTATTTCTATCAAAAATTTGTTGTCTTGATCTCAGCTTAACAACCATTACGTTGACTAAACTACATGAGTAGATTAACCAACAGAGGAAAAGAATGTTTGTCAAAGTTATTTGGGCAAAGCCTTATAGAATGCAAGATGGTTGGATGGACGCACGTTTCGGAATTACCACATTCCTCATCAGCTTCCTCTACTTGCAGCAAATTCTGGTAGTTCACCAAACCCAATGTGGACCACAGTTGAACTTTCCGAAAACAGGTTTATGATAGTCGGCTTTTGCCGAAATAAAGTTTTGTACAAATATTTCTCTTTTCCTGCGCCAATTTCAAATCATCGATGTGAGTGCAGTTGGCTGGGTTTATTTTGAGAGTGTTTTCTCTTACTTCATTCGTTTTGTTTTGTTATTGTTGGTTTGTACTTCAATCATATTTGTTGTTTTGATCTCAGCTTAAAAACCATTGCGTTGACTAAACTAAAAAACAATTGGTCAAAATTTTATTTCCATAGAAAACTTTTGGTCAAAATTTTATTTTTTAAAAAATTTTGTCATAATTTTTTTTTTTATCGAAAATTTTGTCAAAATTTTAAATTTTATAGAAAATATAGTCAAAATTTTATTTCTATCGAAAATTATGTCAAAATTTTATTTGCATCGAGAATTTTGTCAAAATTTTAATTCTATCGAAAATTTTGGCAAAATTTTAATTCTATCGAAAAATTTTTTGAAAATTTTATTTCTTTCGAAACATTTGTCAAAATTCTTTTCTATCGACATTTTTGGGAAAGTTTTTCTTTCTTTCTAAAATTTGGTCAAAATATAAAATTCTATAAAAAATTTTGTCAAAATTTTATTTCTTTCGAAAAATTTTTCAAAATTTTTTCTATCGAAAATTTTGGGAAAGTTTTTATTTCTTTCGAAAATTTGGTCAAAATTTTAAATTCTATAAAAAATTTTGTCAAAATTTTAATTTCTATAGAACATTTTCTCAAAAATTTTTTGTATAGAAACTTTTGTCAAAATTTTATATCTATAGGTAATTTTCAAGTGTTTCTTAGTTGGAGAGAAATATTTAGCAAAATTTACCAAAACATGAAGAATTCCACCATTAAAATATCTACCATTTTTGGTAGAATTATACCAACCCTTGCTACACAAATCAACCATTGTTGCTACACAAATCAGCCACCCTGTATAGCTACAATATTGCTTTAATGGCTTTTGGGTATAGCAATCCCTTTGATTCACGCCTTATTAATAATTCAAACATTCACAGCTGGCCATTGACCTTACATTTCACCTCTATGGACCAATGATTCTGTGAAAATCATTGATATCTCTCCACGTTATGACTTAATTAGTATTTTAAGATGCTTAGTGGGGGAGGTGATCGGAGAGGGGATAGTCAAAATTAAAAAGGGGTCAAAAGTTAAATTTAACCCTTTGGGGCCACTACAAATAAAATAGCGAAGGATATTTCGTTTTATGAATCACGTACTTTTTAACTTTAAGTTAGAAGAGATGAAACTTTCTTTTGGCAAAATATAGAAAAGAAGAAAACTTCTTTGAAACTCTTGCTGTATATCAGCAGTTAAGGATATGAGATTTGAAACAATGGCCCCGTTGGTTACAATGCAAACCGAAATTTTCTATTGTTACCATTTTTTTTGGCTTTTTGCTTTTTATTTTTTGCAAATCTAGCATAAGAGCATACAACTCACACCACAATCAAAAATACCACCAACACCATTTAAATGCAAATAATTTTGATTACCTAGCCTGGCGCCGCCACCAGTCTAGGAAGAAACAAAGTCAACATTTCCATTGTCTGTTGGACTATGAAGGGTCTGAATAACAGAGAGTCTGAGGGTGTTGGAAATATGTAAAATTTTCCTTTTTAAAATATTCACACTCATTGGTAGTTGGGCTTTGGTTTTTATGCCCCAATATTTAAAGTGGCAAAAATTAAATTAAAAGAAAACATAGACAGACAGACGGACGGACCGACAGACAAATAAACCCACAATTTTGTATCAAATAAACTCAGACCTTTGGTTGAGTTTTTTTTTTTTGTTTTTTGAGATTCTTTACAATTTTATTAAAATGTTAAATGGTTTGGTGGAATATGATCCAGTTTCACTTACCATACCAGTGGTATGGTACTAAAATGCTGATGTTTTTGTTTCAGTTTAATTGCATAGCCCGGCTTTTTTTTGGCTTTCGCATGGTCGTAACTCAAACCAATCATATGGTGCCTTCTTTGTGTGTTTTATGATCTTTGTGTTAAATCATTTTAGACATTTTTATTGCCTCGACATTCAGAGTTTCTTTAACAACCTACATACAATTCATTTGAGACATGTCCCTCTAGTCACGAGAGTAACCAGATGCCACCAACATCTAGTTCTGAAATTAGCTTTTGGAAATGACTTTGTGGAGCTGGCTCTATTTTATATTTCAGGTAATGTATAAACCGAAATTATGTAACCAGTTAAAAAAAGTTTTTGTGGCGTTTATAAAATAAGTTTTTGTCGCGTAGTACTAGCTACATAAATGGCTTCAAGTAATGCTATGTTGACAAAACCAAGAAGTCTACGTGCTAACTTCACAAATTTACTTAATTGATTTTTGCAAATAGAGAAACAAAAGAGAACAAAATAAAGTCCCGCTATTCGTAGACACTTCTTGCGTTGAAGAGATGATTGGTTTCAAAGTCATTCGAGTTTTAGTGATCATTGCGTTCACAGCAAATAAGTGAATTAGTAAATTAAAAGTGAAAAAATAATAAATAAATAATAAAAATAGTCAATAAGTGAATTTGTCAATTAAAAGTGAAAAAACAAGGTAAGATGAGTAGCAAAAAAAATATTAAAAGACTAATTAAAAATAGAAAAAAAATTTCAGTAAATTGCAAAATAATATGGAAATAATCAACGATACGGTAGAAAATATGGCCATGGAAAAGAGTGCATTAAAAGTTTAAAAAACTTTTACAACTCTTTATTAGGTACTTATATAAAGTTAATGTTCATATTTACTATTTTATCAATTTTTATATTTTTTCATTACAGAGTCAATTCCATCAGACCCAGTGGAGTCGTCGGAGTCCCAATTAAGAAAGGCAATACAATTACAGAAAAAACGATATTTCAAAAATAAATGCGTGGCAAATTCAAAATGTAATAATTAGAATTTTTGTTTTACTCTTTTTGTAAACATGTTTTAGGAAATAATACTAAATTCCATAAATACAGAATGTCATTTATGTTTTCTTTTATTTTCTATATATTATTTTGTACTATTTTAGTTAGTAATATTTTAAGAAAAATAGTGTTATTTTATAACCGTACTGAATTCCACTTATGTTTTCCTTTATTTATTGTATATTTTTATTTTTTACTTCTAAAATCGTACAGAATTCCATTTATGTTATCTTTTATTTCCTACACATTTTTAAATAAAAAATAACATTGAAAAATTAAATTAAATGGTTTTCGTATGAATAACAAACAATTTTGTAAAAAAAACTGGTGCTAAAACTGGTTTCACCACTATACTATAGTAGTTAGTGGTTAGGAAGTAGCTCTGTATCTGGTTGTGGATTACTTATCAGTAGGGGGTTCTTTAGAACTAGTTAGGGAGCTAGTTATACGTAATGCTAATTGGAGGTGACTGACTCCCTCCAATGACAAGCCCATGTTAAATTCACCAGTTTTTTTTAATGGAAAGTAGTCAAATGTGGAACCAGCCCTGCATACATGAGATTTAGTTATTCTACAGGTTTGAAACTAAATCCCGTGGCTACAGGGGTTAGCTCTCATACACACACACATACACTTTCACATTCGCATGCCTAACTCATTCTCACATTCACTCACCATTTACTACTAACACTCACATGAATTTCATATTCCAGCCACCAATAATCATCTCTTCTCCTGGCATTTCCTGTGAATATGGGGTGTGGTGAATTTGTATCAGCGTTGTCAAGGTGAAGGAGGCGGGTCGGAAATTATGTACTGATTTTAAAATGCCATTTAGCTGATTTATAATAAAATCGTTTCAATTTTGTAACATTTATTGCTTGTTTGTAACGATATTTGAAATAACTACAGGATAACATAACAGCCTTGGTTCAATGAGTTAGTATTAATGGTTCATTGAAAAATTTTTTTACAAATTTTCTCAAAATTTGCTTTGTATATAAACTTTTATTTCTATAAAAAATTTTGTCAAAATTTTATTTCTATAGAAAATTTTGTCAAAATTTTATTTCTATAAAATACTTTGTCAAAATTTTATTTCAATAGAAAATTTTGTCAAAATTTTATTTCTATAGAAAATTTAGTAAAAATTTTATTTCCATAGAACTTTGTCAAAATTTTATTTCAACAGAATTTTTTTTTTCAAAATTTTATGTCTATAGAAAATTTTGACAAAATTGTATTTCCATAGAAAATTTTGAAGAAATGTTATATCTATAGAAAATTTTGAAGAAATGTTATATCTATAGAAAATTTTGTCAAAATTTTATTTTTATTTCTATAGAAAATTTTGTCATAATTTTATTTCTATAAAAAATTCTGTCAAAATTTTATTTCTATAGAAAATTTTATCAAAAATTTATTCCTATAGAAAATTTTGTCAAAATTTTAATGCTATAGAAAATTCTGTGAAAATTTTATTTCTATAGAACACATTGTCAAAATTTTATTTCTATAGAAAATTTTATAAACATTTTATTTCTCTAGAAAACTGTTTTCAAAATTTTATTCCTATAGAAAATTTTGCCAAAATTTTATTTCTATAGAAAATTTTATAAACATTTTATTTCTCTAGAAAACTGTTTTCAAAACTTTATTGCAATAGAAAATTTTTGTCAAAATTTTATTTCTATAGAAAATTTAGTCAAAATTTTATTTCCATAGAAAATTTTGTAAAATTTTATTTCTATAGGATACTTTGTCAAAATTTTATTTCAACAGAATTTTTTTTTCAAAATTTTATGTCTATAGAAAATTTTGACAAAATTGTATTTCTATAGAAAATTTTGAAGAAATGTTATATCTATAGAAAATTTTGTCAAAATTTTATTTTCATTTCTATAGAAAATGATGTCAAAATTTTGTGCCTATAGGAAATTTTGACAAAATTGTATTCTATCGAAAATTTTATATCTATAGAGCTCCTTAATACACCTTTTTATGCTAAAAGACTACAACTGAAAAAAAAGATGATAAATCTGCAACCTGGAACTAAGAATTGAACTTGATATTCTATGCAGGTAATGTTTAACAAAATTAACTTTTAATTGAACAAAATTAAATTCTAATTATTCTGTTTACTTTCAGAAAAACTAATTTAGCTTACAGGCTGCTGATTTATTGGAAATCTAGGCGCATCTACATATTAGAAGGAACATGCTAACATGGTTATTATTATAAAGAAGATAATGATTTATATAATTTATTTTTTTCACCCTATAGTTGTTATTGATAGTAGTTGTATTTGTAAGTTATGTTAGAACAAAACACAAATGACAAGAACCAAATTTATTTGTCTATTGCATAATTCAAAAAATAATAAAATATTAAATGTGTTTTATAAGAAACACATATTTTCTTTTATTTCAAAAGAAAAAACTAAATACGATTTTGGGGTCGCAATATATAAATTTTTTGATCGAAATTTGTAGCCAATTTCAATTAATTATTTAATTGAACGAATCAAATAGTTGATTGATTTTTGTCGCGAAATTAATTAAAATTTTAATTGATTCAATTAAACTGTGATTGAATTTTATGTTAAAAATCAATCACGTTTTTAATTGTTTCAATCACACAATTAATTGATTCCGTGACAAAAGTCAATTAAATTTTTAATTAAAAATCTTGTTGGTTTTCAATCAAACTGGGTGATTGATACTATCATTTTCGTGATTGAAGACATTTCAATTAAAAAATGATTGAATCCGCGATTTTCGTGATTGAAATCAAAAAAATTTTTTTTGTGTGTATATATAGAAAATTTGGTCAAATTTTTTTCTATATAAAATGTTGTCAAAATTTTATTTCTATAGAAATTTTTGTGAAAGTTTTATTTCTATAAAAAATTTTGTCAAAATTTTATTTCTATAGAAAATTTTGTCAAAATTTGTTTGCATAGAAAATTTTCTAAAAATTTTATTTCTATAGAAAATTGTGTCAAAATTTTATTTCTATAGAACATTTTGTTAAAATTTTATTTCTATAGAAAATTTTGTTAATATTTTATTTCTGTAGAAAATTTTGTTAAAATTGTATTTCTATAGAAAATTTAGTCAAAATTTTATTTCTTTAGGAAATTTTGTCAAAATTGGTTTCCATTAGAAAATTTAGTCAAAATTTTATTTCTATAGAAAATTTTATCAAAATTTTATTCCTATAGAAAATTTTCTCAAAATTTTATTTTTATAGAAAATTTTGTCAAAATTTTATCTATATATAGAAAAGTTTGGTCAATTTTTTTTTTCATAGAAAATTTTGCCAAAATTTTATTTCTATAGAAAATTTTGTCAAAATTTTATTTCTATAGAATATTTTGTCAAAATTTTATTTCTATAGAAAATGTTGTCAAAATTTTATTTCTATAGAAAATTTTGTCAAAATTTTATTTCTATAGACAACTTTGTCAAAATTTTATTTCAGTAGAAATGTATGTAAAAATTTTATTTCTATAGAAAATTTTGTCAAAATTTTATTTGTATAGAAATTTTTGTTTCTTGTTCGATCTTTTTCAGTTTAAATAAAATTCTTTATTTTGCCAAGCTTGAGATCTATATGGAATCCGTCAAATATGTTGGGTGCTATATATAAAGGTTTTTGTCCCAAATACATACATTTAAATATGACTCCTCCTGATCAAAATTTATAATCCATAGACTTAAAATTTAAGTCGGCTAATGCTCTGGCAAAAGTGTATTTATGATTTATCGTTCGATAGATATGTATTAGAAATAAAAAAAATTTGAGTCACTTTTACAAGTTTTCGACTTAACAGTGGCGATTTTATAAGGAAATTGTGGGTATTTTGGTCTTTTTTGCCCAAATCGGAAAAGCATATATATAGAAATCTGAACCGGTTTCAACCAAATTTAATATACAAACTTAGTATTTTAATTCTAGTCCCTATGCAAAATTTCACGTGAATCGGACTTTGAACTCTGTGGTCATATGACGGAAAATCGGGCGAAAAATATATATGGGAACTATATCTAGATCTCGATTTCAATAAAATTTAGCAAAGTTGACTATACTACTAATTGTACTCCTAGTGCCAAATTTCAACAAAATTGGGCTAAAACTCTGGCTTCTGGGGCCATATAAGTCTATATCGGGCGAAAGATGTATATGAGAGCTGTATCTCAATCTGAACCGATTTCAATAAAATTTGGCACACCTGACTATAGTACTTATTGTTCTCCTGGTGCAAAATTTCAAGCAAATTAGGGTAAAACTCTGGCTTCTGGGGCCATATAAGTCCATAGCGGGCGAAAGATATATATGGGAGCTATATCTAAATCTGAACCGATCCAAAACAGGAACTTGTGCCAAATGTGAAGGCGATTGGACTTAAACTGCGACCTAGACTTTGATCACAAAAATGTGTTCACAGACAGACGGACATGGCTAGATCGACTCGGGGACCCACCCTGAGCATTATTGCCAAAGACACCATGTGTCTATCTCGTCTCCTTCTGGAGTTTTGCAAACATATGCACCGATTTATAATACCCTGTTCCACATTGTGGAGCAGGGTATAATAAAATTTGTCAAATTTGGAATAGAATAGAAATACAGAATAGAAGCATTTTAATTTGCAAGGTTGAACCATGTAAAAACATTGGTCCAACCTACTTAGGACTTATTTGCTTTTAAAATATATTTTTCACAAGTTCAGATGCTGTAGAAAAGTATACACATTTACGTGTATGCACATTCACATATAAATATATTCGAAAATATTTATGTGAGTTGTGTGTTCAAATGATGTTCGCATGTGTTTATCAAAACAATGACTTTGTTAATTTTATTAACATTCACACAATGTTACTCCTCGTTGTTGTAAAAAAAAAAAACTTGCAATAGACATTGAAGGCGCGACAAAGTGATGTGGTGGCATTGCTATTTGTTGTGATTTATTTGACATGTGCACACCTAATTTTAATACACTTAAATCAATTAGGTAAACAATGATTCTATTACTAATGGGCTGAATATATTTTCATTTCGATGATGTTGCATTTGCTGGAAGGGAAGTGCTAGAGGGTTTAAAGATTATGTTAAAATAATTCAGATTAAGGATATTTAAGAGGATTTTTATGGATACTTTATGGCTTATAAGCCAGTATAATGTAATCTTCCTAATTGATTGATCCGCGTTTTATGTTTTTCAAAGGCAAGTCAAATCGATTTATCAAATTTTGATGCTGGGCTAAATCTACTTTTAAGGTTAACCAAAATCGACTTTTAAAGAATCGGAAAGTCGCTCTTTAACAGCAATAGAAACACGATTTAAATCTTTCATAGAAATTCCTTTATTTGATACATTTTGCTATCATACCAAGCAAACATTTTTATGATACAAAAATGGGATATTCCGTTTGGTATGAAGCTCTCCAGCAAATCAAATTTTAATATACTTTCCCTAGGTGTTTGGCTTTTTTAAGGAATACAATATATCTTACGTTTTCAAATATTGCTTTTATTTTGCTCCTATTCTCTGCTACCTGTTTAATAGTTTAACAAAATCGATCCTCATACGTATAGATGGCTTCATTATACTACAAGGTTGTCACCTAAATGGCAGATTTTTTACAGTTTGGTAGATTCGTATGATGATGTTTTGGTAGACTTTACAAAACAATCATACTCTACAAGAAAGTACTTTGCAAATTTTCCGAAGAAATACAATTTTGACAAAATTCTCAATAGAAAAAAAATATTGAGAAATTTTTTATGGATATAAAAGTTTGAAAAAATTTTCTATGGAAATAAAATTTTGAGAAAATTTTCTATGGAAATAAAATTTTGACCAAATTTTAAATAGAAATAAAATTTTGAGAAAATTTTCTATGGAAATAAAATTTTGACAAAATTTTCTATGGAAATAAAATGTTGAGAAAATTTTCTATGGAAATAAAATTTTGACAAAATTTTCTATATAAATAAAATATAGAGAAAATTTTCTTTGAAAATAAAATTTTGACAAAATTTTCTATAGAAATAAAATTTTGAGAAAATTTTCTATAAAAATCAAATTTTGACAAAATTTTCTATAGAAAACAAATTTTGACAAAATTTTCCATAGAAATAAAATTTTAAAAAAATTTTCCGTTAAAATGAAATTTTGAGAAAAAAATGTATAGAAATACAATTTTGACAACATTTTCTATGGAAATAAAATTTTTACCAAATTTTAAATAGAAATAAAATTTTGAGAAAATTTTCTATGGAAAAAAATTTTGACAAAATTTTCTATGGAAATAAAATGTTGAGAAAATTTTCTATGGAAATAAAATTTTGACAAAATTTTCTATATAAATAAAATATAGAAAAAATTTTCTTTGGAAATAAAATATAGAGAAAATTTTCTTTGGAAATAAAATTTTGACAAAATTTTGCATAGAAATAAAATTTTGGCAACATTTCCTATAGAAACAAAATTTAGACAACATCTATATATATAAAATTCAATTTATGTTTGTTTGTTTGTTTGTATGTACCGAGTTGGCTCCGAAACGGCTGAACCGAATTACTTGAAACTTTCAGAGATCGTATGGGGCGTTCATGTGGTGAAAATAGGGTACCTCATTTTTTGACACCTGGTCGCGGAGGGGGACCTCCCCTTTGTCGGACTTTTTGAAAATTGGACCAAAGTTGACCGATTTGGTTGAAATTTTCGTTGAAGATTGGGGTTGGCATCTGGACAAAGATCCGCTACTTTTTATTTCGATATTTGGTGGAGGAGGGGGGCCTTTCCTTTGTTCGACTTTTTTTAAAGTACAGTGAAAAAACTAAAATTCTCTAAATTATCTGAGATTTACAGAGAACATGTGGTGAGGTTATGGAATTAATATGGGGTACCCGATGATTTCATATGTGGATAGGGAGGGGCACCTCCCCCTTGCCCTACTTTTTGAAACTTGGAACAATATTATGCGATTTGCTTGAAATTTTCATTGAATGTTGGGGTTGGGCATGTAGACAAAAATCCGCTACATTATTTTTCGATATTTGGCTCGGGAGGGGGACCACCCCTTTGCCCAATTTTTTTTTTTTTTTTTGGAAAGTTCAAACAAAACTATACTCCCCCGACTGAAATTTTACAGAAAAAATGGGTTACGAAATTTATATCAGGTTCCTGATTTTTTAATAAAAATAAAAGGGCATAGGGAGACATCCGCTTCTCTTAAGTACATACAGAGAATCAATTAAACTTTACCGAGTTACTTGAAATTTACAGAGGACTGGGGGGAGAGTAACCTCCGTCAAACGTAATAGTTGATGATTTTGTGATATTTGGACGGAAGAGAGGCCGCCCCTTTAGGCTTATAATTTGCTTGACATTTTCTGGGACGTTTACAAAAGATATGCTTTTCGACATTTGGTTGGGGAGGAGGTCCTCCTCTAAAACTACAAAAAAAAATTAAGTTTTCTTGAAATTTACAAAAACAGTGGGGGAAGGTTATGAACGAAGAGGCAACCTTCCTTGCCCCACACTTGAAGGAAAGTTTCAAGAATTTTCACGGAAGGTTAGGGGTGTCGATATTGTATCGGGGAAAGTAACGTCCCTTTAAAACAATAGAGCAAAATTTAAACATCTCCGATCTACTTGAAATTTACAGGGACGTGGCAGGAGGTGATTAAATTTATATTTAGTATATGATTTTTCGATATCTGGTTGGAGAAGGGGAAAATTGAAATAAACTTTATCGATTTACTTCGATAGAATTTATAGGGACCATTGAGTAGTTGCGAAATTAATATAGGGTACGTGATAGTCCGATATCAGGTCGGAGTGGAGCGAAGGTGGGGAGAGGGTTCTCTTTTGTCCGTTTTTTTTTTCTTAAATTGAAAGTAGAGGGTTGTCCGTAAATGGGAACTCGGTACATAATTTTATGATTTTTGTACAGGCTTCTGCCAGACTTCTTTTTAGTAAAGAACTTAAATTTACATGAAATTGGCAGCCAACGTAGAGGGTGCATCATTTTCCAACATTTTAGCAAATGTTAATGTGGTAAAATTTTTTACTACTTTTGCTTTTCCCGATTTATTGGATGGGAAACAGTAATTCTTTGTATGTTATTATAATATAGTGCCTAATTTTCAGATATGTTGAGGAGAAGGATACCTTTCCTTGACAAACCCCACTTAAAATTCACAAGAAATATAGAAGATTGTCCAACTACTTGAATACAGAACATTATTAAAAAATTTGGTGGAAGGGGTACACCCTCTCCTATAAACGAAAAATCAAGTAGTCCGATTTGTTTAAAAGAATTGAAATCGTTTCGAATTTGTTTTCAGCACGAAGGATATAGTTGACTAAGTTAATGCAAAATGTTCGTCCAAATACGGTTCGGAAGGCGCAGCGAAGCGGGCCGGGTTACGCTAGTTATCTATAAAAATCAAATTTTAAGAAAATTTTCTTTAGAAATCAAATTTTGAGAAAATTTTCTATAGAAATAAAATTTTGAGAAAATTTTCTATAGAAATCAAATTTTGAGAAAATTTTCTATAGAAGTAAAATTTTGACAAAATTTTCTATAAAAATCAAATTTTGACAAAATTTTCTATAAAAATGAAATTTTGAGAAAATTTTCTATAGAAATAAAATTTTGAAAAAATTTTCAGTAAAAATGAAATTTTGACAAAATTTTCTATAGAAATAAAATTTCGAGAAATTTTCTATAAAAATAAAATTTTAAGAAAATTTTCTATAGAAATAAAATTTTGAGAAAATTTTCTATAGAAATAAAATTTTTAGAAAATTTTCTATAGAAATCAAATTTTGACAAAAATTTGTATAAAAATAAAATTTTGAGTAAATTTCCAGTAAAAATGAAATTTTGACACAATTTTCTATAGAAATAAAGTTTTGACATAATTTTCTATTGAAATAAAATTTTGACAAATTTTTTTATAGAAATAAAATTTTGAAAAAAATTTCTAGAGGAGAAAAATGTTAAAAAAATTTTATAGAAATAAAATTTTGTCAAAATTTTCTACAGAAATAACATTTTGACAAAATTTTCTATAGAAATTAAAATTTGACAAAATTTTCTATCGACATAAAATTTAGCCAAAATTTTCTCCATTGAAGTAAAATTTTGACAACATTTCTATAGGAATAAAATGTTGACAAAATTGTCTATAGAAATAAAATCTAGAGAAAATTGTCTTTGGACAACATTTCTATAGGAATAAAATGTTGACAAAATTGTCTATAGAAATAAAATCTAGAGAAAATTTTCTTTGGAAATAAAATTTTGACAACATTTTTTATAGAAATAAAATTTAGACAACATTTTCTATAGAAATAAAATTTTATTGTTGTTTTTGATCTCAGCTTAAAGCCATGCATTGACTAAACTACAAGTGTAGCTTAACCAACAGAGGAAAAGTATGCTTGTCAAATTTATTTGAGTTTGGCAAAGGAAAAGAGATATGCTGGCAAATTTGTTTAGGCAGTAGCCGACTATCAAATCCTTTTTCGGGAGGTTCAAGTGTAGTTCACCTTGTGTTGAGTGAATTACCCGAATTTATTCTGATAATTGGTTGATAGTTTTGCTGCAAGTAGAGGATGCTGATGAGGAATGTGGTAATTCCGAAACAGCTGTACATCCAACCATCTTGCAGTCTATAGGGCTTTGCCCACATAAATTTGACAAGCATTTAAGCTACAGCTGGTTAAGCTACACTTGTAGTTTAGTCAAGGCATGGTTTTAAGCTGAGATCAAAAACAACAATAACGATTGAAGAGAAGCCAACAATAACAAACAAAACGAATGAAATAAAATTTTGAGAAAATTTTCTATAGAAATAAAATTTTGGGAAAATTTTCGATAGAGATAAAATATTGAGAAAATTTTCTATAGAAATAAAATTTTGAGAAAATTTTTTATAGAAATCAAATTTTGAGAAAATTTTCTATAGAAATAAAATTTTGACAAATTTTTCTGTAGAAAAAAAAATTTAACATAATTTTCTATAGAAATAAAAATTTTACTAAAATTTCTATAGAAATAAAATTTTGACAAAATTTTCTATAGAAATAAAATTCCGACAAAATTTTCTATAGAAATAAAATTTTGACAAAATTTTCTATAGAAATTAAATTTTGAGAAAAATTTTAATAGAAATAAAATTTTGACAAAATTTTCTATAGAAACACAATTTTGACAAAACTCTCTGTTGAAATAAATTGTGGACAAAATTGTCAAGGGATATAAAATGTTGACAACATTTTCTACAGGAATAAAATTTGTACATAATTTTCTATAGAAATAAAAATTTTGGTATAATTTTCTATAGAAATAAAATTTTGAGAAAATTTTCTATAGAAATAAAATTTTGCCAAAATTTTCTATAGAAAAAAATTCTCACAAAATTTTCTATAGAAAAAAAATTCCCACAAAACTTTCTATAGAAATAAAATATTTACAAAATTTTCTATAGAAATAAAATTTTGACAAAATTTTCTATAGAAATAAATTTTCTATAAATATATACATTTTCTATAAATAACTTTAAAATAATTATTTTAGGCCACACAATCAAAGTCTCAAGGGATATGTATACCCGCAAATAAATTGTCGCTATTAGAAGTGACCAAAAAAATAATAAATAAACTTCTAAAATAAAATAATAAAACACTTAATTTGAAGAAACATTTTTTCCCTTAAAATTTTCTATAGAAAAAAATTCTCACAAAATTTTCTATAGAAAAAAAATTCCCACAAAACTTTCTATAGAAATAAAATATTTACAAAATTTTCTATAGAAATAAAATTTTGACAAAATTTTCTATAGAAATAAATTTTCTATAAATATATACATTTTCTATAAATAACTTTAAAATAATTATTTTAGGCCACACAATCAAAGTCTCAAGGGATATGTATACCCGCAAATAAATTGTCGTTATTAGAAGTGACCAAAAAAATAATAAATAAACTTCTAAAATAAAATAATAAAACACTTCATTTTGATCAAAATCGGCAAAACAAGATTTGGTAAATTTTATTAAAATTTTGGTATATTATTGGTGGCTCGGGTGACAACCGTGATTGCAGCACAGGACGGTATTAGAGGAGTGCACGTGGGTAATATTTTGCTCACGCACACTCACGACAGAGAAATCTTATTCACGCACGCTCACGCACGATATGTTTTGATAGGACTCACGCTCACGAAAAGAAAATTTGTACTCACGAACGAAATTCTTTTTAATATCGTGACTCACGAAAAATATCGTGACTCACGAAAAATGTCGTAACTTACGAAAAACTGAAAAAACCTGACTGAAAACATGAGTATGGTTAACATGCGTTATAAAACTCTTACCAACTAGGATGTCACGAAAATTATAAATGAATTCAACTCGTAAGCATTTTATGTTCGTAAGCGGGATTATTTTCGTGAGCGTGTTTTTCCGAAATTCGTTACTCACGCAAACTCACGAAGATATTATTTTCGTAACTCACGCTCACGCACTATATTTGGTTGGTTAATCACGCTCACGCACCATCACGCTGTTGCGGTCAGCGTGACTCACGACTCACGCGTGAGTCACGACAACTTCGTGTCACGTGCACACCTCTAGACGGTAGCTGAAAGATTTATTTCTTATAAGCTTGCAGAAGCATTTTGATTTATTGCATTCAGATAAAATTATTTGTGATGGAATTTAAGCGTGATAGTGTGATTGTTCCTTATCAAACTAACTATCGTTAGAGTCCTCCAGCATATAACTGTGAGTAAAAATTTTTTTAATTTTATTTTTTCTCGTTCCAGGTAAGAACCTCAGACAGATTTGAACGAACCCCAGGCAGATTTGAACGAAATCCATGTCGCAGTATTAGAAAATATGCTCGTCAGCTAAACATATCACAAGACGAGATGCAAAACATATAAAAACAAGAGCTGGGACTAAAACCATTGAAGTTCCAAAAACTGAAAGATCTCACCGATATCTAAAAAAATTGTCTGGAAAACGTAGGGTGTTACTCCGCTTACCCAAAAGATACCAGATACCGAACTTGGTTTTCTCCTATGAGATACCAATTCAAATTGAACAGTTTGTGAACCAACAAAATAATCAGGTTAACTTGCATGGAAGTCAGATGAAAATTTACGCCTTCGATTGGTCACCAGAACTGAAAGGCCGCCGTAATGACCGATAGTTGCTACCTTGGGATCAAAGTAAGTTATGAATGATATCTGTCAAATATCCTAATGGCAGTATTGAAGGCCTTGGCAGACAAACAATTCAGCAGCATTGCACTCAGCTCATGTCAAACAAGAATGACTTTAAAAGAGACGTTCCTCACTTCAATTTTAACGCACAATTCCAATGCCTTGGTTTTTTGCGATAAATGAATTTTAGGGAGTAAGGTCGACACTAAAAAACCTCCAAAATGTCGAAGCCGGGAATGGGCCACAATTCCGCAGATGCCCTGTCGAGATTGCTTTGTCTGCCGTTTGCAGGCCATAGTTGTGCCAAATGTAGCCAATTCGAACCAATCTAAACTAATTCTAAAACTTGATATTATTTTCGACATTTGCCCATTTACCCTGTTTATTTTTACAATATTTTCCCTGCGTGGTTGTCGTTTTTTTTGTTTTTGAGAATATCTCTTCTTTTTGTCATATATATCGATATTGCTTCAAAATTCTCTTTTGCCTAGTTTAATAATTTAATAAAATCTCTCATACGCTCCCTTGAACACCTCCCCGTTTGTATACAATTAATATTCATCATACGTACCGATGGCTCCATTACACTATATTCCGCCTAAAATGATATACCACACAACGATTTCACACATCTTGTGACATAATTACCTAGGGCTTGAATTAAATATGTATTTACCAAAATTCCACTATTCCATAGTCGCTAATTTCGGAAATTAATTTTTGCACATTTTGAAATCGAAAGATGGAAAAGTAGAACATTGAAATATTTTTCCAAAATTTTCTCAAAAAAACTAAAAAAGTCAACGTTTCCATATTTTGAAAAGGCAGAAAAGTCGACAAAAAATTTACAAGCCTTAATAGGAATGAAAATAATATTATAGAATGATCAAAAAATCATATCTGAGGATCTTGGCCCATAAAACAAATTTCCCATATTTTATTTTTATATTGTGACCTAATACTATTCTATTGTGACCTAATATTTTTATATTGTGACCTAAAGTCTTATAATATCTCCCTTAAAAATTTTAAGAACTAGATTATATATTTATTGTATTTTTATTTCAATTTTAATACTACATTCTTTACTATCTACTTTAATTATTTAATAAAATCTATCATACGCTCCCTTGAACACCTGTATGAATATGCAATTAATATTCCTCATACGTACAGATGGCTTCATTATACAACATGTTGCCTAAAATGATATAGCTCACAAAGATTTCTCATTTCTTTCGTTTGACATAATTGCCTAGGGCTTGAATTAAATAATTATTGCTAATTTTTAATAAGTTTAACACCTAGTCCTTAACACGCCCTAGCTCACTCAAATATATTATATACTCAAGCGAACAATGAAAAGTGCAAATCCTTTCAACAAATTTTCTACAAATGCAAATGAGAGCATTGAATCTATGGTAATATCATGAGTAAATCCTTTCACAGGCACAGAAATTAATTGCCTCCCCGCCTAGCTATTGAGAACTAGCAGAGCGAGAGGGGAGGGGGGGGGTGTGGGTGAACAAAGCTCGAAATGAATGGCAACAAATCCGGTTACAATTGACTCGATTCATTCAGTTATTCCTAGTGGGAGGCAATGTTACAAAGTGTAATTTAACAATTAATTTATGAGAAGATTTAAGCCAACTAATTACAAAAAGGGGCAAAATGTTCATAAAGAGTTTGGATATGTGCATTATATGTAACAGAATAGCATAGTTCATTGTTTCAAAATATTTTGAAAAAAAATGTAAGCCAAGAAATATGTAAGCCAAGGCAAATAGAGACCTTAAGATGGAATGAGCACAAAACCCGCAGAGTCACTTCCGTGTAAAAACTTTGTTGGCCGTTTGAAGGCCATAATTCGTGCCACAGGTAACCAATTCCAACATATCCAAATTAGTTCTTTAATTTGATGTTATTTTCGAGTCATTTTTTATGTTTTTTATAATATTTCCCCTAGATATGTTAATTGCTCTTTTTTTAGATATTATTTTTTCATATATGGATTCTTTTTGCCTACTAAAATTTCTACTATCTACTTTAATAAAATTCATCATACGCACCCTTGAACACCAGCATGTTTATGTGCAATTAATATTCCTCATACGTATAGATGACTTCAAAATATTCTGAAAAAAAAAAATTAAAAACGGAAACGTCAAAGCCAAGGCAAATAGAGAATGTTTTTCAATTTTTCTATGGGAAAATAAGATATTCGATAAATATATAAAATTAAAAATTATATCCCTAAAAACATATATTTTTAATGTTTTTTTTTTAATCCTAATAAACAATTCAAATTTATTCCATAAATGAAAACATAAAGTAAAAAAAATACATTTAATGGCCCATATAATCCCTTTCGTAGTCCTCCTTTTGTCAGTCTTTTCAAGTCTTTCCTATTTCCTTACATACACGTTTAACAAAATTTTTGATTAAACAAGATTTTCTTGAGGTTTCTCATTCTCCTTTGTGTGTGTGTGTGTCGTTGTTTAAATTAAATGAGAAAAACACTTTGGGAATATGAACATGTGTGTGTGTGGTTGGGTTAATTAAGCTGTTGTAAAACATTTAAACATTATTTTACCACTTTAATGTTTCAATGGTGCAATGTTCATTTGTGAGTACATTTTCCCATTTTCACACATTCATACGAATTTTTCTTTGTCTTTTGTTTTTTTGTTTTCACACATTTGCAAAAGTAATTTCATGAAATAAAATAAATTTTAGAATTTAAGGATTAAGAGGGCTTAAAAAGGAGTGATACTTTTTTTTAAATAACCAAAAAATATGATGTGGGCTACAGTAATAGGCGATGTTCTCACCCGGCTGGTATTCGTCGACCATGAGGTGCAGCTTAATGCCGAATATTATCGAGAAAATGTCCAAAAGATAGTACTAAAGACCTAAACAGATAAATATATCTGCATCATCGCCTTCAGTACATGTCTTCCACGATTGATATAAAAAGAAGGCTGCTTCATTACTACCGCACAATGGTTATCAAGTTCCCGGATTTTAATCCGTTGGTCTTTTGTACACAGACCCAAAACACCTGTGGATTTTGAATTTGCGGTAAATCGGATAAATAATGGCATATCCAAAAGCCTGCTTGGGATGTCAAAAAGTCCCTGTTTCGGTTGGACCGAAACTTATGGACCGAAAATACCTCAAGATTTCCAATTTCAGAAAAATCGAATAAAAATTACTTTGTCTAGAAGTCACACGGGGAGATCGGGCTATATGGAGGCTATGCCAACACATGCACCAATACTCACCATATTCGGTACACTTGTTTAGGGACCTAATATACCTATAGATTTCAAATTTCAAACAAATCGGATAAAAATCAAATCGTCGACAAAATTTTCTATAGAAATAACATTTTAACAAAACTTTCTATAGAAATAAAATGTTAACATTTTCTATAGAAAAAAATTTTAACAAAATTTTCCATAGAAATAAAATTTTCTATAGAAATAATATTTTTACAAATTTTCTATAGAAATAAAATTTTGACAAAATTTTCTACAGAAATAAAATTTTGGCACAATTTTCTATGGAAATAAACTTTTGGAAAACTTTTCTATGCAAATAAAATCTGGACAAAATTTTATGTATAAAACAATGTTGACAAAAAATTCTATAGAAATAAAATTTTGGCAAAATTTTCTAGAGAAATAAAATAAAATTTTTTACAGAAAAAAATTTTTGACAAAATTTTCTATAGCAATACAATTTTGACAAAATTTTCTATAGAAATAAAATGTTTTCAAGATTTTCTAAAGAAATAAAATTTTGGCAAATTTTTTTATAGAAATAAAATCGTCACAAAATTTTCTGTATAAATAAAATATTGACAAAATTTTCTACAGAAATAAAATTTTGACAAAACTGTCTATATAAATAAAATATTGACAAAATTTTGACAAGATTTTCCAAAGAAATAAAATGTTGATATTTTTTTACAATAATAACATGTTGACAAAAATTTCTGTAGCAATAAGATGCCGAATAAAGCAAAATTTTTTATAGAAATAAAATCTTCACAATATTTTCTGTATAAATAAAATATTGACAAAATTTTCTACAGAAATAAAATTTTAACAAACTTTTCTATAGTAATAAAATGTTTATAAATTTTTTTACAGAAATAAAATTTTGACAAAATTTTCTATAGCAATAAGATTTTAACAAAATTTTCTATAGAAATAAAAATTTGATAAAATTTTCTATAAAAATAAAATTTTGACAAGATTTTCTATAGGAAAAAATTTTAACAAAATTTTCTATAGGAAAAAATGTTTATAAATTTTTTTACAGAAATAAAATTTTGACAAGATTTTCTATAGAAATAAAATTTTTGCAAAATTTTCTAGAGAAACAAAATGTTGACAAAAATTTTTATAGAAATAAAATTTAAAAAAAAAATTCTATACAAATAAAATTTTTACAATATTATCGAAAAAAAATAAAATTTTGACAAAATTTTTTATAGCAATAAATTTGTAAAAAAAAATTATAGAAAAGAAGTTAAAAAAAATTTATAGCAATAATATTTTGAAAACAATTTTCTATATAAATCAAATTTAAACAAAATTTTATATAGAAATAAAATTTTAATAAAATTTTCTATAGAAATAAAATTTTAATAAAACCTTCAATAGGATTAAAATGTTGACAAAATTTTGTTAAAATTTTCTATAGAAATAAAAATTTAACAAAATTTTCTATAAGAATAAAATTTTAACAAAATTTTATATAGGAAAAAATTTTAACAAAATTTTCTATAGGAAAAAATGTTTATAAATATTTTTACAGAAATAAAATTTTGACAAAATTTTCTATAGCAATAAGATTTTAACAAAATTTTCTATTGAAATAAAAATTTGATAAAATTTTCTATACAAATATAATTTCAACAAAATTTTCTACAGAAATAAAATTTTGACAAAATTTTCTATAGAAATAAAATTTTAACAAAATTTTCTATAGAAATAAAATCTTTACAAAATTTTCTATATAAATAAAATATAGACAAAATTTTGACAACATTTTCTATAAAATAAAATTTTGATAAATATTTTTACAGTAACAACATGTTGACAAAAATTTCTATAGCAAGAAGATGCCGAATAAGGCAAACTTTTTTATAGAAATAAAATCTTCACAAAATTTTCTACAGAAATAAAATTTTGACAAAATTTTCTATAGAAATAAAATTTTGATAAATTTTTTTACAGAAATAAAATTTTCACAAAATTTTCTATAGCAATAAGATTTTAACAAAATTTTCTATAGAAATAAAAATTTGATAAAATTTTCCTATAAAAATAAAATTTTGACAAGATTTTCATAGGAATAAAATTTTTGCAAAATTTTCTAGAGAAATAAAATCTTCACAAAATTTTCTGTATAAATAAAATATTGACAAAATTTTGTATAGAAATAAAATTTTGACAAAATTTTCTATAGGAAAAAATCTTTATAAATTTTTTTACAGAAATAAAATTTTGACAAAATTTTCTATAGCAATAAGGTTTTAACAAAATTTTCTAAAGAAATAAAATTTTGACAAGATTTTCAATAGAAATACAATTTTGGCAAAATTTTCTAGAGGAATAAAATGTTGACAAAATATTCTATAGAAATAAAATTAAAAAAAAAATCTATGCAAATAACATTTTTACAATATTATCGAAAAAAAAATAAAATTTTGACAAAATTTTCTACAAAAATAAAATTTTGACAAAAGTTCTATAGCAATAAAATTGTAAAAAAAAAATTTATAGAAATAAAGTTAAAAAACCTCTAGCAATAAAATTTTGAAAAAAAAATTTATAGAAACTAAATTTAAACAAAATTTTCTATAGAAATAAAATTTTAATAAAATTTTCTATAGAAATAAAATTTTAATAAAATCTTCAATAGATATATTAAATGTTGACAAAAAAAAATTGTTAAAATTTTCTATAGAAATAAAAATGTAACAAAACTTTCTATAAAAATAAAATTTTAACAAAATTTTCCAGAGAAATAAAATTTTAACAAAATTTTCTATAAAAATAAAAATTTGATAAAATTTTCTATAAAAATAAAATTTTGACAAGATTTTCTATAGAAATAAAATTTTGGCAAAATTTTCTTGAGAAATAAAATCTTCACAAAATTTTCTGTATAAATAAAGAATTTTTTGTATATAAATAAAATTTTGACAAAATTTTCTATAGTAAAAAAATTTTTATAAATTTTTTTACAGAAATAAAATTTTGACAAAATTTTCTATAGCAATAAGATTTTAACAAAATTTTCTATAGAAATAAAATTTTGACAAGATTTTCTATAGAAATAAAATTTTGGCAAAATTTTCTAGAGAAATAAAATGTTGACAAAATTTTTTATAGAAGTAAAATTTAAAAAAAAAAAAATCTATAGAAATAACATTTTTACAATATTATCGGAAAAAAAATAAAATTTTGACAAAATTTTCTAGAGAAATAAAATTGAGATAAATTTTTTTACAGAAATAAAATTTTGACAAAATTTTCTATAGCAATAAGATTTTAACAAATTTTTCTATAGAAATTAAATTTTGACAAAATTTTCTATAGAAATAAAATCTTCACAAAATTTTCTGTATAAATAAAATATTGACAAAATTTTCTATAGGAATAAAATTTTACAGAAATAAAATTTTGACAAAATCTTCAATAGCAATAAGATTCTATAGAAATAAATTGTTGACAAGATTTTCCATAGAAATAAAATTTTGGCAAAATTTTCTAGAGAAATAAAATGTTGACAAAAATTTTTATAGAAATAAAATTTAAAAAAAAATCTATAGAAATAACATTTTTACAATATTATCGAAAAAAATAATTTTTTTTTGAAAAAATTTTCTATAGAAATAAATTTGTGACTAAATTTTATGTAGAAATAAAATTTAAAAAAAAGATTATATAGAAATATAATTTCTACAACATTTTCGAAAAAAAAAATTTGACAAAATTTTCTATTGAAATAAAATTTGGACAAAATAAAATTTTAACAGCATTTGCTAGAGAAATAAAATTTTGTAACAGTTTTTATAGAAATAAAATTGTAAAAAATAATTTATAGAAATAAAATTTAAAAAAAAAAAATTCTATAGCAATAAAATTTTGAAAAAAAATCTATAGAAATAAAATTTAGACAAATAGAAGTATTTCTGTAGAATACAATTTTAATAAAATTTTCTATAGAAATAAAATTTTAATAAAATTTTCTATAGAAATAAAATTTTAATAAAATCTTCTATAGAAATAAAATTTTAATAAAATCTTCTATAGAAATAAAATGTTGACAAATTTTTGTATACAATAAAATTTTGTTAAAATTTTCTATAGAAATAAAAATTTAACAAAATTTTCTATAAAAATAAAATTTTATCAAAATTTTCCAGAGAAATAAAATTTAACAAAATTTTCTATTGAAATAAATTTTTGACAACTTTCGATAGAAACAAAATATAAAAAAAAATTTCTATAGAAATAAACTTTTGAAAAACAAAGCTTAATAAAAATTCATCAGGGAGTTCAATATTTCTTAGCAATAAAAATTTAGACAAAATTTTTTATAGAAATTAAATTTTGACAAAATTTTCTATAGAAATGACATTTTGACAAAATTTTCTATAGAAATAAAATTTTGATAAAATTTTTTATAGAAATGAAATTTTGACAAAATTTTCTAGAGAAATAAAATTTTGACACAATTTTCTATAGAAATAAAATTTTTATAAAATTTTCTATAGAAATAAAATTTTTACAAAATTTTTTATAGAAATGAAATTTTGACAAAATTTTTTTTATAGAAATAAAATTTTGAGAAAATTTTCTTTAAAAATAAATTTTAACAAAATTTTCTATAGAAATAAAATTTTAACAAAATTTTCTATAGAAATAAAATTTTGACGAAGAAAACTTAATTAAAACTCAACAGGGAGTTCAATATTTTTAGTTTAAGTCTTACCAACTTTAAAAAGATAAACTCAAATTAAAGTAGAATATTGATTATGACATATCTTCCACACAGAAAAAATATTTATTATCTTGAATCAAGGAATTAATTGATCCAATTAATTTTTAATTCAAATGTCTTCAATCACAGAAATGACAGTATCAATCACCAAAGTCTATTAAAAAATTGATACAATTAAAATTTGTGATAGATTTTTGTTTCAATTAAAAAGTTTGTAGAATCAATAAAATTTTTAGCTGGATATTTTCTTAAAAATTCAATTTAAAAAAATGAAAAGTTTTGGTGGCATTGTTTTCTGCGCATAAGGGCATCTATGGTTTCAACTGCAAGGCTTTTGCATTTGAGAACAATGTTAAGGTTATCTTGGCTTTGATGCCGAAAAATTTTAAAGCCCCTAAATCAGCATGTCAGAGTATAAAATTTAATTGAGATTTTATCAATATATTGGTTGGCATTCACCATTTTCACTATAGTATTCCATGGCTAATTTCAAATTTCCATCAAATACTTCCAATATTTCTTTATGTTATCTTCATTTTATTTATTTTTTGTTTTTTGTAATCATATATAAAAAAAATTTTGCAGCTCTTAATAACCTTCATCCTCATTCTTTTTTATTTTTCCAATATTTTTTTTTTTTTTTTTTCAATCTTTCCCTTGAGCCAACACCCTTTTAATATCTATTCTCCAAACTCTCAGTTCCATGAAGAAGCAAAAAACAAAAACCAAGAAATCTTTAACGTATGCCCTCGTTGTTACTTTCATCTTTTTATGGTGTAAATATAAAATCATGTTTTATGAAACGGAAATCAAGCGTTTCTACGCTTAAACCATATCATGGAGCCAATGAAACCAACAAATTTGGCAATTTGTTTATAAAAATCATCGTCGTGATATGCCCTTGTGTGACACCAAACCACCAAAGCGCACCCCTAGCCCCAATGGAAATGGCTGAACTCCATACAATGATGGAGGAAAAAAACAACAACGAAACCAAGCAAGCCATAACACCTTCCGTTTGGTATTACCTTAAATATTATTAATGTGAAAGAGTAAACCACCAAGTGGAAGGGTGACAGTAACAGTGAGGAGAGGAAAATTTCCATTGAGGAAGACGATATGGCAGTTGAGTTAACCAAATGGCAAACAGGATTGTCTGTATGTTACAAATTTCACTGCTAGCAATTTTACTCTAGTGAAGTAAATAAGGACTCCTTGAAAAAAAAAGAGATCCTCCATTTAGCAATTTTACAAAATAAAAATGCTGTAACCTTTGTCAATACCATACAGGGGTATATAATCTTGGTTTTTTTTTTCAAAAAATACTTCATTGCTTTATATTTGTATACGTTTATGTTTATTTGCTAGTATCGTTTCCCTAGCACATTTTTGTTATTTTCATAATAAATGGAATTCTCAGAAGTGGAAGTTTGTTCAAATGGAGCCTAAGATTAATAAAAACATTGAAAATTATTGTCCTATACACGAAAGAAAACGAGTGTGTTTTTCGGCATAAAAAAACATTGGTTTGGGACAATACTTTTAACGCAACATTTTTCAGTTGAGGCGTATAATGTTCTAGTATAAAATATACATGTTAATATATTGGAACCTATTATGTTTGGGATCTTATAGACTTTCCACAATTACAAGGGGTTATACTAAATTTATCAGTGCTTTTGTAAAATATGTTTGTTCTTGATCGTTGAGAAATACTTGGTCGCCCAAGTAATGTCCGTCCATACACCTATTGCAATCATTCTAACTTCCGCCTTGATGTAGGTCAGATGATATTGCAAATTCGCCATATCGGACTACTGTTGGGTATAGTCCAAATACAAACCTATACCCAGATTAGATTTTAGGTTAGGCTATGTGGCAGCCCGATGTATCAGGTTCACATAGACTATTCAGCCCATTGTGATACCACATTGGTGAACTTCTCTCTTATCACTGAGTGCTACCCTATTCCATGTTAAGCTCAATGACAAGGGACCTCCTTTTTATAGCCGAGTCCAGATTGAAGTGAAACCACTTAGAGAAGCTTTGAAACCCTCAGAAATGTCACCAGCATTACTGAGGTGGGATAATCCACCGCTGAAAAACTTTTTGGTGTTCGGTCGAAGCAGGAATAGAACCCATGACCTTGTGTATGCAAGGCGGGCATGCTAACAATTGCACCACGGTGGCTCCGTGCTAACCATTGGAAACCTCCTAAAAATTCTTGATGTTTTGGTAGATTTTGCAAAATATTCCTCTCCAACTAAGAGGTACCACACATATTTCCTTTAGCAATAAAAATTTAGACAAAATTTTCTAAAGAAATAAAATTTTCTAAAGAAATGAAATTTTGTTAAATTTTCTATAGAAATGAAATTTTGACAAAATTTTCTATAGATATAAAATTTTTACAAAATTTTCTATAGATATAAAATTTTTACAAAATTTTCTATAGAAATAAAATTTTGACAAAATTTTCTATAGATATAAAATTTTGACAAAATTTTCTGTAGAAATAAAATTTTCTATAGAAATAAAATTTTGACAAAAATTTCTGTAGAAATAAAATTTTGACAAAAATTTATATAGAAATAAAATTTTGACAACAATTTATATAGAAATAAAATTTTGACAAAAATTTTTACACAAATAAAGTGTTGGTAAAAATTTCTATAAAAATAAAATTTTGACAAAAATTTCTACAGAAATAAAATTAAAAAGAAATCTTTGGAAATAAAGTTTTGACAAAATTTTCTATTGAAATAAAATCTTAATAAATTTTTCTAATAAAATAAAATTTCGAAAAAATTTGCTAAATAAAAATATAATAAAAATAAATAAAAATAAAATTTGAACAAAAATATCTATAAAAATAAAATTTTGAAAAAATTTTCAACAGAAATAAGTTTAAAAAAAAACTTTGGAAATAACAAATGACAAAATTTTCTATAGAAATAACATTTTGACAAAATTTTCTATAGAAATAACATTTTGACAAAAATTTCTATAGAAATAAAATTTTGAAAATATTTTCGAAACAAATAAAATTTTGAAAAAATTTGCTATGGAAATAATGTTTTCACATAATTTTCTAAAAAAAAAATTTTGACAACATTTTCTAAAAAATAAAATTAAAAAACAAATCTCTGGAAATAAAATTTTGCGAAAGTTTTCTAAAGAAATAAAATTTTGTCAAAATTGTCTATAGAAAAAAAATACAAAAACTTCTGTATAAATAAAATTATGACAAAAATTTCTATAGAAATAAAATGTTGAAAAAATTTATGTAGAAATAAAATTTAGAGAAAATTTTCTAAAGAAATAAAATTTTGTTTTGTTATTGTTGGTTTTGTTCTTTAAGCTTTGTTGTTGTTTTTTATTGCAGCTTAAAACCATACATTGACTAAACTACAAGTGTAGCTTAACCAACAGAGGAAAAGAATGTTTGTCAAATTTATTTGAGCAAAGCCCTATAGACTGCAAGATGGTTGGATGGACGCACGTTTCGGAATTACCACATTCCTCATCAGCATCCTCTACTTGCAGCAAAACTATCAACCAATTATCAGAATAAATTCAGGCAGTTTATTAAACCCAACAAAAACCACACTTGAACCCTCCGAATAAAATAAACCCAGCCATGTGAATTCAAATCGATGATTTGACAGTGGCATAGGAAAAGAGATATGTTTGTTTCGAATTTATTTCGGCATAAGCCGGCTATCAATATAAAACCTTTTTTCGGAGGGTTCAAGTGTGGTTTTTGTTGGGTTTAATAAACTGCCTGAATTTATTCTGATAATTGGTTGATAGTTTTGCTGCAAGTAGAGGATGCTGATGAGGAATGTGGTAATTCCGAAACGTGCGTCCATCCAACCATCTTGCAGTCTATAGGGCTTTGCCCAAATAAATTTGACAAACATTCTTTTTCCTCTGTTGGTTAAGCTACACTTGTAGTTTAGTCAATGTATGGTTTTAAGCTGCAATAAAAAACAACAACGAAATAAAATTTTGTAAAAAATTTTTATAGAAGTAAAATTTTGAGAAAATTTCCTATGGAAATAAAGTTTTGACAAAATCTGCTAAAGAAATAACATTTTGACAAAACTTTCCAAAAACAAAATTACAACAAATCTCTGGAAATAAAATTTAGAGAAAATTTTCTAAAGAAATAAAATTTTGTAAAAATTTTTTATAGAAGTAAAATTTTGAGAAAATTTCCTATGGAAATAAAGCTTTGACAAAATCTGCTAAAGAAATAAAATTTTGACAAAACTTTCCAAAAACAAAATTACAACAAATCTCTGGAAATAAAATATTGAGAAAATTTTTTATAGAAATAAAATTTTGACAAAATTATGCATAGAAATAAAATTTTGTCAAAATTTTCTATAGAAATAAAATTTTGTCAAAATTTTCTATAGAAATAAAATTTTGACAAAATTTTCTAAAGAAATTATATTTTGAGAAAATTTCCTATGAAAATAAAGTTTTGACAAAAGTTGCTTAAGAAATAAAATTTTGACAAAATTTTCCAAAAATAAAATTTAAAAAAATCTCTGGAAATAAAATTTTTTCAAAATTTTCTATAGAAATAAAATTTTGACAAAATTATCCAAAGAAATAAAATTTTGACAAATTTTTCTATAGAAATAAAATTTTAACAAAAATTTCTATAGAAATAAAATTTTGTCAAAATTTTCTATAGAAATAAAATTTGACAATTTTTGCAATCGAAATAAAATTTGATAAAGTTTTCAATAAATTCAATATTTTTAAAAGTTTTAAGACAAAAAATTCTACAGAAATAAAATCAAAAAGAAATCTTTGGAAATAAAGTTTTGACAAAATTTTCTATTGAAACAAAATCTTGATAAATTTTTCTAATAAAATAAAATTTCGAAAAAATTTGCTAAGGAAATAAAATTTTGTTAAAATTTTTTATAGAAATAAAATTTGGACAAAAATATCTATAAAAATAAAATTTTGACAAAATTTTCTATAGAAATTAAATTTTGACAAAAATTTTTATAGAAATAAAATTTTGACAAAATTTTCTATAGAGATAAAATTTGGCAAAATTTTCTATAGAAATAAAATTATGACAAAATTTTCTATAGAAGTAAAATGTTGACAAAATGAAATTTTGACAAAATCTTCTATAGAAATAAAATTTTTAAAAAATTTTCTAAAGAAATAAAATTTTTAAAAAAATTTTTTAAAGAAATAAAATTTTGAGAAAACTTTCTATAGAAATAAAATTTGACAATTTTTGCAATAGAAACTTTTGAAAATTTTGACAAATTTTTCTATAAATTCAATATTTTTAAAAGTTTTAATTTTCCTGTTAGATCGCACTATTAAAGTCCATTGTGAGTTCGTTATCCCTTTTTGTAGAAGTAGTAACTGAAATAACTAAAATAATACAACGTTTCTTTAGAGGAAAAGACATTTTTTCATACTAACCACAAAATTTTGATCAAAAGCTTCAAAATAGGAATTTTTTATGTGGTAGATTTTTGATAAAACTTTGATAGATTATTTTTGACACGAGTGGTAACCGTGATCCATTCTTGTGGTATGTTCAGCTCACGAACAAATTTTCTGCAACACTGCCTTAGGTTAGGTTAGGTATTGTGGTACCCCGAAGGCTAACTTATACTCACTTAGTCCATTGTGATACCACAGTGGTGAACTTCTCTCTTATCACTGAGTGCTGCCCGATTCTATGTTAAGCTCAATGATAAGGGACCTCCTGTTTATAGCCGAGTCCGAACGGCGTTCGACTTTGCTTTGAAACCACTTAGAGAAACTTTGAAACACTCAGAAATGTCACCAGCATTACTGAGGTGGGATAATCCACCGCTGAAAAAACTTTTTGGTGTTCGGTCGAAGCAGGAATCGAACCCACGACCTTGTGTATGCAAGGCGGGCATGCTAACCATTGCACCACGGTGGCTCCCGTAACTGCCTTTATCTCGGTAACGGGCAGAGGATGAAGCCGATTCATTTTTGTCGGCAGCGGCAAACACTAAATTTTTTCCTTCGGCGGCGGCGGCTTGACGGCTGAGACGTCATTAATCCATTATAAAATTAATTTGAAGTTATCTGAATGGTAATGAGATTAGTCATACAACCATCATTTAACCAATATTTTCTGTGCTAAATTTTTGCAAAATTTTTTAGCAACTTGATCGTGATTGATTGTGGGTGGGTGGTTAAAATTTTTGGCAACAAATATCAATACATTTGTTTTTTTTTTTTTTTGATTTAAATAAATATTTTTTGATTCATTGACGATTAAATTTGAGCTGAGATGAGTCGGCATATTCAGCGTCGTCGCCGACTTGCAAAAACTGCTCGGGTGTGGCTAAAATCGGCGGCGCGAAACGGCGGCTTCTACCAGAGAATGAAGCCGCCGTTTCACGAGTCATGGTAAATTATAAAATTATGAAATTATGGAAAATATGTCCAATCGCTGACTAGATCCTGACTCTAAAAGTTGACTCATATCAAATTTCAAGTTGATTAGTTTCAAAATGAGACCTAAAAATTATTCCAATAATGTGTTCACTGCCAAGTGAACCGACAGACGGACTTCCCTAAATTGACTTACGTTGAAGTTAAGAAAATTATTGGCTGGAAATTTATTTTAATCTGATCCTCTTAGCATCTGTAAAGTTTACCAAAAAGCAAGTTATTCGCTCATATATAAACTATCTTTGTTTGAGTTTTGTATAAATTTTCGTCTATATTTTCGTGTGACCTTTATTCAGACACCCATGCTTTTGGGGGCTTATGAACAATATAATTAACTATGAATAAAACATGTATAATGTGTGTGCCATTTTGTGCTTTGAGTGACATTCTAGTGTAAACTTGGTAACACTTCGTGCCAGCTACGCTTTATTTAGTATATATTTTTAGTTAATTTGATATGACATTGAATTATGTTTGAACTATGCTCCCTTTCAGGGTCTTATACCATCACATAGTCAAAATTGTCCAAGTGGAAGAAGCCAATTTCAGTCCAGTCTATGAGTTGAGATCAAATCGATACCAACAACCCTCTTGCAAACATCTGCCCTTCCAACATTTGTAGTGTAAAGAAATTGAAATTACCTCCAGCCCTTCCCATCAACTTCCATAGTCCACATTCTTCGAATTAAACAAATGACCATACAATGAAGCCCTTCTTCCTTCCCAGAGTGGATCACACGCCATACACCTTTATGGCCCCTGGGGGAGTAGTAAGATTTGTTTTAAATTACACAGACACTTTTGTGGCTTTCGAATTGAAAAAAAGGGGGGGGAGGGGTTTCAACAAGCTTCTCTATACTTTTGGTCTTGTTCTCTCCTAGGTAACCAATTGGGAGATGATGGTCCTCTATTGGCTTTGCCATTCTGAGAAACGTTTTGCGTTCTATCTTAACTTTGAACAACCCTCATTGAAGCCTATGGTTGCTGTTGGTTTTTTTTAAGATCCTGACCATTGCTTCAATGCAATACACGTGGGAAATATTTAATAAAGTCACAAACCAGGCAACAACAAGCAATTAAAACTAATTTATAGAGTTTGTTGTTGCTGCTGTTGTTTTTGTATTTCATCTGCCACCAAGTGTGGATGATGACTGGATCCTTGTAGCTGTCTACCTTGCAGACATTGTTAGTTGCTCTTCCACAACAAAACATTAAAAACATTTGTTTTTGTAATAGTCATGTCTGATGATGAGGGCGAGGTGGTACTAGACAAACTAACATTAGATGGCTTGATTGTTTTTTTTTTTTGTGACATACGTACACAGCAAATGTGAAGAGTCGATGAGGGCTTTTACTTTCATTCTTTTGCAAGGATGTGACTGCGATGGGAAATCATACAGGAGAAATTTTTATTTTTCACTATCTTTCACGAAGATATATTAAACTCATCATTTTGCCACGTAATTTAAGAAAAATCTTATACAAATCAATATCTTTTATATTGACCAACGTGACCCCACAAATTGTAAAATTGCAATGGCCGTGAAAAGAGAAAATAACTTCCCAACAAATAAAAAATACCAAGTTTGTCCTTCCATTTGTAACACATCGAAATATTGGTCTCAGATCTCATAAATGGGTTGTAATGAAATTCTGGGTCGATCTTGCTATGTCCATCCATCTGTTGAAAACTCGCTAACTTCCAAAATAAACTAGGCATCGAATTTAAACTTGATAAAATTTCAGTAGTTGTTATAGATGTTGGATGTTTATGCAAATGGCCATATTGGACCAATTTTAGGTATATCATATGGCCAACACGACCATTTTGCACAAAGGTTACTTTGGAGGTCCAATTTTCGACCAGCTTTTCAAGCATTTGATGGCGTATTTCAGCAATAAGACGTTCTATATTGGTTTCTTAACCGTTAATCGTTTATCCACGTAAACCACTGACTTCAGATATCCCCACAAAACATAAGCGAGTAGCGACAATTCAGTCGAACACGCAGGCCAATTCTCCGGCCCATATCTCTAAATAATGTTGTCGTTGAAAGGTTCTTTCAATAAGTCTATTGATTCGTCATCCAGTTGAAACTACATTTCGTTTACATCCATATCTTGAAGTTTTGCCAACAAAAATTCATTGCTCATGTATCGATTTCCATTCACGCGTAACGCGCCATCCTTCCTCATTTTTAAGAATTAGGGACCGATGATTCCACCGTACCATAGATCGCACTCTTCTCATTCGTTTTAGTGGCTTAGCATCCAAAACAGTGAATATAGACTGAACTTAGTTAATTACGGTCTTTATAATGTTCTCAGACACGATGTGGACGATGTGGAAGCTACGTTCTACAGTTAACCTATTCATGATTATTTGCCAAACAATACTGAGTAGAGGCGACACTTCAAAGTGTCTAAACAGCTGTCAGACCGGTAGAGTGATTCATATTAAATAAAAATAGCTCGTAAAAAACCCTTTATATGTCCTCTAATCACGGTTGATATTCGAGCCAAAAAATTTTCTATAGAAAATGTTGTCAAAACTTTATTTCTATAGAAAATGTCGTCAAAATTTTATTTCTATAGAAAAATTTGTCAAAATTTTATTTCTATAGAAAATTTTGATAAAGTTTTATTTCTATAGAAAATTTTTACAAAATTTTATTTCTATGGAAAATTTTTGCAAAATTTGATTTCTATAGAAAACTTTGCCAAAATTTAATTTTTATATAAATTTTTTTTCAAAATTTTATTTTTATAGAAAATTTTTGCAAAATTTTACTTCTATAGAAAACTTTGCCAAAATTTAATTTTTATATAAATTTTTTTCAAAATTTTATTTTTATAGAAAATTTTGTCAAAATTTTATTTCTATAGAAAATTTTTGCAAAATTTTATTTCCTAAAAAAATGTTATCAAAATTTTATTTCTATAGCAAATTTTGTCAAAATATTATTTTTATACGAATTTTTGTCAAAATGTTATTTCTGTAGAAAATTTTTGCAAAATTTAATTTCTATAGAAAATTTTGTTAAAATTTTATATCAATAGAAAATGTTGTCAAAATTTTATTTCTACAGAAAATCTTGTCAAAATTTTATTTCTAAAGAAAATTTTGTCAAAATTTACTTTCTATAGAAAATTTTGTCAAAAGTTTATTTCAATAGAAAATTTTAGCAAAATTTTATTTCTATAGAAAATTATGTCAAAATTTTATTTCTAGAGAAAATTTTGTCAATTTTTTTTTTCTATAGAAAATTTTATTTTTATAGAAAATTTGGTCATAAATTAATTTCTATAGAAAATTTTGCCAACATTTTTTTCTATAGAAAATTTTTGCAAAATTTTATTTCTAAAGAAAATTTTGTCGAAATTTTATTTCTATAGAAAATTTTGTCAAAATTTTATATCTATAGAAAATGTTGTCAAAATTTTATTTCTATAGAAAATTTTGTCAAAATTTTATTACTATAGAAAATTTTGTCAAAATTTTATTTCAAAAGAAATTTTATTTTTTAAATTTGGTCATAAATTAATTTCTATAGAAAATTATGCCAATATTTTTGTTCTGTAGAAATTTTTTGCAAAATTTTTTTGCAATAGAAAATTTTGTCAAAATTTTATTTCTAAAGAAAATTTTGTCGAAATTTTATTTATTTATTTATTTTATTTTATTTTTATTTTATTTTTATAGAAAATTTGGTCATAAATTAATTTCTACAGAAAATTTTGCCAATATTTTTGTTCTGTTGAAAATTTTAGCAAATTTTTTTGCAATAGAAAATTTTGTCAAATTTTTTTTGCAATAGAAAATTTTGTCAAAATTTTATTTCTAACGAAAATTTTGTCGAAATTTTATTTCTATAGAAAATTTTATCAAAATTTTTATTTCTATAGAAAATTTTGTCAAAATTTATTTTCTGTAGAAAATTTTGTCAAAATTTTATTTCTATAGAATTTTTTTACTTCTAAGTTAGAAGAAGTAGAAAATTATGTCAAAATTTTATTTCTGGAGAAAATTTTAACAATTTTTTTGTAGAAAATTTTATGTTTATAAAAAATTTGGTCAAAATTTTATTTCTATAGAAAATGTTGCCAACATTTTTTTGTCTATAGAAAATTTTTGCAAAATTTTATTGCTATAGAAACTTTTGTCAAAATATTATTTCTAAAGAAAATTTTGTCGATATTTTATTCCTATTGAAAATTTTTGCAAAATTTTGTTTCTATAGCAAATTATGTCAAAATTTTTTTTCTAAAGATAATTTTGTCAAATTTTTATTTCTATAGAAAATTTTGTCAAAATTTTATTTCTATAGAAAATTTTGTCAAAAATTTTTTTCTATAGAAAATTTTGTCAATTTTTTTTTCTATAGAAAATTTTATTTTTACAGAAAATTTGGTCATAAATTAATTTCTATATTTCTATAGAAAATTTTTGCAAAATTTAATTTCTATAGAAAATTTTGTCAAAATTTTATATCTATAGAAAATGTTGTCAAAATTTTATTTCTATAGGAAATTTTGTCAAAATTTTATTTCTAAAGAAAATTTTATTTTTATAGAAAATTTGGTCATAAATTAATTTCTATAGAAAATTTTGCCAATATTTGTGTTCTGTAGAAAATTTTTGCAAAATTTTTTTGGAATAGAAAGTTTTGTCAAAATTTTATTTCTAAAGAAAATTTTGTCGAAATTTTATTTATTTATTTATTTTATTTTTATAGAAAATTTGGTCATAAATTAATTTCTATAGAAAATTTTGCCAATATTTTTGTTCTGTAGAAAATTTTTGCAAATTTTTTTGCAATAGAAAATTTTGTCAAATTTTTTTTTGCAATAGAAAATTTTGTCAAAATTTTATTTCTAAAGAAAATTTTGTCGAAATTTTATTTCTATAAAAAAATTTTGCAAAATTTTGTTTCTTTTGCAAATTATGTCAAAATTTTATTTCAAGAGAAAATTTGTCAAAATTTCATCTATAGAAAGTTGAGTTAAAATTTTATTTCTATAGAAAATTTTGTCAAAATTTTTATTTCTATAGAAATTTTTGTCAAAATTTATTTTCTGTAGAAAATTTTATTTCTATAGAAATTTTTTTATTTCTAAGTTAGAAGAATTAACAAATTATGTCAAAATTTTATTTTTGGACAAAATTTTGTCTTTTTTTTCTGTTTAGAAAATTTTATTTCTATATAAAATTTTGCCAACATTTTTTTGTCTATAGAAAATTTTTGCAAATTTTTTTTTGTCTATAGAAAATTTTTGCAACATTTTTTTTCTATAGAAAATTTTGTAAAAATTTTATTTCTAAAGAAAATTTTGTCGAAATTTTATTTATTTATTTATTTTATTTTATTTTATTTTTATAGAAAATTTGGTCATAAATTAATTTCTACAGAAAATTTTGCCAATATTTTTGTTCTGTTGAAAATTTTTGCAAAATTTTATTGCTATAGAAGCTTTTGTCAAAATGTTATTTCTAAAGAAAATTTTGTCGATATTTTATTTCTATAGAAAATGTTTGCAAAATTTTGTTTCTCTAGCAAATTATGTCAAAATTTTATTTCTAGAGAAAATTTTGTCAAAGTTTTATTTCTATAGAAAATTTTGTCAAAATTGTATTTCTATAGAAAATTTTGTCAAAATTTTATTTCTATAGAAAATTTTGTCAAAAATTTGTTTCTATAGAAAGTTGAGTTAAATATTTATTTCTATCAAAAATTTTGTAAAAATTTTTATTTCTATAGAAAAATTTTCAAAATTTTATTTCTGTAGAAAAATTTGTCAACATTTTATTTCTATAGAAAATTTTTGGTTTTTTTGGTAGAATTCTACCAATTGTGGCAACCGTGCTCACAAGTCAGGTCACAAGGATCGGATATAATTTACACCTCCAAGAGACTCCGGAAGGAAATGTGGGGATCGATTTATATGGGGGTCATATGTAATTATGATCCGATATAAATCAAATTTCCTATGGTTGCTAGAAGGCATGCACTCACTTCACGTCCCAAATTGAAAGATTATGGGATAAATATTGCCCTTCCTGGTGGTTCTAGAAAACCGTATGGGATAAATCGTGCCCTTCCTGGAGTCTGGTTGGTTCTAGTTGGTTCAACAAAAGTAAATAATAGAGAAGGTTCAGTGGTTAAGACTAGAAGTTAGAGATGTGCACGTGAGTAATATTTTACTCACGCTCACGCACACTCACGACGGAGAAATCTTATTCACGCACACTCACGCACGATATTTTTTTGTATGACTCACGCTCACGCACGCTCACGAAAAGAAAATTTGTACTCACGCACACTCACGCACGAAAATCTTTTAAATGTCGTGACTCACGAAAAATATCGTGACTCACGAAAAATGTCGTGACTCACGAGAAAACTCGTGACTCACGAATAATTTTATGAGTATTTTACCTATAGAACTTGACTGAAAATGTGTGTATGATTAAAATCGAGACCGTTAACACTTAGGATGTCACTAAAATTATAAATAAATTCAACTCGCAAATATTTTATGTTCGTAAGCTGGATTATTTTCGTGAGCGTGTTTTTCCGAAATTCGTTACTCACGCACACTCACGAAGATATTATTTTCGTGACTCACGCTCACGCACGACATTTGGTTGGTTAATCACGCTCACGCACACTCACGCCGTCACCATCAGCGTGACTCACGACTCACGCGTGAGTCACGGAAATTTTCGTGAGTCACGACAATTTCGTGTCACGTGCACACCTCTACTAGAAGTGCCCATATGTAATAGGTACTTTTAGTTAAATGTGATATCACAATGGACTGAAATGCCACTTTAACCTAACCTAACCTTCCTGGAGGCTCCAGAAATAATATCTAGCGATCGATTTATATGGGGGCTACACCTAAAAGTTTTGAAATACCATCATAGCCACCGTGGTGCAATGGTTAGCATGCCCGCCTTGCATACACAAGGTCGTGGGTTCGATTTCTGCTTCGACTGAACATCAAAAAGTTTTTCAGCAGTGGATTATCCCACCTCAGTAATGCTGGTGACATTTCTGAGGGTTTCAAAGCTTCTCTAAGTGGTTTCACTGCAATGTGGAACGCCGTTCAGACTCGCCGATAGAAAAAGAAGGTCCTTTGTCATTGTGCTTAACATGGAATCGGGTAGCACTCAGTTAAGAGTTAAATTCACCAATGTGGTATCACAATGGGCTGAATAGTCTATCTGAGCCTGATACATCGGGCTGCCACATAACCTAACCTTTCTTTTCTATCCAGGCTTAAACCAGAAATAAACCTTAAATTCTTACCATATATGTTGAGGTGTGGTGATTTTATAAAATAAAATATTGTGATTTAATCAGCACTAACTATTATGACCATACGTTTCTCTACTTAAAATTTCTGTTTTTCCAATATTCTTATGAATATTTAAAACTATTTCTGTATGTTCAATCATCATTTTATACTCAACTTTATTCTGTGAAGAATAAAAGTGACATTCCGTTATAACCTAATTTTTCCCATTTTCCGTGATCTTCTCTGCCACTCACTTGCCCATCTCCAATCAGGTACCCCCCCCCCCCACACTCTGCCATCAAATGCATGGTGCTACTATGGGTCACGCTATGCATTTTTTTCTCTTTCACTCCTGTAATGATTCCTCTAGAGTATTGTCCTTCCTTTTACATCTCATAGAACCAAGTACATTTGATGTGTATGTATGTGTGTTGGCGAACAAACCAATGATGTTAATGTTGTTAGATATTCTTCCATTGTTTTGCTGGTACAACACAACTTAATAAGACAACATTAACCTTGTCCGATTACCCAAGTGGTAGGCAATATTGTCCAACAAAATTAGCATCATGGAATTTTTAATAGCGTCTCTGAAAAAAAAAAACGGAAAAACAATTGCAAAGGTTCCTCTTCGATGTCTGCTCCATCATCCAAAGCAATGAATGAATTAGAAATGAACATGGAAACAATTAAAATAAGAATCGTGCCCAGGTACGTTCGACACACACACACACACACAAAATAAAAACAACCAAAAAGACAATCCCAATGCTTAGCAACCAACGATGAATTAAAGAGAGCCTAGATAATAAATTAGATTTGAGTGGTGTTGTTAAAATATTACAGCCTTTTTTGTTTCTTCCTCTTTTGCGAGAGTTTGGATTTACGGCTGTAATAAATTATTTTGACTTATACGAGTTCTAGGCTATGGTCACTTGGATATTTTGTTTAATTATGAAAATTTGTAGAGTAGATTACCGTGTCCATCTCAGAAAAGGGAAATAAATAAAAGGATCAGTCAGAGAAGAAAAATTAATGAAACTATCAGTAACAAGTAAGGAAAGTCTAAAGTCGGGCGGGGCCGACTATATTATATCCTGCACCACTTTGTAGATCTAAATTTTCGATACCATTTCACATCCGTCAAATGTGTTGGGTGCTATATATAAAGTTTTGTCCCAAATACATACATTTAAATATCACTCGATCTGGACAGAATTTGATAGACTTCTACAAAATCTGTAGACTCAAAATATGGGAAACATTTAAATCTGAAGCAATTTTAAGGAAACTTCGCAAAAGTTTATTTATGATTTATCGCTCAATATCTATGTATTAGAAGTTTAGAAAAATTAGAGTAATTTTTACAACTTTTCGATAAAGCAGTGGCTATTTTACAAGGAAAATGTTGGTATTTTGACCATTTTTGTCGAAATCAGAAAAACATATATATGAGAGCTATATCTAAATCTGAACCGATTTCAATCAAATTTGGCACGCATAGCAACAATGCTAATTCTACTCCCTGTGCAAAATTTCAATTAAATCGGAGTAAAAGATTGGCCACTGTGGTCATATGAGTGTAAATCGGGCGAACGATATATATATAGGAGCTATATCTAAATCTGAACCGATTTCAATAAAATTTGGCACGCACAGCTATAATGCTAAATCTACTCCCTGTGCAAAATTTCAACCAAATTGGGCCAAAACTCTGGCTATTAGAACCATATTAGTCCATATAGGGCGAAAGATATATATGGGAGCTATATCTAAATCTGAACCGATTTCAATCAAATTTTGCACACATGACTGTACTACTAGTTGTACTCCTAGTGCAAAATTTCAACAAAATTGGGCCAAAACTCAGGCTTCTGGGTCCATATGTGCATATCGGGCGAAAGATATATATGGGAGCTATATCTGAATCTGAACCGATTTATTCCAAAATCAATAAGGTTCTATTCTGACCCAAAAAAGGAACACGGGCCAAATTTGAAGGCGATTGGACTTATATTGCGACCTAGACTTTGATCACAAAATTTGTTCACAGACAGACGGACGGACGGACAGACGGATATGGTTATATCGACTCAGGGAACCACCCTGAGCATTATTGACACCATATGTCTACCTTGTCACCATATGTCTACCTCGTCACCGTATGTCTACCTCGTCACCATATGTCTACCTCGTCTCCTTCTGGGTGTTACAAACATATGCACTAACTTATAATATCCTGTTCCACAGTGTGGCGCAGGGTATAAATATTAGGTTTCTATAGGAAAATTTAAATTTAGCCCGGATGAATAAAGTTTTCTGTAGAAAACTTCAATTCAGCACAGCTGAGTAGAGTTTTCTATATATACACTTAAATTCAGCCCGGATGAATATAGTTTTCTACAGGAAAACTTAGATTCAGCCCGGCTGAATAAAGTTTTCTATAAGAATACTTGAATACAGCCTGGCTGATTAAAGTTTTCTATAGCAATGCTTAAATTCAGCCCGGCTGAATAAAGTTTTCTTTGGGAAAACTCCAGTTCAAAGAGGTTTTCCATAGGAAAACTTGAATTCAGCCCGTCTGAATATAGTTATCTATAGGAAAACTTAATTCAAACTTGAATATGGCCCGGCTGAATAAAGTTTTCTATAGGAAAACTTTAATTCAGCCCGGCGGAATAAATTTTTCTATATGTCCCTTGTCATTGAGCTTAACATGGAATCGTGCAGCACTCTGTGATAAGAGAGAAGTTCACCAATGTGGTAACACAATGGACTGAATAGTCTAAGTGAGCCTGATATATAGGACAGCCACCTAACCTAACCTAATCTAACCTAACCTAGGAAAGCTTAAATTCAGCCCGGCTGAATAAATTTTTCTATAGGAAAACTAAAATTCAGTCCGGCTGAATAAAATTTTCCATAGGAAAACTCCAGTTCAAAAAGGTTTCCTAAAGGAAAACTTGAATTCAGTCTGGCTGAATCAAGTTTTCTATAGAAAAACTTAATTTTAGACCAGTTGATTAAAGTTTTCTATAAGAAAACTAAGATTTAGCCCAGCTGAATAAAGTTTTCTATAGGAAAACTTGAATTCAGCCCGGCTGAAAACAGTTATCTATAGGTAAACTTAAATTCAGCCGGGCTGAATAATGTTTTCTATTGGGAACTTATATTTAGTCCGCCTGAATAAAGTTTCCTGTAGGAAAACTTAAATTCAGCGTGGCTGAATAAAGATTTCTATAGGAAAACTTAAATTCAGCGCGGTTGAATAAAGTTTTCTATAGGAAAACTTAAATTCAGTTTTCCTATAATAAAGTTTTCCATAGGAAAACTTAATTCAGAGCGGTTGAATAATGTTTTCTGGAGGAAAACTTAAATTCAGCCCAGATGAATAAAGTTTTCTATAAGATAACTTGAATATAGCTCGGCTGAATAAAGTTTTTTATAGGAAAACATAAATTCAACCCAGCTGAATAAAGTTTCCGATAAGAAAACTTGAATACAGCCTGGCTGATTAAAGTTTTCTATAGGAAAACTTGAATTCAGCCCCGCTGAAAATAGTTATCTATAGGTAAACTTAAATTCAGCCGGGCTGAATAATGTTTTTTATTGGGAACTTATATTTAGTCCGGCTGAATAAAGTTTTCTGTAGGAAAACTTAAATTTAGCGCGGCTGAGTAAAGTTTTCTATAGGAAAACCTTAATTCAGCGCGGCTGAATAAAGTTTTCTGTAGGAAAACTCCAATTCAAAAAAGTTTTTCTATAGGAAAACTTGAATTCAGCGCGGCTGAATATAGTTTTCTATTGGGAAACTTATATTTAGTCCGGCTGAAAAAAGTTTTCTGTAGGAAAACTTACATTCAGCGCGGCTGAATAAAGATTTCTATAGGAAAACTTAAATTCAGTTTTCCTATAATAAAGTTTTCCATAGGAAAACTTAAATTCAGCCCGGCTGAATAAAGTTTTCTATAGGAAAACCTTAATTCAGCGCGGCTGAATAAAGTTTTCTGTAGGAAAACTCCAATTCAAAAAGGTTTTTCTATAGGAAAACTTGAATTCAGCGCGGCTGAATATAGTTTTCTATTGGGAATATAAGTTTAGTCCGGAAAACTTGAATATAGCTCGTCTGAATAAAGTTTTCTATAGGAAAACATAAATTCAGCCCGGCTGAATAACTTTTTCTATAGGAAAAATTAAATTTCGTCCGGCTGAAAAAAGTTTTCTATAGGAAAACTTAAATTCAGCCCAATTGAATAAAGTTTTCTATGGAGAAACTTAGATTCAGCCCAGCTGAACAATGTTTTCCATAGGAAAACTTAAATTCAGCCCGGCTGAATAAAGGTTTTCTATAGAAAAACACAAATTCAGCCCGCCTGAATAAAGTTTTCTATAGGAAAACATAAATTCAGCCCGGCTGAATAAAGTTTTCTATAGGAATTTTCCTATAAAACAAAGGAATTTTCCTATAAAACAAAAAAAACTTTATTCAGCCGGGCTGAACTGAAATTTTCCTGAAGAAAAAACAATTCAGCAATGCTGAATTACATTTTCTATATTCAGCTGAAGAAAAAAACCATCATTATGTAATTCATATGGATTTCATCATTCATATTTACTTAAAGTTAATTAAATATTCACTTGTTACACTTTATGAATTTTTTTGCAAATTATTTTCCAAAATTATATTTTCTAACCAAATAACCAGATGTGCAATGCTAACGCTGTAAAACCACATTGCCAAATGGCTTCTAATCTAGGGAAGCCGGGGCACATACATATTTAATATTAATGTTCCTTTTTTGTTTTATTACATGCTCTTGATGTATTAAAATTAAGCAAATATTTGTTTATGTATTTCCACCATGCCATATTTGTCGATGTTATTACAATTATTATTTTTATTATTTTTACTATTATTACTATTAATATTGCCATTATTGTTCATTAAGTAAAACGAGAGAGAGTACAATGTAGCAAGAACGAAGTTCCACACCCAGGACAATTCTTGGAAAATGTCATATAATTAAACACACACACACATATACACACATAGGAAAGCAAACAGTTGGGAGGTTCACTAATACAGAAATAGGCCAACAGGAACAAACTTCTAAGATTTAGCCAAATTAAAATATGGGCTTATTTATCATGGGAAAACAAAAATTTTTATATTAACATTGAAGACCATTTTTGGAGGTTTACATGGACTGTGAAATTCGATGTCTCCTAGTGATCCTTTCTAGCATCATTTCCTTTGATGCTATACACTCACATAGACAACACAAAACTTACACACATCTTCATCTCCCCCCATTGAAAGTTATAGTTAACTGTGTATGTATTAGTTTCATTCATCGCTGTATACACAATGTAATCAGAGTGCCTGTAAATATACAGGGAGGCCATAATACAATTTAGTTTGGCGTTTTTGTGGTAGTAGTACCAGTGGTTGCTATAAGTCCCTATTATTTTAGCAGTTGTCGATAGGGATGGGTACACAAGTTGTAGTGGTCATGTTAGTTGTACTCACATAGGCAAAAGCCATGTTTATAATTATTGTTAAACGTTAATAGCGGAAGTGTACAAGCAATTAGTGTTTTAGCCTGTTTAACAACATTCTACCCAATAAAAGGACTAAGGCAACAAAGCACAAATATTACAAGGACATGGACTAAGTACAAATGTTGGATGCTTTGTTGAGCTGGTCGTTCCTCTCTTTCTCCCCATTTCATATATAGGCATAGTCCCTGCCAACATTTTCAAACATCCAAAATGAGTGTTTGCAAAAAAGAGTGTTAACTTACTCTTTCGGAAGATTCAAAAATGTTTAATCGCGGGGAAGATTCAAATTTTAGTCATATATTAGTCTAACCAATGGTTATTTATAACCGTTTAATTTAAATCATCGGAAAGATTCGATTATTATCCATTTATTTCTCTATTCTTATGTTGTTAATATTAAACTATTTTACTGTGTAATATAAAACTCTTTTACTTAACTCTTAAATTACGAATGTAGGGAGAGTCATTTATAACTCTTTTTGCTTCTCGCTTTTATAAGTAAACAAGACAAAGATAACAACAAAATATTAGTGGACAAAATATGAACCGTTGAGGATAACGGTACCAAATATTTTGCAAAATATTTGGAAGCTTATAATGATCATTTTGGATTCAAACATCGTGGCAACAGGGTTTTTATTGAATTAAAGTGACAATTTTGATTTTCTGTCTTTATTGTAATTTAGTGTTTTTATTGCAGATTTAATGAATTAATTTTTAGGTTTTTGTTTCATACATTTTTATAAAATAAGTAAATTAAACTAGAATTGGTTTGTTGTTTTTATGTTTTTTTTTTATTATATATTTAAGGATAAGTATTATTAGTTCTTTAAGTACCTGAATTTGTATATCAACAATAAAACCATAAATTAAATATGCAAATTTTAATCACAAGTTTATTTCGTGGGAACAATAAAATACTAGTTAGAAGGAGTAATTTCTAACTCTTGAAAAGACTCAATATTTAATCTCACGTGGGGAGTTATTTCTTAATCTTTTGTAGGGGTTATTTATGAAGCATTTGATTGATTCATATATGAGTAAGTAGATTTATCATATTATACTTCTTTCAAATGACTTTTTTTTTACTAATCTGAAAGACTCATTTATAACTCAAGGAAAAGAATCATTTTGAGACACAACTACTTTATACTGGGGACGCATAAATGACTCTCAGATTCGCTCTTCCGCAATCGTTTTGAACATCAAAATGATTCAAAGAAGACTCATTTGCGATCGAAAATGTTTGCAGGGGTAATTGTAGATCAGTGTGTGTGTGTGTGAGTGTGTGTGTATACGAAACTAAGCTTCGATTACTTATATGCAATACACATTTTCAAATACACCGAAAAAAAGTTATCAATATTTATACCCTTCACCACTACAGTGGTACAGGGTATAATTTTTTTAATTAAAATTTTAATACATATTAAAAAATATTAAATACAAAATTAATTGATTCAATTAATTTTGCAATTAAAACTAACGCCAATCAAAATATAGTTGGAAAAATGAAGTTTTTAATTTTATCAATTAATTAGTTAATTAGTTAGTGGATACTGTTTCCATTTCCATGATTGCAGAATTTTGTCACAAAAATGGCCACATTAGCTCTGTTAAAAAATGTTGAATAAAAGCAGTTCGTTTGCACGTTTAGAGCCAGCAAAAGAGAGAATACATTTGACAGTTGCCAAATAGATAGAGATTTCATACATGTAGAAAATATACCTAATTTTACATCTATGGTATTAGTATCATCGAGTGGCAACTTGTGTCAAAAATAATCCAACAAAAATGTAAAGAAAATTTTACCAAAAATCTATCAAATAAAAAAAAAACATATTTAGAAATTGTTAATCAAATTTTTGTGGTAAGTACATACAAAAATATTGTTTTATTCGAAAGAAATATTTTATATTAAATTCATAGAAAAATTTTTTAAAATTTTATTTCTATAGAAAATTTTATCAAAATTATATTTCTATAGAAAATTATGTCAAAATTTTATTTCTAGAGAAAATTTTGTCAATTTTTTTTTCTATAGAAAATTTTGTCAATTTTTTTTTTCTATAGAAAATTTTGTCAAAATTTTATTTCTATAGAAAATTTTGTCAACATTTTATTTCTATAGACAATTTTGTTAAAATTTTATTTCTATAAATAATTTTGTCCAAAATTTTATTTCTATAGAAAATTTTCTTATAATTCTATTTCTATAATTTTTTTTCAAAATTTTATTTCTATACAAAATTTTGTCAAAATGTTATTTCTATAGAACATTTGGACAAAATTTTATTTCTATAGAATATTTTCTCAAAATTCTATTTCTATAGAATTTTCAAAATTTTATTTCTGTAGAAAATTTCTCAAAGTTTTATTTTCTTAGAAAATTTTGTCAAAATTGTATTTCTATAGAAAATTTTTTCAATATTTTATTTCTATAGAAAATTTTGTCAAAATAATATTTCTATCGAAAATTTTGTCAAAACGTTATTCCTATAGAAAGTTTTTGCAAAATAAAAAAAAAAACAAGTATATACGGCCGTAAGTTCGGCCAGGCCGAAGCGTATGTACCCTCCTCCATGGATTGCGTAGAAACTTATACTGAAGACTGTCATCATGTTATTTCCATATAAATTTTCATATCTATAGGATTTTTTTATTTCTATAGAAAATGTTGCCGTAGTTTTTATCCAATATGCATGAAATTTGAAATCTAGAATAATTTTAAGACCATAAAGTGTGTGTCAAAAATGGTGAGTATAGGTCAATGTTTTGGTATAGCCCCCATATAGACTCATCTCCCGATTTTACTACTTGGGCTTCTAGAATCCGTAGTTCTTATCCAATATTCATGAAATTTTAAATTTAGAATTATTTTAGAACCATAAAGAGGTGTGTCAAAAGTGGAGAGTATCGGTCCATATTTTGATATAACCCCCCACAATTACAAATTAATTTTTTTGATTCATGGCACATTTCATTAAGAAAAGATTTCTGAAATTTTAATATGGAACATAAGAAACAAGTATATGAATTACAAAGGTAATTCACCTTAATAATATGTTTTTTTTATTCACCACGCAGTGGTTAAAATACACGGGCTATACATTTAAGTTGCATTATGACTAATACCCCTATTAAACTCTTGTAGCTGGCACAAATACTTTGACTAAGTCTATTACTATCATATAGCAGCAGATGTGTAGTACACATTTGTCTTCACACAAGGCCTACTAATCATACACACTTGCTCTCATTCTCTCTCTATATCTCATCTCTCACTCTCTCCACACATACATATTAGTGGAAACCCAATCAATTCACTACATCATTACTTTACTCTCTTTAATGCGGTAATCTTTTAATTATGCATCATTACTGATGGGGAAAAGGACCATCCAATATGAAGGTGGTTATGTGAAATTTAAACGCTAATTGATGTACTTGATCGATTATTGGAAAATCCATTAGGATTGTTTTATGTACGTAATTACATGAAAATCTAGCATAACAAAAGAGGATGATATTATTGCACAGTGATATTAATTAACTTTGGACAAGGCATTATAGGGATTTCACTGGAAAATCTTAAAATTTTAACAATTTTATTTGTAGTTGCTGCGTTGTGCAGTGGGGTGCAGTTTCAGAGGATTTATGAAACTGAAACTCATAATGATAGTAAGTAATTATAAACTCCGTTTGCAAGGGCATTAAACTAGCATTGAGAAATTGTTTCAGATGTAGGAAGTACAATTTTGCAAAACTATAGAAAAAAGATAATTGCGACATTTATATTTAAGAGAATCCATTTTTATGTACACATGGTCTAGACCTTATTAACTGATCTTACGCTTTGCAGTTTATAAGATCATATGAATATAATAAATCAAATAAAAATCTCAATTTAATTTATTATAATTTACAATTAATTATTATTCGAACTTTAAGGACAAAAAACATTATTATTTTATTTTTTTTTTATATTATTATTGTATTTTAATTATTATTATATTGCAATTTTTGTTATCAGACCTTTTACTGAAAAAGCTCCTAGTCAATGCTACAAAATTTTTAAATCATAACATATATTTTCGCTTTTCTGATAAGAAATCCCACAATTTTGCATACTATCAGGACTAATTAAATTATACTTAAAAAAATGTAATACATACAATCTCCTTCTCTCCACTTCTATATCTGTAACCGTTTACAAAATATATTGTTTCCTTATTACCTACATATAAGTAAGCGCCATCGCTTTACTTACTCCTTGTGGTCGGCTTCTTCAAAACGATTATATTTAATGTCATTACAAGTACGACGAACTTACTTAAATGTAAGTGTTATTACTTATCTGTCTTCTTATGTACTTTGTACATTCCAATATAACGACTAGTCCTTATGGCCATTATCATATTATTGAAGTTGGCGATGTTGTGGTGTGGCGCATAGTATAATAAGACAATCTTTTACATGTGTATAGATATACCAGAGAATTTCATTACAGTATGAATTTTATAAAGGGTAATATTCATAGGTATTCATCGCACTATTTATCATCATCTTTGTTTTTGTTTTTAGAAGTAATCGAAGAAGGATGATACTTATATAGCAAATGCTGTCAACATTTGATTTCTATAGATTCTATAGATTGATTCTATAGATAGATTGATCTATAGAATATTTCTTATTTCTATAGAAAATTTTCTCAAAATTTTATTTCAACAGAAATTTTGTAAAAATTTTATTTCCATAAAAATTTGTAACAATTTTTTTTACAAAATTTTGTCAATATTTTATTTCTATAGAAAATTTTGTAAAAATTTTAAGTCTATAGAAATTTTTGCAAAATGTTATTTCTGTAGAAAAATGTGTCCATATTTTATTTCTATAGAAAATTTTTCAAAATTTTATTTCTTTTGAAAATTTTCTCAAAATTTTATTTTTATAGAACATTTTGTCAAAATTTTAATTTCTAAAGAAAATTTTTTTAAAATTTTTTTATCAATAGCAAATTTTTTCAAAATTTTATTTCTATATGAACATATTTTCAAAATTTTATTTCTATCGAAAAAAATTTTCCAAAATTTTATTTCTATGGAAATTTTTTCAAAATTTTATTTTTATAGAATTTTTTTTTTTAAATTTTATTTCTACAGAAAATTTTGTCAAAATTTTATTTCTATAGAAAATTTTGTCAAAATTTTATTTTTAAAGACAATTTTTTCAAAAATTTATTTCTATAGAAAGTTTTGTCAAAATTTTATTTCTATAGAAAATTTCCCAAAATATTATTTCTTTTCCAATTGATAATTGTTGTCAATTGGAAAAGTCTATATACAAGTCGAATATAATTAATATTTTGATAGACAATAATTTTAAAATTTTATTTCTATAGAAAATTTTGTCAGAATTTTATATCTATAGAAAAGTTTGTCAAAATTTTATTTTTAAAGACAATTTTTTTCAAAATTTTATTTCTGTAGAAAATTTTGTAAAAATTTTATTTCTATAGAAAATTTCCTAAAAATTTTATTTCTTTTCCAATTGATAATTGTTGATAAAATCGAGCTCGAGGTTGATAAAATCGACTTTGAGCTCGATGTTATCAACAATTGTCAATTGGAAAAGTTTATATACCGGTCGAATATAGTAAAAACATCCAATAGAAAATTTTGTCAAAATTTTAATTTCTATAGAAAATTTTGTCAAAATTTTATTTCTATAGAAAATTTCCTAAAAATTGTATTTCTTTTTGATAATTGTTAATAAAATCGACCTCGAGCTCGGTTTTATCAACAATTGTCAATTGGAAAAGTCTATATACAAGTCGAATATAATAAAAACATCCAATAGACAATTTTGAAAAATTTTGTCAAAATTTTTATTTCTATAGAAAATTTTGTCAAAATTTTATTTTTAAAGAAATTTTTTAAAAGTTTTATTTCTATAGAAAATGTTCTCAACATTTTATTTCTATAGAAAATGTTGTCAAAATTTTAATTTCTAAAGAAAATTTTGTCAAAATTTTTCTTTCTATAGAAAATTTTGTCAAAATTTTATTTTTAAAGACAATTTTTTAAAAGTTTTATTTCTATAGAAAATTTTCTCAAAATTTTATTTCTATAGAAAATTTTGTCAAAACTTTATTTTTAAAGATTTTATTTCTATAGAAAATTTTATTTCTATAGAAAATTTTGTCAAAATTTTATTTTAAAGAGAATTTTGTCAAAATTTTGTTTCCATAGAAAATTTTCTCAAAATTTTATTTCAACACAAATTTTGTAAAAATTTTATTTCAACACAAATTTTGTAAAAAATTTATTTCTATAAAAATTTGTAACAATTTTCTTTTACAAAATTTTGTCAATATTTTATTTCTATAGAAAATTTTGTCAAAGTGTTAAGTCTGTAGAATTTTTTGCAAAATATTACTTCTATAGAAAAATTTGTCAAAATTTTATTTCTATTGAAAATTTTGTCAAAATTTTATTTCTATAGAAAATTTTTTCAAAATTTTATTTCTATTGAAAATTTTGTCACAATTTTAATTTCTAAAGAAAATTTTTTCAAAATTTTATATCAATAGCAAATTTTTTCAAAACTTTATCTATATATGAAAATTTTTTCAAAATTTTATTTCTATCGAAAAAATTTGTCAAGATTTTATTTCTATGGAAATTTTTTCAAAATTTTATTTTTATACAAAATTTTTTTAAATTTTTTTCTTCAGAAAATTTTGTCAGAATTTTATTTCTATAGAAAATTTACTCAAAATATTATTTCTATAGAAAATTTTGTCAAAATTTTATTTCTATAGAAAATTTTGTCAAAATATTATTTCTATAGAAAATTTTGTCAAAATTTTATTTCTATAGAAAATTTTGTCAAAATTTTATTTCTATAAAAAATTTTGTCAGAATTTTATTTCTATAGAAAATTTTGTCAAAATTTTTATTTCTATAGAAAATTTTGTCAAAATTTTATTTTTAAAGACAATTTTTTAAAAGTTTTATTTCTGTAGAAAAATTTTGTCAAAATTTTATTTCTATAGAAAATTGCCTAAAAATTTTATTTTTATAGTAAATTGCATTATTTATTTTTTTGCTACAGAAAATTTTGTCACAATTTTATTTCTACCGAAAATTTTGTCAAAATTTTATATCTATAAAACATTTTGTCAGAAAATTTATAAAACATTTTGGAAAATTTTGTCAAAATTTTATGTCTATAGAAAATTGTATTTCGATAATTTTTTTTTCTTCAAAAACTTATTTCTGTAGAAAATTTTGGCAACATTTTATTTCTATAGAAAGTTTTCGAAAAATTGTATTTCTATACATTTTTTATTTCAAAAACTTATTTCTATAGAAATTTTTGTCAACATTTTATTTCTATTGAAATTTTGTCAAAATTTTATTTGTATAAAAAAGTTTGTCAAAATTTTATTTCTATAGAAAATTGAATTAAAAATGAGATTGACATTCTACCAATCTACCAAACAGTAAAAAATCTACCATTTTTGTTAGAATTCTATTTTCTCAAAATTTTATTTCTATAGAAAATTTTCTGAAAAAAATGTATTTCTATATAAAATTCTCTAAAAAAAATTCGAAATTTTATTTCTATAGAAAATTTAATTAAAAATGAGAGCGAGAATTCTAGCAATCTACTAAACAGTAAAAAATCTAACATTTTTGTTAGAAATCTACCAACTGTGGCAACCGTTCTCCCCCACCCAGTTCGACTCACCCACCACGACCCAGAATATATTTACTTTACAAACAGAGTTAATATACATTAATAAAAAGTGTGCCCCAGAGATGTTCAGGAAGTCAAATCATAAGTTCGATTTGACTTTTAGGGAATTTAGTGATAGCTTTCGTTGTCCAATTTCCACGAAATGTTGCTGGTGAAATGTATATATTCTTCTGATAACGTAGACAAAATAATCCATTCCAAAAATTTAATAGCCCTTCTATATAAAAATTTCAATTTTCATTTAACTTAAATGGCCTTGATGGAGCAAAATTTGGTCTTCCAATTAGATTTAGTTGACCATGGCATACCAGGAGCAGTTAGCAAGAGTGTTTTCATGGTGAAATATGACTATTTCTGTTTGCCAGAAAGGACTTTGCTTCTCAATTTAGCAAAAACACAATAATTAAATATACACAACCTTAAAATGTGATTATTCATAATGGATAGAATTAAAAAAATGTATTTAGTATATACATTTATTTTAAAACTTAATAAACTGAAGCGGTTTTTATGTATTTGTATGAAGCCATACAAGTAATTTTTTTTTAAATTTTTTTTTTCGTAATCAATCATTAAATTTAATTAATTAATTTTTGTTAAAGTATTCAATTTAAGCAAAATAAATCAATACCAATTTCACTTTGTTCCTGGAATGTATTATATCAATACGCTTGAGGCTCTTAACATACAGACTATGATCCAAATTAATTGAATGATGGCATTCTTTAAATTTTTAACTTTAATACATTTATTATAGTATTTGAAGCTACATATTTCAATACATAATTACCTCAGCTGCCATAAGGTATTATGACAATTGCTGTCACATTCATATGCAATTAATTAAATACATTACAAAACATAACGAAATATTTGTATAACATATTTCCTTTCACATACACGCATACATACACATAAGAAAGCAAATGTGAATTTACCAAACCTAAATTAGTAATAGAATTTTAAAGTTAAAAAAATATATATAAACATATCCATATTCCATTTCAAATTATTAGAAGTAGTTTCCTTCCATACTAAATATTGTTCTTTAATACTATTCATCCTGGGGTAGGCTAGGTTAAAGTGACATCTCGATTTATTTCAGGCTCACTTATACTACACTGAAAAACAAGCATGTCCGATTCCAAAGATTTTGTCTTTACTTTAACAATTTTGGTATTGATTCCGAGCCAAAGAAGCGGAGAGTACAAGTAAGGATACTTTTTAGACGCAATTCTCTTTTAAATTTGGGTTTTGTGTACTTGATTCTAAGAAGCAAATTTGAGATCAAAATCCTTTAAAAACGAGTTAACGACAACTTTATTTTCCAAATTCAGACTCGACTTTCAGTAGAAATTAACATATGCTATGTTTCAATTAAAAAACATCTTTAAAATAAAGTCTCTTGTTTTTCAACAAATTTAAAAGAGAATTGTGTCTTAAAAGTATCCTTACTTGTATTCTGCGCTTCTTTGGCTCGGAATCAATACCAACATTGTTAAAGAAAAATATCTTTGGAACCGGTCATGCTTTTTTTAATGGAACATTTTCCAGGTGTCCTAGTAATCTAAAGCTATATGCCCTTAAAATTCGCTTACGACTTACACAAAACGCAGGACACTCACACGAGAAGTGTTGAATTGATTCCTTTTTCTCTGAATCATGACAACTCGTGCCGTAGTGATCATATTTCATTATTTTTGCGGCTAGTACAAAAAAAAATTCTTTTATTCGAAAGAAACGTTTTATATTGAATTTATAGAAAACTTTGTCAAAATTTTATTTTTGAAGAATTTTTTTTTCCAAAATTTTATTTCTATAGAAAATTGTGTCCAAATTTCTATTTCTATAGAAAATTTTGCAAAATTTTTATTTCTGTAGAAAATCTTGTCAAAATTTAATTTTTGTAGAAAATTTTGTCTAAATTTTACTTTTGCAGAAAATTATGTCAAAATTTTGTTTCTATAGATAATTTTTTAAAATTTTTTGTTACAGAAAATGTAACCAAAATTTTATATCTATAGAAAATTTTGTCAAAATTTTATTTCAAAAGAAAATTTTGTCAAAATTTTATGTCAACAGAAAATTTTGTCAAAATGTTATTTCTGTAGAAAATTTTGTCAAAATTTAATTTTTGTAGAACATTTTGACAAAATTTTATTTTTGCAGAAAACTTTGTCAAAATTTTATTTCTATAGGAAATTTTGTCAAAGTTTTATTTCTAAGAAAATATTGTCAAAATTTTATGTCTATAGAAAATTTTGCCAAATTTTTATTTCTATAGAAAATTGTGTTAAAAATTTATTTTTGTAGAAAATGTTGTCAAAATTTTATTTTTGTAGAAAATTTTGTCAAAATTTTATTTTTGTAGAAAATTTTATTTTTGTAGAAAATTTTGCCAAAATTTACTTTTTGTAGAAAATTTTGTAAAAATTTTATTTCATTAGGACATTTTGTCCAAATTTTATTTCTATAGAAAATTTTATAAAAATTTTATTTCTATAGACATTTTCTAAAATTGTTATTTCTATAGAAATTTGTTTGAACATTTTATTTCTATAGAAATTTTCTCAAAATGTTATATCTATAGAAAAAATAAATATAAAATATAAAATTTATTTTTGTAGAAAATGTTGTCAAAATTTTATTTTTGTAGAAAATTATGTCAAAATTTTATTTTTGTAGAAAATTTTGTCAAAATTTTATATCTACAAAAAATGTTGCCAAAATTTAATTTTTGTAAAAATTTTATTTCATGAGGACATTTTGTCCAAATTTTATTTCTATAGAACATTTTATAAAAATTTTATTTCTATAGACATTTTTTAAAATTGTTATTTCTATAGAAATTTTTTTGAAAATTTTATTTCTATAGAAATTTTCTCAAAATGTTATGTCTATAGAAAAAATAAATATAAAATATAAAATTTATTTTTGTAGAAAATTATGTCAAAATTTTATTTTTGTAGAAAATTTTGTCAAAATTTTATATCTACAAAAGATGTTGCCAAAATTTAATTTTTGCAGGAAATTTTATAAAAATTTTATTTCATTAGGACATTTTGCCCAAATTTTATTTCTATAGAAAATTTTATAAAAATGTTATTTCTATAGACATTTTCTAAAATTGTTATTTCTATAGAAGTTTGTTTGAACATTTTATTTCTATAGAAGTTTTCTCAAAATGTTATATCTATAGAAAAATAAATATAAAATATAAAATTTATTTTTGTAGAAAATGTTGTCCAAATATTATTTTTGTAGAAAATTTTGTCAAAATTTTATTTCTACAAAAAATGTTGCCAAAATTTAATTTTTGTAGAAAATTTTGTAAAAATTTTATTTCATTGGAACATTTTGTCCAAATTTTATTTCTATAGAAATTGGTTTGAAAATTTTATTTCCATAGAAATTTTCTCAAAATGTTATATCTATAGAAAATTTTTTGAAAATTTTATTTCTTTTTCTCAAAATTCAATTTCTAAAAAATTTTTTTCAAAATTTAATTTTTATAGAAAATTTTGCCAAAATTTCATTTCTATAGACAATTTTGTCAAAATGTTACTTCTATAGAAAATTTTGTTTTTATAGAAAATTTTGTTACAATTTTATTTCTATTAAAGATTTTATCAATATTTTGTTTTTATAGAAAAATTTTTCAAAATTTTATTTTTATAGAAAATTTTGCCAAAATTTCATTTCTATAGACAATTTTGTCAAAATTTTATTTCAATAAAAAATTTTGTTACAATTTTATTTCTATTAAAGATTTTATCAACATTTTGTTTTTATAGAAAATTTTGTCAAAATTTTATTTTTGTAAAAAATTTTGTCAAAATGTTATTTTTGTAGAAAATGTTGTCAAAATTTTATTTTTGTAGAAAATTTTGTCAAAATTTTATTTCTACAAAAAATTTTGCCAAAATTTAATTTTTGTAGAAAATTTTGTAAAAATTTTATTTCATTAGAACATTTTGTCCAAATTTTATTTCTATAGAAAACTACATTTTCTCAAAATGTTATATCTATAGAAAATGTCAAAATTTTATTTTTGTAGAAAATTTTGTCAACATTTTATTTCTACAAAAAATTTTGCCAAAATTTAATTTTTGTAGAAAATTTTGTAAAAATTTTATTTCATTAGAACATTTTGTCCAAATTTTATTCCTATAGAAAATTTTATAAAATTTTATTTCTATAGACATTTTCTCAAAATGTTATTTCTATAGAAAATTTCTCAAAATTTTATATCTATAGAAAAAATAAATATAAAATATAAAATTTTTTTTTTATAGAAAATTTTGCCAAAATTTCATTTCTATAGACAATTTTGTCAAAATTTTATTTCAGTAAAAAATTTTGTTTTTATAGAAAATTTTGTTACAATTTTATGTCTATTAAAGTTTTTATATATAGAAATTTTCTCAAAATGTTATATCTATAGAAATTTTTTTGAAAATTTTATTTCTTTTTCTCAAAATTTAATTTCTAAAGAAAATTTTTCAAAATTTTATTTTTATAGAAAATTTTGCCAAAATTTCATTTCTATAGACAATTTTGTCAAAATTTTATTTCTATAGAAAATTTTGTCAAAATTTAATTTCAATAACAAATTTTGTTTCTGTAGAAAATTTCGTAACAATTTTATATCTATTAAAGATTTTATCAACATTTTGTTTTTATAGAAAATTTTGTCAAAATTTTATTTTTTGTAAAAAATTTTGTCAAAATTTTATTTTTGCAAAAAAATTTTGTCGAAATTTTATTTCTATAAAAAATTTTGTCAACATTTTATTTTTGGCGAAAATTTTATTTCCATGAAAAAATTTGTCAAAATTTTATTTCTATTAAAAATTTCTTCAAAATTTTATTTCTATTGAAAATTTCCTCAAAATTTTATTTCTATTCAATTTCACTTAAAAAATTAATTTATAACCATTTTCGTGATTGAATCAGAAAGAAATTAATATCATTTCCACATTAATTTTCAGTATGCGCTTTCAGTAATATCAAATTATTCGTTTATTTGATTTATCATTGAATTTGTTTAAAAGCACCTGGTTATAGTTAATTTATCTTCTCCCATCTCTTTTCCTCATACATTGGTTTCGATAAAAATTAAAAGTTCAAAATTTAATATCTCTTTCTCTATTTCTACATAATTGAAATGAAAATAATTTTTTATGAAATACCTGCCCCAAACACCATCTCATTTACCCATACATATTAAACAATAGCATAAGAAGCTTATATTCGCACACATATGCAAAATCATTACCCATGCATTCATCTAAACATATCTACAAGTTCACTTAGGTCGTTAGACAATACATAGCAAACAAAAAAAAAAAAAAGGATCATAAAAAACATAAGATGTAAATGTAGTCGTATGAATTCATAAAGTCATGCATGAATGACTAAATTATGCATGGCTGGTCTGTCTGTCTGTATGGCTGTAGGGCTGTCATTCTGACAGTCTATTTGTCGGTGTTTGAGTTTGTCCCTATGTGTAGAGGTGTGCGTACATATGTTTGTCTATCTGTCTGTGTGGGGGCTTAAATGCGTAGTTCACTTTGTGTTTTTTGTTATTGTTTTTGTTTAGCAAAGTATCTTAAGATTTTAATTATTCTCTTTTTCACACATAAAAATGAATGCACACATGTACACAAATGCATAAGCACGTTTGCATGCAATTCAGTCACTCACTCACACGATCTAAATCACACATACATACAAATGCTACAGAGAGAAAGTTTATCATATTTCAAACTGGCACACAATATGACACACTCTAGTATATATGTGTGTATAAATGTTTTTACGTGTCAGAACCCAGCGAAAAACATTGAGGTCAAACGTTTCAGACAAGTGTTAGAATTCATTAAAAACCATAAAAAATATATAAAAAATATTTATTTAGCAAAATATCGCATAATTTTATAAATCACATGCAAAATATTAAACTCGGATCACCCCATGAATTTTTTGTAGGATTTGGATGAAATTTTCAATTTTTTTGGAGTGATCAAAATTTAATGTCCTTTTCACTCTATGACGCATATTTAGGAGTTTTGCATGTAAACATTTAATTTTTTCTGAAATTTGGATGAAATTTTAGTTCTATAGAAAATTTTGCCAAAATTTCCGTTCTATTGAAATTTTTGTAAAAATTGTATTTCTATTGAAAATTTCGCCAAAATTTTATTTCTATTGAAAGTTTTGTCAAAAAAAAAATTTGTAGAAAAATTTTCCAAATTTTATTTTCTTAAGAAAATTTTTGTCAAAATTTAATTTCTATGGAAAATTTTGTCAGAATTTTGTTTCTTATGAAAATTTTGATCAAAATTTAATTTCTATAGAAAATTTTGTCAAAATTCCTTTATTTTAACCAAACAAGAAGTTCTCTTAATTAATTTATTTTATAACTCCCTTTTTTCATATTTTAATGGGTAATTTTAACTTTTTCAAATAGGTTAAAAACAAAGTAAGAATAAGTAACAGGTACAAATTATTTTAATCTTTTTTTTAATATTTGAGGTCAAACGTTTCCGACAAGCGTTAGAATGCATTAAAAATAATAAAAAAAGTATAAAAATTATTTTTCTCGCAAAATATCACAAAATTTTACAATTCGTATCCAGAATACTGAATTCCGATCACCCCTTGATCTATTTTAGGATTTGGATGGAATTTTCAATTGCTTGGAGATGGGCCGGAATTAATAACCTCTATGCTCTAGGATGCATATTTAAGGAGTTTTTCATATAAAAATTTGATTTTTTTAGGATTTGGATGGAATTTTATTTATTTATTTTTTTTTTGGGTTATTACGAATTAAGGTCCTTCTCGATCTAGGACGCGTATTTAAGGAGATATGACCAAAATATTTTTTTTTCATACAAAATTAAGTTTTTTAGAATTTGGATGGAATGTTCAATTTTTTGAGGGTGACCACAATATCAATGTCCTTTTCACTCTAGGATTTTTAGCAAGTTTCATATAAAAATTTAAATTTTTCTAAAAATTGGATGGCATTTTGGTTCTGTAGAAAATTTTGCCAAAATTTCCGTTCTAGTGAAATTTTTGTAAAAACTTATTTCTATTGAAAATTTCGTCAAAATTTTATTTCTATTGAAAGTTTTGTCAAAAAAAAATTTTTTAGAAAATTTTTCCAAATTTTTTTCTTAAGAAAATTTTTGTCAAAATTTAATTTCTTTATTTTAACTAACCAAGAAATTCTTTTAATTAATTTATTTTATAACTCCCTTTTTCGTATTTTTAATGGGTAATTTTAACTTTTTTGTTTCAATTAGGTTAAAAACAAAGTAAGAATTAGTAACATGGCACAAATTATTTTAATTTATTTTAATTTTTTTTTTTAATATTTTAGGTCAAACGTTTTAGACAAGCGTTAGAATGCATTAAAAATAATAAAAAAAATATAAAAATTATTTATTTCGCACAATATCATAAAATTTTATAATTCATATCCAGAATACTGAATTCCGATCACCCCTTGATTTATTTTAGGATTTGGGTGGAATTTTCAATTATTTGGGGGTGGGCACAAATTACGACCTCTATGCTCATCCTAGAGCATATTTAACGAGTTTTTCATATAAAAATTTTATTTTTATACCCTCCATCATAGGATGGGGGTATAAGACCCCATAAAGCATATATATTCTGGGTCGTGGTGAAATTCTGAGTCGATCTAAGCATGTCCGTCCGTCCGTCCGTCTGTTGAAATCACGCTAACTTCCGAACGAAACAAGCTATCGACTTGAAACTTGGCACAAGTAGTTGCTATCGATGTAGGTCGGATGGTATTGAAAAAGGGCCATATCGGTTCACTTTTACGTATAGCCGCCATATAAAGGGACCCTCAGAAATTTGGTACATGGTGTTGGTATATGGTCTCTAACAACCATGCAAAAATTGGTCCACATCGGTCCATAATTATATATAGCCCCCATATACACCGATCCCCAGATTTGGCTTGCGGAGCCTAAAAGAGAAGCAAATTTCATCCGATCCGGCTGAAATTTGGTACATGGTGTTGGTATATGGTCTTTAACAATCATGCAAAAATTGGTCCACATCGATCCATAATTATATATAGCCCCCATATAAACCGATCCCCAGATTTGTCTTGCGGAGCCTCTAAGAGAAGCATATTGCATCCGATCCGGCTGAAATTTGGTACATGGTGTTGGTATATGGTCTCTAACAACCGTGCAAAAATTGGTCTACATCGGTCCATAATTATATATAGCGCCCATATAAACCGATCCCCAGATTTGGGAAATTGGTCCACATCGGTTCATAATTATATATAGCCCCCATATAAACCGATCCCCAGATTTGGCTTGCGAAGTCTCCAAGAGAAGCAAATTTCATCCAATCTGGTTGTAATTTGGAACATGGTGTTAGTATATGATCTTTAACAACCGTGCCACAATTGGTCCATATCGGTCCATAATTATATATAGCCCCCATATAAAACGTTCTCCAGATTTGACCTCTGGAGCATCTTGGAGGAGCAAAATTCATCCGATCCGGTTAAAGTTAGGAACGTGGTGTTAGTATATGGTCGCTAACAACCATACCAAAATTGGTCCATATCGGTTCATAATCATGGTTGCCACTATAGCCAAAAATAATCTACCAAAATTTTATTTCTATAGAAAATTTTGTCAAAATTTTATTTCTATAGAAAATTTTGTCAACATTTTATTTCTATAGAAAATTTTGTCACAATTTTATTTCTATAGAAAATTTTGTTCAAATTTTATTCGGTTCATAATCATGGTTGCCACTCGAGCCAAAAATAATCTACCAAGATTTTATTTCTATAGAAAATTTTGTCAAAAGTTTATTTCTATAGAAAATTTTGTTAAAATTTTATTTCTGTAGAAATTTTTGTCAAAGTTTTCTTTCTATAGAAAATTTTGTCAAAATTTTTATTTCTATAGAAAATTTTGTGAAAATTTTATTTCTATAGAAAATTTTGTTAAAATTTTATTTCTGTAGAAAATTTTGTCAAAATTTTATGTCTACTTTGTCAAACTGAATTATATACGTATTGGATCGATCTTTTTTGATTTAATATATACCACGTTACATACAATTTATAAGATGGTGTTAGGAGGTTTTAAGATACCTTGCCATCGGCAAGCGTTACCGCAACTTAAGTAATTCGATTGTGGATGGCAGTGTTCAGAAGAAGTTTCTACGCAATCCCTGATGGAGGGTACATAAGCTTCGGCCTTGCCGAACTTTCGGCCGTATATACTTGTTTAGAATTTATATGGAATGTTCCATTTTTTGAGGGTAACCACAATACTCGTATCAACGTCCTTTGGGTTATCACGAATTAACGTCCTTCTCGCTCTAGGACGCGTATATCTTTTTAAATGCGCGTCCTAGAACCAAACTATTTTTTTCTTATACAAAATTGATTTTTATACCCACCACCATAGAATGGTGACGGGGGTATAATAAGTTTGTCATTCCGTTTGTAACACATCGAAATATCGATTTCCGACTATATAAAGTATATATATTCTTGATCAGGGAGAAATTCTAAGACGATATAACGATGTCCGTCTGTCCGTCTGTCTGTCTGCCTGTTGTAATCACGCTACAGTCTTCAATAATGAAGCAATCGTGCTGAAATTTTGCACAAACTCGTCTTTTGTCTGCAGGCAGGTCAAGTTCGAAGATGGGCTATATCGGTCCAGGTTTTGTTATAGTCCCCATATAAACCGACCCCCCGATTTGGGGTCTTGGGCTTATAGAAATCGAAGTTTTTATCCAGTTTTCCTGAAATTTGAAATCAAGAGGTATTTTATGACCATAAAGAGATGTGCCAAAAATGGTGAGTATCGGTTCATGTTTTGGTATAGCCCCCATATAGACCGATCTCCCGATTTTACTTCTTGGGCTTATAGAAACCGCAGTTTTTATTCATTTTACCTGAAATTGGAAATCTAGAGGTATTGTAGGACCGCAAATACGTGTGCAAAAACTTATGAGTAGCGGTCCATATTTTGGTATAGCCCCCATATAGACCGATCTCCCGATTTTACTTCTTGGGCTTATAGAAACCGCAGTTTTTATTCAATTTACCTGAAATTGGAAATCTAGAGGTATTGTAGGACCACAAATACGTGTGCCAAAAATTGTGAGTATCGATCCATGTTTTGGTATGGTCCCCATATAAAACGACCTCCCGATTTGGGGTCTTGGGCTTATAGAAACCGTAGTTTTTATCCAATTTGTCTGAAATTGGCAATCTAGAGGTATTTTAGGACCATAAAGAGGTGTGCCGAAAATGGTGGGTATCGGTCCATATGTTGGTATAGACCCCATATAGACCGATTTCCCGATTTTACTTCTTGGGCTTCTAGAATCCGAAGTTTTTATCCTATTTGCCTGAAATTGGAAATCTAGAGGTATTTTCGGGTCATAAAGAGGTGTGCCGAAAACGGTGAGTATCGGTCCATATTTTAGTATAGCCCCCATAAGAACGATCTCCCGATTTAACTCCTTGGGTTTCTAGAAACCGTAGTTTTTATCTGATTTGCCTGAACTTGTAAATATTCTGGTATTTTAGGCTCACAAAAACGTGTATCGGATTAAGTTTTTATCGGTCCATTAGGTAATGCCTCCATATAGACCGACTTCACTTCTTGAGGATGTAGAAGGCGCACAGATCATGAAAATTGCTTGAAACTCAATGTAAAATTTCCAGATTTTACTTCTACAGATTTAATATTTCAAATCAAGACGTTATTTTATAATTTTCTTGCACACTTACAAGAGATGTTAATGATTCCTCTAAAACTCAAACAAAAATGGTCCTTATAAATCCAGAATCTGATATAGTCCTCATAGGTGAAATCTTTAAATTTATCTTCGGGAAGTGCCCTCAAGTCCTCAAGCCCTCCTGAAATTTCAAAGGAAACCCTAGCATTTGGTTCATGGTGGTGGGTATTTAAGATTCGGCCGAACTTAGTGCTGTATATACTTGTTTTAGAATTTGGTTGGAATGTTAAATTTTTTTAAGGGTGACCACGAATCAATGTCCTCTTTTTAGGGTGCTTCATAAAAAAATTTGAATTTTTTTTAGAATTTGGATGGAATTTACAATTTTTCTAAGGTGATTACGAATTAACGTTCTTTTCGATCTAGGATTTAAGGAAAGAAAGAAAGAAGTTTTTCATATAAAAATTTGAATTTTTCTAGAATTTGAATGGAATTTTCAATTTTTTAAGGGTGGTTGCGAATCAATGCCCTTTTCACTCAAATATAAGGATTTAAGGAGAAAGAAAAGAAGTTTTTCATACAAAAATTTGAATTTTTTAGAATTTGAATGGAATTTTCAATTTTTTAAGGGTGGTTGCGAATCAATGCCCTTTTCACTCTAGGGCGCTTAGTTTAGGAGATATGACCAAAATAAGTCTTTTAAACAAAAATTTTAATTTCTTTAGAATTTGGATGGAATTTACATTTTTTCTAAGGTGATTACGTATTAAAGTTCTTTTCGATCTAGGACGAATATTTAAGGAGATATGACCAAAAGAAGTTTTTCATATAAAAATGTGAATTTTTCTAAAATTTGAATGGAATTTTCAATTTTTAAAGGGTGGTTGCGAATCAATGCCCTTTTCACTCAAACATAAGGATTTAAGGAGATATGACCAAAAGAAGCTTTTCATATAAAAATTTGAATTTTTCTAGAATTTGAATGGAATTTTCAATTTTTTAAGGGTGGTTGCAAATCAATGCCCTTTTCACTCTAGGACTCTTAGGACGGTGATTTTTTTAGAATTTGGATGGAATTTTAATTTTTTTTTTTGCGGTGATTACGAATTAACGTCCTTTGTGCTATAGGACGCATATTTAAGGAGATATGGGCAAAAGAAGATTTTCGTAGAAAAATCTTAATTTTTCTAAAATTTGGATGGAATTTTCAATTTGTTAAGGGTGATCGCGATGTCCTTTTCACTCTAGAACTCTTAGGAGGTATGGAGAAACGATGTGCTTCATAAAAAAATTTGGTTTTTGTGTTTTTTTGAGAATTTCACTTTTTTTATTTTGTGGCTATGTTATTTTTTGTTGGGTTCAGTTATAAGATTAATTTGTGTACAATTTGGATGGAATTTTAAATTTTTTAAGGGTGATCGCGATGTCCTTTTCACTTTAAAATTCTTAGGAGGTATGGAAACGATGTGCTTCATATATAATGTAATTTTTTTGTTAGAATTTGGATGGAATTTTAATTTTTTTTTAGGATGATCACCAATTAACGTTCTTTTCGCTCTATGACGCATAATTAAGGAGATATAGCCAAAACAAGTTTTTCATATAAAAATTTGATATTGAAATGCTATACATTCGTCCTATGGCAATCGATCTATCGCTTCTGTGCCAATTTTTTTATCACTTTCGTATCAAAAAAAAAAAAAAAAAACAAATTTCACAATTTTTTGGCTATGCATACACATACACACTGTATTAGAGTTTGACACTGAATACGGGTAGGTGTGTGTGCGTGTGTGTAAGAATATGATGCGAATTATGCATATGTAAATGAAACGATTGTGCTTGAAAGAAACTGCAAAAACGACAACAACAAAAATGAATTCTCCCCCTTGTTCTCCTCTGAAAGTGAGAAAAATAAAAAGAAATTCATGAAACGTTCATAGACATGAAACAGAGTGATAATACCTTGACATATTTTCTAATTCCCCCTTTTAAGATGCACAACTGTGCCTTCAACAACTTAAAGCACTTTGACATAGAGTTAGATTTTTAAACAAAGAGCAAAAATTTTACAGTGGAATAAAAAAATAAAAAATATTTACAATATTAAAAAAAAAAACACAAACATAAACATAAACAAGTAAGGAAAGTCTAAAGTTAGGCGGGGCCGACTATATTATACCCTGCACCACTTTGTCGATCTAAATTTTCGATACACGAGAGAAGAAATATGATTACCTCAAACATGTTTCAAGAGCAAAATGTTATTTTTGTATGGTGACAATGTAACATGTTTGTCACTAAAATGTTATTTTCCCGTCAAATATAACCTGCTTGCCGAAATCAGATACATGATTTCCGAGAAAATAACATGGTTGCGAAAACCATGTTACATGGTCACCACCCAAAAATAACATTTTGCTCTTAAAACATGTTTGAGGTCATCATATTCCTTCTCTGGGTGTACCATATCACATCCGTCAACTGTGTTGGGGGCTATATATAAAGGTTTGTACCAAATACCTACATTTAACTATCACTCGATCTGAACAGATCGACTCAAAAATCTATAGACTCAAAATTTAAGTCGGCTAATACACTACGGTGGAACACAATGTTCCACAGTGTGGCGCAGGGTATAAATATGGGAAACATTTAAATCTGAGCCAATTTTAAGGAAACTTCGCAAAAGTTTATTTAGGATTTATCGCTCGATATATATGTATTAGAAGTTTAGGAAAATTAGAGTCATTTTTACAACTTTTCGAGTATGCAGTGGCGATTTTACAAGGAAAATGTTGGTATTTTGACCATTTTTGTCGAAATCAGAAAAACATATATATGGGAGCTATATCTAAATCTGAACCGATTTCAACCAAATTTGGCACGCATAGCTACAATGCTAATTCTACTTCCTGTGCAAATTTTCAACTTCATCGGAGTAAAAAATTGGCCTCTGTGGTCATATGAGTGTAAATCGGGCGAAAGCTATATCTAAATCTGAATCGATTTAAACCAAATTTGGTGCATACAGTTGGAATGTTAATTCTACTTCCTGTGCAAAATTTCACGTAAATCTGAATATAAGATTGGCCACTGTGGTCATATGAGTGTAAATCGGGGGAACGATATATATGGGAGCTATATCTAAATCTGAACCGATTTCAATAAAATTGGGCACATTTGACTACACTACTAACTGTACTCCTAGTGCAAAATTTTAACTAAATGGGGGTACAACTCTGGATTCTGGCACCATATTAGTCCATATCTGGCGAAAGATATATATGGGAGCTATATCTAAATCTGAACCGATTTCAATAAAATTTGGCACACTTGACTATAGTACTAATTGTTCTTCTTGTGCAAAATTTTAATCAAATTGGGGTAAAACTCTGGCTTCTGGGTCAATATAAGTCCATATCGGGCGAAAGATATATATGGGAGCTATATCTAAATCTAAACCGATTTCTTCCAAAATCAATAGGGTTCTATTCTGAGCCAAAACACATACGTGTGCCAAATTTGAAGTCGATTGGACTAAAACTGCCACCTAGACTTTGATCACAAAAATGCGTTCACAGACAGACGGACATGGCTATATCGAGTCAGGAGCCCACCCTGAGCATTTTTGCCAAAGACACCATGTGTCTACCTCGTCTCCTTCTGGGTGTTGCTAACATATGCACGAACTTATAATATCCGGTTCCACAGTGTGGCGCAGGGTATAAATATCGGAAACATTTTAATCTGAACCAATTTTGGGGCAACTTCTCAAAAGTGATTTATGATTTATCGATCCTTCGGTTTTGCCTCAAAATAGGCCTTAATTTCGGCGATCACCTCTTCATTGCAGCCAAATTTTTTCCCTGCGAGCATCCTTTAGAGGTGTGAGAACAAGAAAAAAATCGCTTTGGACCAGATCTGGAGAATACGGTGGGTGGGGAACCAATACGAAGCCCAATTCATGAATTTTTGCCATCGGTACGTTGTCTTGGTTTCGATTTTGACCTTCAAACGCTCCCATAACGCTATATAATAGTCACTGTTGATGGTGTTTTCCCTTCTCAAGATAATCGATAAAAATTATTCCATGCGCATCCCAAAAAACAAAGGCCATTACTTTGCCAGCGGACTTTTGAGTCTTTCCACGCTTCGGAGACGGTTCACCGGTCGCTGTCCACTCAGCCGACTGTCGACTGGACTCAGGAGTGTAGTGATGGAGCCATGTTTCATCCATTGTCACATACCGACGGAAAAACTCGGGTGTATTACGAGTTAACAGCTGCAAACACCGTTCAGAATCATCAACACGTTGTTGTTTTTGGTCAAATGTGAGCTCGCGCGGCACCCATTTTGCACAGAGCTTCCGCATATCCAAATATTGATGAATGATATGACCAACACGTTCCTTTGATATCTTTAAGTCTTCTGCTATCTCGATTAACTTCATTTTACGGTCATTCAAAATCATTTTGTGGATTTTTTTGATGTTTTCGTCGGTAACCACCTCTTTCGGGCGTCCACTGCGTTCACCGCCCTCCGTGCTCATTTCACCACGCTTGAATCTTGCATACCAATTAATTATTGTTGATTTCCCTGGGGCAGAGTCCGGAAACTCATTATCAAGCCAAGTTTTTGCTTCCACCGTATTTTTTCCCTTCAGAAAACAGTATTTTATCAAAACACAAAAATCCTTTTTGTCTAAATTTTATTTCTACAGAAAATTTTGCCAAAATGTTATTTCTATAGAAAATGTTGTCAAAATATTATTTATATAGAAAAATTTTGTCAAAATTTTATTTCTATAAAAAATTTTGTCAAAATTTTATTTCTATAGAAATTTTTGTCAAAATTTTATTACCATAAAAAATTTTGTCAAAATTTTAGTTCTTTAGAAAATTTTGTCAAAATTTTAGTTCTTTAGAAAATTTTATCAAACTGAAAATGTATTTAATGGGGCTTTTTTTGTTTAATATGTACCCCGTACGAAATAACTTACAATTGAGAAGACGATGCTATGAAGTTTTAAGATTGTTTTTTCTTTGGGTGTATTGGCGTTTTCTTTTATGTTTATTTACCTAAGCATGTAATGAATTCCTAATCAAACTAATACACATTTAAAACTATCTCGAACCTATCCCACGATTATCAAAATAAAGAACTAAAACTCATTTTTGTTTTCTTGGCAATCCACATACGTATGGACATGCATGGAGATGAATACCTTGCACAACAATCATTGGCTCTATGAGATTAGTTAAGTAGTTTTGCTTTTGCGATGTTCCTGCTTACAACACCAACAATAACGACTGTAAACATCTCAATGTAAAAATATTTTATTATCTCATGGACATATACGACACTTTCTGCTAGTTTCTCACTTGACTTGTAAATGGGGCTCATGTTAATATTCAACTTTTAGATAAATTATGTCTGATGTAGCAGGCAATACATAAACTCTTGGATAAAATAAAACGTACACATGCATTGTAAATGAGTATTAAGATAAATTGAGAAAAACACAGTTACTTTCTCTCTACTCAAATGAGATGAATCTCAGAGATTTGAAAGAAATGAGATGTGAAAGCAATGCGCATATACAGAGAGAGCACAACCTATGAGATAATGAATTGATATGGTTTTTTGAACCTGGCAATACCTCTTTTCAAATGCAAGATAATTTGAAGATAAAGTAAGAATACAATGATATACGTGTGATATTTTATTTTGTAAATAAATTGAAATTTCTTAACTACAAAAAAATATGAATACATTTCTCAAAAATTATCTTCTCCTTTAAAAAAAAAAATTAAAAGTGGATATTTTTTCTAATATTTTAAGTAATTTACTTGAATACTGTTACAAACATTCCCCTGTAATATGAAAGCTTTTTTATTTTCATACAGCATCCATTGATTGTCTTGTGTAATGATTTTAACATAAGATATTTATAGCACAGTAGCTTAAAAACTGTTACAAAAAAGTGTTAATGGATTTGACTACCGTATATGGAAACATAAAATCCAGTTACAGAAAAAATTAGCGTACATAGACACGAAAAAACAATTCTTTCAATTTCAATTTCAATTCTTTTCATTTCATGGCAAATATGTATTTTTAAAGACAAATAAATCTTCGTTTAGCTTCAAGGAAACAATTGAAAAACTTCCTGTAGAAATTACATTTTGACAAAATTTTCTATAAATATAAAATTTTTTACAAAATGTTATATTAAAATACAATTTTTGACACAATTATCTACAAAAATAGCATTTTGACAAAATTTTCTAAAAATTAAATTTCCACAAAATTTTCTACAGCCATAGCGTTTGAATGAAATTTTCTAAAAAAAATAAAATTTTGACAAAATGTTCTGTAAAAATAAAATTTTGACAAAATGTTCTGTAAAAATAAAATTTTGACAAAATTTTCTGTAAAAATACAATTTTGACAAAATTTTCTATAAAAAAAAAAATTGACAAAATTTTCTATAAAAATAAAATTTTGAAAAAATTTTCCATAAAAATAAAATTTTGAGAAAATTTTTTATCAAAACAAAATTTAGAGAATTTTTACTGTTAAAGAATGCTTATTGAATTTTTGGTTTTTTTGGAAGATTTTGTTAAATATTCCTCTCTATCTAAGAAGTACGTCATAAAGAAAAAAAATTACAAAATTTTCTGTACAAAATTTTCTATAAAAATAAAATTTTGACAAAATTTTCCATAAAAAAAAAATTTTGAGAAAATTTTCTATCAAAATAAAATTTAGAGAATTTTTACTGTTAAAAAATGTTTATTGAATTTTTGATATTTTGGAAGATTTTGTTAAATATTCTTTTCCATCTAAGAAGTACGTCATAAAGAAAAACAATTACAAAATTTTCTATACAAATAAAATTTTGACTAAATGTTCCATAGAAATACAATTTTGACAAAGTTTTCAATAAAAATAAAATTTTGACAAAATTTTCTACAAAAAAAGAAAATTCTGACAAAATTTTCTATAAAAATAAAATTTTGACAAAATTTTCCATAAAAATAAAATTTTGAGAAAATTTTCTATCAAAATAAAATTTAGAGAATTTTTACTGTTAAAGAATGTTTATTGAATTTTTGGCATTTTGGAAGATTTTGTTAAATATTCCTCTCCATCTAAGAAGTACGTCATAAAGAAAAACAAAATTACAAAATTTTCTATACAAATAAAATTTTGACTAAATTCTTTCAATTTCAATTCTTTTCATTTCATGGCAAATATGTCTTTTTAAAGGCAAATAAATCTTTGTTTAATCGTTGTTTAGCTTCAAGGAAACAATTGAAAAATTTCCTGTAGAAATTACATTTTGACAAAATGTTCTATAAATATAAAATTTTTTACAAAATGTTATATTAAAATACAAATTTTGACACAATTATCTACAAAAATAGCATTTTGACAAAATTTTCTAAAAATTAAATTTCCACAAAATGTTCTACAGCCATAGCGTTTGAATGAAATTTTCTAAAAAAAATAAAATTTTGACAGATTTTTCTACAAAAATAAAATTTTGACAAAATGTTCTGTAAAAATAAAATTTTTACAAAATTTACTGAAAAAAGAACATTCTGTCAAAATTTTCTATAAAAAAAAATTTTTGACAAAATTTTCTATAAAAATAAAATTGTGACAAAATTTTCCATAGAAATAAAATTAAAATAACATTTTCTATAGAAACAAAATTTTGACAAAATTTTCTTTAGAAATAAAATTTGGACACAATTTTCTATAGAAATAAAATTTTGACAAAATTTTCTTTAGAAATAAAATTTTGACAAAATTTTCTATAGAAATATAATTTTGACAAAATTTTTTATGGAAATAAAATGTTTACAAAATTTTCTATAAAAATACATTTTTGACAAAATTTTCTATAGAAGTAACATTTTGGCAAAAGTAAGTATATACGGCTGTAAATGCGGCCAGGCCGAATCTTATGTACTCTCCACCATGGATTGTGTAGAAACTTCTCTTAGAGACGGTCATCCACAATTGAATTACTTGGGTTGCGGCCGATGGCAAGGCATCTTGAAACTTGTTAACATCATCTTCTGAATTCTAAGTTTGTCCATTCGGGATAAATATTAGACAAAAGAAATGTCGATTAAATACGTATATATTCAGTTCTTAACCCGTATATATAGGGAAGAAATAATTACGAACCGATATGAACTTTTGTGCGGTAGTTATAGAGCCACAATTGAAATATGGGGTCGCTTTATATGGGGGCTATATAAAATTATGAACTCGAGTCTTCCAAAAATGACAGATTTTTTTAATGTTTGGTAGATTGATAGAATTCTTGATGTTTTGGAAGATTTTGCAAAATATTCCTTTCCAACTAAGAGGTGCTTCATAAATTTTCTATAGAAAGAAACAGGTTGACAAAATTTTCTACAGAAAAAAAAATTCTGACAATATTTTTTATATTTAAATTAAATAAAATGTTGACAACATTTTCTATAGAAATATAAAATTTTGATAAAATTCTCAATGTAATATAATTTTGAACAAATTTTCTATGGGAATAAAATTTTGGTAAACTTTCTATAGAAATAAAATTTTGACAATATTTTCTATAGAAATAAAATTTTAACAAAATTTTCTATAAAAATAAAATTTTTACGAAATTATCTATAAAAATATAATTTTGACGAAAGTTTCTATAAAAATAAAATTTTGACTAAATTTCCTATTGACAAAAAATTTTGACAAAATTTTTTTATAGAAATAAAATTTTCACGAAATTTTGTATAAAAACACAATTTTGACATTTTCTATGCAAATAAACTTTTGACAAAATTTTCTATAGAAATAAAATTTTGACAACATTTTCTAAAGAAATAAAATTTTCACAAAATTTTCTATAGAAATAAAATTTTGACAAAGTTTTCTATAGAAATAAAATTTTGAAAAAAAAAAAATTATAGGACTAAAATTTTGAAAAAAAAAATTCTATGGAAAAAAAATTTGAAAAATAGAAATAGAGGAAAATTTTGAAAATTCTACGATGAAGATTTTTGAAAGGTAACTATTATCTTTGATTCATGGTATTTGGGTATTTTATATTTGGCGCGTCCGAACTTATTTATAATTTTCAATAGAAATAGTTTTTTTTTTTTATTTTATTTATTTTTTTTTTTTGACAAAATTTTCTATAGAAATAAAATGTTCACAAAAAAACCCTAAAATTCTACTACTAAGATTTTTGAAAGGTAAATATTATCCTTGATTCGTGGTGGTGGGTATTTTAAATTCGGCTTGGCAGATCTTAAGGCTGTATGTACTTATTAATAATACAAAATATTTGTTTATCTAATGGAATATTTATTACAATAGTTAGAGACAAAATTTAGCCAATACTACATTCGGCCTTGAATTAAGTACTTAATGTAATTTATTGTAATAACATTAAAATTATCATAGATAACTATATTGTATGCAATAGAGTTTACTAAATTAATTTTAAACCTAAATCAAGAGGATAAATTTGACAAAATCTTCTATAAAAATATAATTTTGACGAAATTTTCTATAAAAATAAAATTCTGACTAAATTTCCTATTGACAAAAAATTTTTATAGAAACGACATTTTCACAAAATTTTGTATAAAAATACAATTTTGACATTTTCTATGGAAATAAACTTTTGACAAAATTTTCTATAGAAATAAAATTTTGACAAAAAGAAATAAAATTTTCACAAAATTTTCTATAGAAATAAAATTTTGAAAAAAAAATTATAGACTAAAATTTTGAAAAAATTTTCTATGGAAAAAAATTTTGAAAAATAGAAATAGAGGAAAAATTTGAAAATTCTTCGAGGAAAATGTTCCCTAAAATAAAAACATAAAATTCTACGACTAAGATTTTTGAAAATAAAATATTATCCTTGATTCATGGTTGTGGGTATTTTAAATTCGGCTCGGCAGATCTTAAGGCTGTATATACTTGTTATTAATAATACAAAATATTTGTTTATCTAATGGAATATTTATTACAATAGTTAGAGACAAGATTTAGCCAATACTACATTCGGCCTTAAATTAAGTACTTAATGTAATTTATTGTAATAACATTAAAATTATCATAGATAAATATATTGTATGCAATAGAGTTTACTAAATTAATTTTAAACCTAAATCAAGAGGAATTTCGCTTCATTGACCACTAAACTGATAAATTGCAATAAAATACAATTTTATCTCTTTTAACTGGTATTTAATCAAAATCTCTTGTATATTCGAAATATACGAAAAAGGTCAGTTGCCATGGCTATCTATTCGTTTAGACCTATGTATGAGAGCATGTTGATTATATATATTCTTTTTTTTTTTTTTTGCTTTATAATAAATCAACCATAAAATAATAAATTTGGCTTGTTATTACTAGAAATATTATGCCCACTTGTAGGACCATCTACATACACGTACGTACACACACGTACGCCCATAACATACTCTTGCAGAGTATCATTCATTCCAGTCAATCAAATGGAGACAGCAAATGCCCTAACATAGGCAAGCATAAATACGCACACACTCGCACACTTACATTGCAATATCTACACACCACTTATACTAACTACTCGAAGGGTCAAGTGAATGGAGAGAAATATAATCGGCAACAAATAATTTCATTTTCTGCTCACATAATCGCTCATGTGAAAACTCCCACTCACATACACAGACACACACACCCAAACCCATGAAATAGCCGAGCAGCTTATAATATCCACTATAAAGTAACTGTAGAAATGATCATCAACACAAAGCAACACGAAACAATCGTTCGTAATGATACAATAACAACACTAGGTGTACGTTATTCGTAAACGTGTGTGTGTTTAAGCTCGGATAAAAACACTAAGCGTGTGAGGATAAAAACTTCAATATAACCTTATGTAAAAATGTAGAGGCTACTCTACCCACCTTCTCAAAAATTTTAGTAACATCGGCCTCAGTCACTGACCATGGTGCGTATGTGAAATACGAATGTCGTTGTATTACACATACGCACCAATGACCTTACATTTAACTAGCTCTAGTGATTTACCTCCTAAAAGTGGGTGCTATTTTCTGTTCACGAGCACGGTTGCCACTCGTACCCGAAATAATCTACCAAAAAATTTAAGAAAATTTTACCAAAAATCTACAAAATAAAAGAACCTATTTTGATAAAACTTTTGTGGTTAGTATGTAAAAACGTTTTTTTTTTTAATAAATATTTTATTATTTTATTTTGGAAGTTTATTTCAGCTACTACTTCTACAAAAAGAGAGAACTTATAGAAAGACCTAAACGAAAATTAAAACTTTTAAGAATATTGAATTTATAAAAAATGTTATCGAAACTTTATTTCTATAGAAAATTTTATTTCCATTGAAAATCTTGTCACAATTTTATTGCTATAGAAAATTTTGTCAAAATTTTATTTGTATAAAAAATTTGTCAAAATTTTATTTTTATAGAAAATGTTGTCAAAATTTTATGTCTATAGAAAATTTTGTCAAAATTTTGTTTCTATAGAAAACATTGTTTTCTATAGAAATAAATAATTATTTTTATAGAAATTTTTGTCAAAATTTTATTTCTATACAAATTTTTGTCAAAACTTTATTTCTATAGAAAATTTTGTGAAAATTTTATTCTATAGAAAATTTTGTCAACATTTTATTTCTTTAGAACATTTTTTCAAAATTTTATTTCTATAGAAAATTTTGTCAAAATTTTATTTATATAGAAAATTTTGTCAAAATTTTATTTATATAGAAAATTGCGTCAACATTTTATTTCTACAGAAAATTTTGTCAAAATTTCATATCTTTAGAAATTTTTTTCAAAATTTTATTTCTATAGAAAATTTTGTCAAAAACTTTATTTCCATAGAAAATTTTGTCAAAATTTTATTCTATAGAAAATTTTGTCAACATTTTATTTTTTTAGATCATTTTTTCAAAATTTTATTTCTATAGAAAATTTTGTCAAAATTTTATTTATATAGAAAATTTTGTCAAAATTTTATTTATATAGAAAATTGTGTCAAAATTTTATTTCTATAGAAAATTTTGTCAACATTTCATATCCTAGAAAATTTTTTCAAAATTTTATTTCTATAGAAAATTGTATCAAAATTTTATTCAATAGAAAATTGTTTCTAGATTTTATTTCTATAGAAATTTTTGTCAAAAATTCATTTCTATTGAAAATTTTGTCAAAATGTTATTTCTATGGAAAATCTTGTCACAAGTTTATTGCTATAGAAAAATTTGTAAAAATTTTATTTGTATAATATTTGTCAAAATTTTATTTTTATAGAAAATTTTATCAAAATTTTATTTCTATAGAAAACATTGTCGAAATTTTATTTCTATATAAAATTTTGTCACAATTTCCATAGAAAATTTTGTCACAATTTTATTTATATAGAAAATTGTGTCAAAATTTTATTCTATGGAAAATTATGTCAAAATTTTATTTCTTTAGAAAATTTTGTCACAATTTTATTTCTATATAAAATTTTCTCAAAATTTTCTTTCTTTATAAAATTTTCTCAAAATTGTATTTCTATATAAAACTTTCTCAAAATTTTATTTCTATAGAAATATTTTTTTAAAATTTTATTTTTATAGAAAATTTTGTCAAAATTGTATTTCTATAGAAAATATTGTACAAATTTTATTTCTATAGAAAATTTTATCAAAATTTTATTACTAGAGCAAATTTTGTCAAAATTTTATTTCTTTAGAAAATTTTGTCAAAATTTTATTTCTATAAAAATTTTTGTCAAAATTTTATTTCTATAAAAAATTTTGTCAAAATTTTATATCAATAGAAAATTTTATCAAAATTTTATTTCCATAGAAAATGTTGCAAAAAATTGTATTTGTATAGAAAATTTTGTCAAAATTTTATTACTATAGAAAATTTTGTCAAAATTTTATTTCTATAGAAAATATTGTCGAAATTTTATTTCTATAGAAAATTTTATCAAAATTTTATTTCTATAGAAAATATTGTCAAAATTTTATTTCTATAGAAAATTGTGTCAAAATTTTATTTCTATAGAAAATATTGTCGAAATTTTATTTCTAAAGAAAATTTTGTCCAAATTTTAATTCTAAAGAAAATTTTGTCAAAATTTTATTTCTATAGAAAATTTTGTCAAAATTTTATTCTATAGAAAATTTTGTCAACATTTTATTTTTTTAGAAAATTTTTTCAAAATTTTATTTCTATAGAAAATTTTGTCATAATTTTATTTCTATAGAAAATTTTGTTATAACTTTATTCCTAGAGAAAATTTTGTTAAAATTTTATTTCTTAAGAAAATTTTGTCCAAATTTTATTTCTATAGAAAATTATGTCCAGATTTTATTTCTAAAGAAAATTTTGTCAAAATTTTATTTCTATAGAAAATTTTGTCCAAATTTTATTTCTAAAGAAAATTTTGTAAAAATTTCATATCTTTAGAATTTTTTTTCAAAATTTTATTTCTATAGAAAATTTTGTCAAAATTTTATTTCTATACAAATTTTTGTTAAAACTTTATTTCTATAGAAAATTTTGTCAAAATTTTATTCTATAGAAAATTTTGTCAACATTTTATTCTATAGAAAATTTTGTCAACATTTTATTTTTTAGAAAATTTTTTCAAAATTTTATTTCTATAGAAAATTTTGTCAAAATTTTATTTATATAGAAAATTTTGTCAAAATTTTATTTATATAGAAAATTGTGTCAAAATTTTATTTCTATAGAAAATTTTGTCAACATTTCATATCCTTAGAAAATTTTTTCAAAATTTTATTTCTATAGAAAATTGTATCAAAATTTTATTCAATAGAAAATTGTTTCTAGATTTTATTTCTATAGAAATTTTTGTCAAAAATTCATTTCTATTGAAAATTTTGTCAAAATTTTATTTCTATAGAAAATCTTGTCACAAGTTTATTGCTATAGAACAATTTGTAAAAATTTTATTTGTATAAAATATTTGTCAAAATTTTATTTTTATAGAAAATTTTGTCAAAATTTTATTTCTATAGAAAACATTGTCGAAATTTTATTTTTATAGAAAATTTTGTCACAATTTCCATAGAAAATTTTGTCACAATTTTAATTATATAGAAAATTGTGTCAAAATTTTATTCTATGGAAAATTATGTCAAAATTTTATTTCTTTAGAAAATTTTGTCACAATTTTATTTCTATATAAAATTTTCTCAAAATTTTCTTTCTTTATAAAATTTTCTCAGAATTTTATTTCTATATAAAACTTTCTCAAAATTTTATTTCTATAGAAATATTTTTTTAAAATTTTATTTGTATAGAAAATTTTGTCAAAATTGTATTTCTATAGAAAATATTGTAAAAATTTTATTTCTATAGAAGATTTTATCAAAATTTTATTACTAGAGCAAATTTTGCAAAATTTTATTTCTTTAGAAAATTTTGTCAAAATTTTATTTCTATAAAAATTTTTGTCAAAATTTTATTTCTATAAAAAATTTTGTCAAAATTTTATATCTATAGAAAATTTTATCAAAATTTTATTTCCATAGAAAATGTTGCAAAAAATTGTATTTGTATAGAAAATTTTGTCAAAATTTTATTTCTATAGAAAATATTGTCGAAATTTTATTTCTATAGAAAATTTTGTCAAAATTTTATTTCTATAAAAAATATTGTCAAAATTTTATTTCTATAGAAAATTTTGTCAAAATTTTATTTCTATAGAAAATATTGTCGACATTTTATTTCTAAAGAAAATTTTGTCCAAATTTTAATTCTAAAGAAAATTTTGTCAAAATTTTATTTCTATAGAAAATTTTGTCAAAATTTTATTTGTTAGAAAATTTTGTCAACATTTTTTTTCTATAGAAAATTTTGTAAAAATTTTATTTCTATAGAAAATTTTGTCATAATTTTATTTCTATAGAAAATTTTGTTATAACTTTATTCCTAGAGAAAATTTTGTTAAAATTTTATTTCTTAAGAAAATTTTGTCCAAATTTTATTTCTATAGAAAATTTTGTCCAGATTTTATTTCTAAAGAAAATTTTGTCAAAATTTTATTTCTATAGAAAATTTTGTCCAAATTTTATTTCTAAAGAAAATTTTGTCAAAATTTTGTTTCTATAGAAAATTTTATTATCATTTTATTTCTATGGAAAATTTTGTCACAATTTTATTTCTTTAGAAAATTTTGTCAAAATTGTATTTATACAGAAAATTCTGTCAAAATTTTATTTCTATAGAAAATGTTGTCATATTTTTGTTCGTAGAGAAAATTTTGTTAAAATTTTATTTCTAAAGAAAATTTTGTCAAAATTTTATTTGTATAGAAAATTTGTGTCAAAATTTTATTCCTATAAAAAATTTTGTCAAAATTTTATTTTTATAGTAAATAGTGTCAAAATTTTATTTTTATATATTTCATTTCTATAGAAAATTTTGTCAAAATTTTATTGCTATAGAAATTTTTTTCGAAATTTTATTGTTATAGAAAATTTTATCAAAATTTTGCAAAAATTGTATTTCTATAGAAAATTTGTAAAAATTTTATTTCTATAGAAAATTTTATCAAAATTTTATTTCTTTAGAAAATTTTGATGAAATGTTATTAATTGGTTCTTTGTAAAAACTAGTCCGACTAAATTGTTCCAGGTCTTGTATACGCCAGGGCCTAATTTTGTACCCGAATTTCCGGGTCAATCGATTTCCCTGCTGAATCTTTATAAAATTTAGCACAAAGATATCCATGTTTTAACACCTCTGTCATATGCCAAATATTGCAAATTCAATAGGGTGGTTAAAGGGGCATCTTAATGGAGGTTTCACAAACTTCGTGGTCCTTTCTTTACTGAAAAGACCTACCAATTTGTTTTGATTACCATAAAAATCTCTTTTTATGCTCACATACACAATGTAAATTACCATGGTGACTTCATATCTTATATTTCAAGCTTTGCTTTCTACCACCTTAATTGCTTTTTCCTTTCCCCCTTAGTTTTTGACTGGTGCAAAATTCAGTGCAAACGCAATCAATATGCGTAGCCAAGCAAACTGAATAGCTGACAGTCACTCAGTCAGTTATTCACTCAGTCGAAGGAGTCAATGAAGTCAATCCGGCAAAATTTAATTGATTGGAAAATTAATAGGAGAACGCTCGTTTGTCTGAACTCCATATGCGAAATGAACAAAACCCAGGAGCAATGAGTTCAATAAAAAAGTTGTTGCTCCCGTTCTTTTTTATTTTTTCGTAAGGTTGATGTTCGATATTCAGCTCAGTTGTAACGTTAGGGTTTCATGCTGATGCTGTTGTATAGTCACGAAATCACAGAGAAGAAGAAAACGATGTTTTTGATTTTGCTGCCGTCGAATTAACAAAACTTTTTTTTATTATTGCTGTGCAAATTGTTGAACCGAATCGTATACAGGAAGTAAGGAAGAAAAAAATCAACTCGTATGCTCGTTTTAGACAAATGCGCAATGTTAAAGAGGTACAAATCGTATGAACCAATTTGCACATTTCCAACTGAATGACCAGTTTTACAGGCTATGATGTTTTCGATCGATTTTGATGTTCGTAGGAAGCTATTCTTTTATTATTTGGTTAATTGGTTAAAAAGGACAGTTTACAAAATCTCTATTTGAGTGAAAAATTAAATGGTGAAATATTTGGAAATTAAAACTAAGAAGCTCCTCTTTGACAATTTTAAGCAAATTAATTTAGGTTGTTTTTTTTTTGGTTAGAAGATATGGACAAACCTAAAGTCTACCTCCCATCAAGATATCAAATGTATCTCAATTTTGTGACTAAAGAAATTCCATTTTGAGTTCCCAAAGACATAGTTTCTCTCATATGACCAAAAGAGGCCGAAAGTTCGATCAGGATCAATTTTAAATACCAACCACCATGGATAACGTATACAAAGATTTTTGATAACGATAATAAAAGGTTAAAAAACGACATATATGGGTTCGGTAGTAAATGTAAGACTAAATTTTTCACATTTAACGCCTTAAAATTATTACAAACATGAAGGTGCCTAAAGTTTGGCGGAGCCGACTATATTACACACTGCTCCACTTTTTTGATTTACATTTTCGATACCACCATCATGGTTGCCACAGTTGGTAGAATTCTATCAAACATGCTAGATTGCTTACTGTATGGTAGATTGATAGAATTCTTGATGTTTTGGTAGTTTTTCAACTTCAATTGCTTGGAGAAATAAAATTTTGAAAAAATTTCTAAGAGAATTACATTTTGAGAAAATTTCTTAAAGAAATAAAATTTTGACACAATCTTAGAGAAATAAAATTTTGACAAATTTTTCTGTAAAAATACAATTTTGAATAATTTTCTACAAAAATTAAATTTTGACCAAATTTTCTACAAAAATAAAATTTGTTAAAATTTTCTTAAGAAATAAAATGTTGACAAAATTTTCGATTGAAATAAAATTTTGAAAAAAATTTCCTATAGAAATAAAATGTTGCTCAAATTTTCTATAGAAATAAAATTTTGACCAAACTTTCTATGGAACTACAATTTTGGCACAAAATTCTATACAAATAAAATTTTGGCACAATTTTCAATAAAAATACACTTTTGACAAAATTGTCTATTCAAATAAACTTTTGACAAAATTTTCCTTAGAAATAAAATCGTAGCAAAAATTTCCTATAAAAATAACATTTTGAACAAATTTTCTATATAAATAAAATGTTGACATTTTTTCTAGAAATGAAATATTAACAAAATTTTCTATAGGAATAAAATTTTGACCAAATCTCTAAGAATAACATTTTTACAAAATTTTGACAAAAAAATTTCTAGAAATGAAATTTTGACAAAATTTTTTACAGAAATGCAATTTTGACAAAATATTATATAGAAATAAAATTTTGACAAAATTGTCTATAAAAATAAAATGTAGACCAAATTTTCCATAGAAATAAAGTTTTGAAAAAAAAAAATTCTATTTCTATTGACAAAATTTTCCATAGAAATAACGTTTTGAAAAAATTGTATACAGTAATAAACTTTTCTATGGAAATAAAATTTTGACCAAATTTTGGATTGAAGTACAATTTCGGAAAAATTTTCCATAAAAATAAAATTTTGCTAAAATTTTCTATAGAAATAAAATTTTCTATAGAAATAAAATTTTTACAACATTTTCTATAGAAATAAAATTTCGATAAAATTTTCTATAGAAATAAAATTTCGACAAAATTTTCGATTGAAGTAAACTTTTGAAAAAAAAAAATTCCATAGAAATAAAATTTTGGTACAATTTGCTATGGAAATAAAATTTTGACAAAATTTTCTACAGAAACAATATTTGGTAAAATTTACTATAAAAATAACATTTTGACAAAATTTGCTGTAGAACTAAAATTTTGACAAAATATTCTATAAAAATAAATATTTCTCGTTGCTGGTTAAGCTACCTTTGTTGTGTAGTCAACGAATGGTTTTAAACTGAAATCAATTTAAAAAAATACAATTATGACAAAATTATCTATAGAAATAAAATTTTAACAAAATTTTTGTATTACAAAAAAATTGACAAAATTTTTGTATTTAAGTAAAATTTTAAAAAATGTTTGTATAGAAGTAAGATTGTGACAAAATTTTTGTATAGCATGAAGATTTCGACAAAATTTTTGTAAAGAAATAAAATATTGGCAAACCTTTTGTATAGAAATAAAATTTTGACAACATGTTCTATGGGAATAAAATTTTAACAAATTTTTTTTAGGAATAAAATTGTGACAACATTTTCTATAGAAATAAAATTTTGACTTAATTTTCTAAAGAAAAAAATTTTTGACTAAATTTTCTATAGGAATACAATTTTGACTAAATTTTCTAAAGAAATAAAATTTTTACAAAATTTTCTATAGAAATAAAATTTTGACACAATTTTCTATATAAATAAAATTTTTACAAAATTTTCTATAGGAATAAAATTTTGACGAAATTGTCTATAGGAATAAAATTGTAACATATTTGCTACAGGAATAAAATTTTAACAAAATTTTCTATAGAAATAAAATTTTGACTAAATTGTCTGTAGAAATAAAATTTTGACAAAATTTTCTATAGAAATAAAATTTTGACAAAGTTTTCTATAGAAATAAAATTTTGAGAAAATTTTCCATAGAAATAAAATTTTGACAAAATTTTCTATAGAAATAAAATTTAGACAAAATTTTCTATAAGAACAAAATTTTGACAAAATTTTCTATAGAAATAAAATTTAGACAAAATTTTCTATAAGAACAAAATTTTGACTAAATTGTCTATAGGAATAAAATTGTGACAAATTTTGCTACAGGAATAAAATCACAAAAAAAAAATATTTTGACAAAATTTTCTATAGAAATAAAATTTAGACAAAATTTTCTATAAGAACAAAATTTTGACTAAATTGTCTATAGGAATAAAATTGTGACAAAATTTGCTACAGGAATAAAATTACACAAAAAAAAATATTTTGACAAAATTTTCTATAGAAATAAAATTTTGAAAAAATTTTTAATAAATTTTATACATAGAAATTATATTTTGACAAAATTTTCTATAAGAATAAAATTTTAACAAAATTTTCTATAGGAATAAAATTGTGATAAAATTTGCTACAGAAAAAAAATTTTAACAAAATTTTCTATAGAAATAAAATTTTGACTAAATTGTCAATAGAAATAAAATTTTGACAAAATTTGAAAAAAATTGTTTATAAGAATAAAATTTTAACAAAATTTTCTATAGGAATAAAATTTTGATAAAATTTGCTACAGAAATAAAATTTTAACAAAATTTTCTATAGAAATAAAATTTTAACTAAATTGTCAATAGAAATAGGATTTTGACAAAACTTTCTATTGAAAAAATATTTGAAAAGATTTTCTATAGAAATAAATTTTTGAGTAAATTGTCAATAGAAATAAAATTTTGACAAAATTTTCTTAGAAAAACTATTTGAAGAAATTTTCTATAGAAATAAAACTTTAATACTACTTTGTATAAAAATAAAATTTAGACAAATTTTTTTATATAAATAAAATTTTGATAAGATTTTGCAAAATTTTCATAAAGGTTTCTATAAAATTAAATTTTACAACATTTTCTATAGAAATATAATATTAACAAAATTTTAAATAAATTAAATTTAAAATATTTCTTTCGAATAAAACAAAACATTTTTATAGTAACCACAAAAATTTGATGCACAATTTCAAAGTAAGATTTTTTTAATTTGGTAGATTTTTGGTAAAATGTTTTTCAAATTTTGTTAAATTATTTATTATTATTTCTATAGAAAATATTGTCAAAATGTTATTTCTATAGAAAATGTTGTCAAAATGTTATTTCTATAGATAGCAAAATGCTTAGGGGCAGGTCTTCAGCAATATTGCGAAAGACACCATGTGTTTATTTTGTCTTATGTTGGGCTTTACAACATATGTCCTGTTCCACAAAGTGGCGAAGGTTATAAAAATTTTAATAAACCATTAAAACAGTTGGGCTCAGGAAATTTCCAAAGATAAATTTTCGAAATTTGAGATCTGTAAGAAACATTTTTAATAAATTTGTAGAGGTATATAATTTCAGTATAGTTTTATAGTGTAAGTTTATAGATGTAATTGAATATTTTTAGTTTTATAAGGGGGCAATATAAAAAAACACTCATGCTAATGTATACCTTTATGGGTTCAAAATAAAATTTCGAGCAAATCTGGAACCACCAGCAAAATAAAAAATATAAGCAGAAAGGCATTTTTGCGTTTGTTTACAAAGTTTACTCATACGCAATGCATTTTATATGTGTTTGCCTTGCCATAGGACGGAAGTCATTTTTTGAATGTATTTGCGAAGTCACTGAAATATATATCCACTTTTAGACATATCTGAAAATAAAAGAAAATTTCATTGGGAGTTTCATAGTTTATAACAAAATTAATTTGTTTTGCTACAATATTTTACCAGGGGAATGAAGAATTTCATATCCATTTTAAACTTTAAAATATTTTACTATAACAACCAACATCATCTTTGGGTCAACGTTAGTTTTAATAAACATGAAAACGTAAATTAATTCGAAGCAATGAAGTTAACTTAATTAAATCTCTAATGGTCTTGCAACGCATATATAAATACATAGGGAAATTTTCTACACTTAATATATACGAAACCACAAGCTTATGCATACACACACAAACACTTACATGGAAGTATGTTAAATAAGCACACAAGTGTGCTTATATGTGTGTTTCAGCTTAGATATACATACATACATAGTAAAAGTACTTACTCATCCCTTTCTTTTAATGTGTGATACCAAACACTTACGTGAACGCAACGTAACCAAAACAAAGGTGTTAATAAAACTTATGATTTCGTGCATACATATGTATGGGGCATTCCATGAGAAGAGTGGATTCATTTCTGTGATACGTTGCAGCCCGATGTATCAGGCTCACTTAGACTATTCAGTCCATTGTGATACCACAGTGGTGAACTTCTCTCTCATCACTGAGTGCTGCCCGATTCCATGTTAAGCTCAATGACAAGGGACCTCCTTTTTATAGCCGAGTCCGAACGGCGTTACACATTGCAGTGAAACCACTTAGAGAAGCTTTGTAACCCTCAGAAATGTCACCAGCATTACTGAGGTGGGATAATCCACCGCTTGAAAACTTTTTGGTGTTCGGTCGTAGCAGGAATCGAACCCACGACCTTGTGTATGCAAGGCGGGCATGCTAACCATTGCACCACGGTGGCTCCCAAATTTATCCTTAATGTTGTGCAAATTTCGTAACCTAAAATTAAAATTACATAATCTTTATTATCACGTAAATTATTTTGTCTTTTTCGGTGTATGACAAAATTTCTGAAAATCGGACGATGCCTGTATAAAACCGCTATATCTAAATCTGAACCGGTTTCGATGATATTTCGCTTTCAGTTCAGTTCAGTTGATACTATGAAGTATAGAAAATAGAAAATTTTGTCAAAATTTTATTTCTATAGAAAATGTTGTCAAAATTTTATTTATGTTGAAAATTTTGTCAAAAGTTTTATTTCTATAGAAAATTTTGTCGAAATTTTTTTTTCTACAGAAAATTTTGTCAAAATTTTATTTCTATAGAAAATTTTAACAAAATGTTATTTCTATATAAAAACTTAAGCAAAATTTTATTTCCATAGAAAATTTAAGAAATATTGTTATTTCTATAGAAAATTTTGTCAAAATTTTATTTCTATAGAAACTTTTGTCAAAATTTTATTTGTATCAAAATTAATTGTATCAAAATTTTAGTTCCAATTAAAATTTTGTCAAAATTTTATTTCTATAGAAAATGTTGTTAAAATTTTATTTCTATAGAAAATTTTGTTACAATTTTATTTCTATAGAATATTTTAACAAAATGTTATTTCTATAGAAAATTTTGTCATAATTATTATTTGTATATTAATTTATAAATTTTGTCACAATTTTAGTTCTATAGAAAATTTTGTCAAAATTTTTTTCCTTTAGAAAATTTTGTCATATTTTTTTTTTTGTATAGAAAATTTGTCATAATTTTTATTTGTATAGAAAATTTTTTCAAAATTTTATTTCTATAGAAAATTTCAACAACATGTTATTTCTATAGAAAATTTTGCATTAATTATTATTCGTATAGAAAATTTTTTCAAAATTTTATTTCTATAGAAAATTTTGTCATAATTTTATCTCTAAAATTAACCTAAAATTAAAATTACATAATCTTTATTATCACGTAAATTATTTTGTCTTTTTCGGTGTATGACAAAATTTCTGAAAATCGGACGATGCCTGTATAAAACCGCTATATCTAAATCTGAACCGGTTTCGATGATATTTCGCTTTCAGTTCAGTTCAGTTGATACTATGAAGTATAGAAAATAGAAAATTTTAACAAAATGTTATTTCTATAGAAAATTTTGTAAAATTTTTATTTGTATAGAAAATTTTGTCAAAATTTTATTTCTATACAAAATGTTGTCAAAATTTAATATCTATAGAAAATTTTGTCATAATTTTTATTTGTATAGAAATCAAATTTTTGTTTTTATAGCCAATTTCAACAAAATGTTATGCTTATAGAAAATTTAGGCAAAATTTTTATTTCTAAAGATAATTTTGACAAAATGTTATTTCTATAGAAAGTTTTGACAAAATGTTATTTCTATAGAAAATTTTGTCAAAATTTTTTTTCTATAGAAAATTTTGTCAAAATTTTATTTCTATAGAAAGTTTTGTCAAAACTTTATATCTATAGAAAATTTTATTAAAATTAGTTCTATAGAAAATTTTTTCAAAATTTTAGTTCTAATTAAAATTTGTCAAAATTTTATTTGTATAGAAAATTTTGTCACAATTTTATTTCTATAGACAATTTTGTTAAAATTTTATTTCTATAGAAAATTTTAACAAAATGTTAATTCTATAGAAAATTTAGGCAAAATTTTATTTATAAATTTTGTCAAAATTTTAATTCTATAGAAAATTTTGTCATAATTTTTATTTGTATAGACAATTTTTTCAAAATTTTATTTCTATAGAAAATTTTGTCAAAATTTTATTTCTATAGAAAATATTGTCAAACTTTTATTTCTATAGAAAATTTTGTTAAAATTTTATTTCTATAGGAAATTTTGTCATAATTTTTATTTGTATAGTAAATTTTGTCAAAATTTTATTTCTATAGAAAATTTGAACAAAATGTTATTTCTATAAAAAATCAGGCAAAATTTTATTTCTGTAGAAAATTTGTCAAAATTTTATTTCTGTAGAAAATTTTGTTAAAATTTTATTTCTATAGAAAATCTTGTCAAAACTGTATTTCTATAGAAAAGTTTGTTAAAATTTTATTTCTATAGAAAATTTTGTCAAAACTGTATTTCTATAGAAAATTTTGTCAACATGTTATTGCTATTAAATATTTGTGAAATTCCTCTAGTTGGAGAGGAGAATTCTACTAATTGTGGCAACTGTGATTACTCGTCGTTTAGCGAACTTAAAATTTTGTTAATTTGTCATTTTGTCAAGATTCTATTTCTAAAGAAATTTTTGGCAAAATTTTATTTCTATAGAAAATGTTGCCAAAATTTTATTTCTATGGAAAATGTTAACAAACTGTTATTTCTATAAAAAATTTAGTCAAGATTTTATTTCTATAGAAAATTCAAACAAAATGTTATTTCTATAAAAAAAAAATTAGGCAAAATTTTATTTATAAATTTTGTCAAAATTTTTATTTCTATAGATAATTTTGTCAAAATTTTAATTCTATAGATAATGTTGTCATAATTTTTATTTGTATAGTAAATTTTGTCAAAAATTTATTTTTATAAAAAATTTGAACAAAATGTCATTTCAATAGAAATTCAGGCAAAATTTTATTTCTGTAGAAAACTTTGTCAAAATTTGGTCAAAATTTTATATCTATAGGAAATTTTTTCAAAATTTTATATCTATAGGAAATTTTGTCAAAATTTTATTTCCATAGAAACTTTTTTCATAATTTTTATTTGTATAGAAAATTTTGTCAAAATATTATTTGTATATAATTTTTTGTCAAAATTTTATTTTTACAGAAAGTTTTGTCAAAACTGTATTTCTATAGAAAATTTTGTCAACATCTTATTGCTATTAAAAATTTGTGAAATTCCTCTTAGTTGGATAGGAGAATTCTACCAATTGTGGCGACTGTGATTACGCGTCGTTTAGCGTTTAGCGTTGGCAAAATTTTATTTCTATAGAAAATTTAGTCAAAATTTTATTTCTATAGAAAATTTTGCGAAAATTTTATTTCTATAGAAAATTTTGCGAAAATTTTATTTCTATAGAAAATTTTGTCAACATCTTATTTCTATTAAAACTATTTCAGCCAAATTTCTTGTTTAAATAGGGCTGCTATATCACTAATAGTTAAATATGTCGACATTCATATATCAAAACATGGACAAATGTTAAATGTAGCACATTTTCAATATGTTATTCTATATAAAAGAAAAAATGGGAATGCCCTATACATGCTTATGGTGGTCCATGTACACATACTTACGTATTTAGCTATTGTTGAATATACCACCAAAGTTGAAATGACACAAAGGCAACCACAAACTTGACAATTAAGGCTCAAACGCGAATAGGTGTATGCATATAACAAATTTACACCCAATATTTTACATATGGGCGAATCCATAAGAATATTTTAATTTAATTTTAATAATGCTACTGAAATTATAAATCATGATAATGTATCCATATAATTAAAAACAAAAACACTTCATATTTTGGAGCTAGGTGGAAAAAAGTCTTGTAGTGGCTTTATAATGACATAATAATCAAAGTCATTTGAAGACTTCATAATTAGCTAGTTTTATATTTTAGGAAGAGTTCTAATCTTTCCCATGAGATTATATCCTGTCCCTTGAATTAAAAAAAAAAGTCGAAGAAAAAAACAATGTTCGATTTGGAAAAAATATTTTGAAAACCTCCAAGTTTTACTAAAATTTACTCATTTAAACTACCCATAGTCCTCAACAGTTGGCCAAAAACTTTATGCCACCCCCCATGGACATTCACATAATAATATTTGAGCTTCCTATTGTTTATTATCTTTGTAAATGTTAGGAACCAAGTGACATGGAAATAGGTTTACGAGCTTACATAATTTACCTAGACACTAATTTACTTACCGCACGGTCATGCAAACACACGTCCACACACATTTAATAAAGCGTTTTGGTATGGATGCATGTCAGGGTGTTTGCACTAAAGGCGTTTGTTCACAATGCCATGAATGTACATATGTGCATTTATATGTGTGTGTATAGGACCCACACATATTTACTTTGATGGATATATGAGCACACATAGTAAATTTAAAATTGAATACTCACACCAGTGTTCATTTGTAGCCTACTTTTGCACTGTCTCTCTCTCTCACTTACAATACATAATCACACACAGAGATATATGTACACTCATTTGTGTGTTTGTGCCATCCTCATTATGCCTATAGACACATCGGCGACAAACAATGAATGATGTACGGTCCACTCTAAATGTGAAAGTGCGAATTTATCTTAAAGCCTACACGAGATTAGGGGATGTGTGTGTGTAAATAAACGTGGTAGACTTACGTTTATGTAAATATGACCAAAGAAATTTAATTTGAATTTTGAATTTCTTAAAGGAAAATTTCAGAAAGTGAACATTTGGAAACTTCTAAGAACGTCAAAGAGTTTTCATAAAACATAAATATTCTTAATTATAAATGAACTTTTTCAGTTCATTAATAAAATCTTTCAAAGGAAATTTCGTTAGTAAAATTTGTATAGAATTTGAATTTTTTATAGAAAAAGTTCATTAGTGAAATTTAAATAGAAATAGCCATATAAGTAAACCTTTTTATAAAATGAGTTCATCAATGCAATTTTTTAATAAAAAAAAAATAATAAAAAAATTGTAACTGAAACCGTTCTTTTGTTTATTAGTGGTCTTTTTATGGAAAAAGTTCATAGCCAACATTTTTTTATACCCACCACCATAGAATGGTGACGGGGGTATAATAAGTTTGTCATTCCGTTTGTAACACATCGAAATATCGATTTCCGACTATATAAAGTATATATATTCTTGATCAGGGAGAAATTCTAAGACGATATAACGATGTCCGTCTGTCCGTCTGTCTGTCTGTCTGTCTGTCTGTCTGTCTGTCTGTCTGTTGTAATCACGCTACAGTCTTCAATAATGAAGCAATCGTGCGGAAATTTTGCACAAACTCGTCTTTTGTCTGCAGGCAGGTCAAGTTCGAAGATGGGCTATATCGGTCCAGGTTTTGATATAGTCCCCATATAAACCGACCTCCCGATTTGGGGTCTTGGGCTTATAGAAATCGTAGTTTTTATCCAATTTGCCTAAAATTTGAAATCTAGAGGTATTTTATGACCATAAAGAGGTGTGCCAAACATGGTGAGTATCGGTTCATGTTTTGGTATAGCCCCCATATAGACCGATCCCACGATTTTACTTTTTGGGCTTATAGTAACCACAGTTTTTATTCAATTTACCTGAAATTGGAAATCTAGAGGTATTGTAGGACCACAAATACGTGTGCCAAAAATTGTGAGTATCGGTCCATGTTTTGGTATAGCCCCCATATAGACCGATCTCCCGATTTTACTTCTTGGGCTTATAGAAACCGCAGTTTTTATTCAATTTACCTGAAATTGGAAATCTAGAGGTATTGTAGGGCCACAAATACGTGTGCCAAAAATTGTGAGTATCGGTCCATGTTTTGGTATGGTACCCATATAAAACGACCTCCCGATTTGGGGTCTTGGGCTTATAGAAACCGTAGTTGTTATCCAATTTGTCTGAAATTGGAAATCTAGAGGTATTTTATAACCATAAAGAGGTGTGCCAAAAATGGTGAGTATCGGTACATGTTTTGGTATAGCCCCCATATAGACCGATCTCCCGATTTTACTTCTTGGGCTTATAGAAACCGCAGTTTTTATTCAATTTACCTGAAATTGGAAATCTAGAGGTATTGTAGGGCCACATATACGTGTGCCAAAAATTGTGAGTATCGGTCCATGTTTTGGTATGGTCCCCATATAGACCGATCTCCCGATTTTACTTCTTGGGCTTATATAAACCGCAGTTTTTATTCAATTTACCTGAAATTGGAAATCTAGAGGTATTGTAGGACCACATATACGTGTGCCAAAAATTGTGAGTATCGGTCCATGTTTTGGTATGGTCCCCATATAAAACGACCTCTCGATTTGGGGTCTTGGGCTTATAGAAACCGTAGTTTTTATCCAATTTGCCTGAAATTGGAAATCTAGAGGTATTTTAGAACCGTAAAGAGGTGTGCAGAAAATGGTATAGCCCCCATATAGACCGATTTCCCGATTTTACTTCTTGGGCTTCTAGAATCCGAAGTTTTTATTCTATTTGCCTGAAATTGGAAATCTAGAGGTATTTTCGGGTCATAAAGAGGTGTGCCGAAAACGGTGAGTATCGGTCTATATTTTAGTATAGCCCCCATAAGAACGATCTCCCGATTTAACTCCTTGGACTTCTAGAAACCGTAGTTTTTATCTGATTTTCCTGAAATTGTAAATATTCTGGTATTTTAGGCTCACAAAAACGTGTATCGGATTAAGTTTTTATCGGTCCATTTGGTAATGCCTCCATATAGACCGACTTCACTTCTTGAGGGTGTAGAAGGCGCACTGATCATGAAAATTGCTTGAAACTCAATGTAAAATTTCCAGATTTTACTTCTACAGATTTAAGATTTCAAATCAAGACGTTATTTTATAATTTTCTTGCACACTTACAAGATATGTTAATGATTCCTCTAACATTATAAATCCAGAATCTGATATAGTCCTCATAGGTGAAATCTTTAAATTTATCTTCGGGAAGTGTCCTCAAGTCCTCAAGCCCTCCTGAGGAAGGAAACCCTAATATTTGGTTAATGGTGGTGGGTATTTAAGATTCGGCCCGGCCGAACTTAGTGGTGTATATACTTGTTTTTATATAAAAAAAAATAGAAAAAAATAAACTTGAAAATTTTTTTTATACAAAAAGTTCATAAGTAAATTTTGTTTGACGAATATTTCTAAAAAAAAAAATAAAAATCGTTTTTATGGGATTTTTTTTTTTAGAAAACGTTAATAAGTAAATTTTTTTCATAAAAAAGACCACAAATTATCTTATTGTGTAAAAAAAAAGTCGAAAGGTCATCATACAGAAGGTCATTACTGAAATTTGAATTATTGATTTTCTTATAGATAAAGTTCAGTCGTGAAAATTTTTTATAGAAAAGTTCCATAACTGAACTGTTTCATAGCAAAAGTTCGTAATTGAACTTTTTCACATGCAGAGTTTATGACGAAGTTTATAACAATCGTTTTTATAAAAAAAAGCATTGGTGATCTTTTTCCTAGAAAGGCCATTACTGATTTTTTTTTATAGAAAAGTTTATGGGCGAATTTCTTTCTTGAATCCATTTAAGAGTGCTCTCTTTTATAAGAAAACTTCAAATCTGTCCTATTTGATAGGAAAAAAATCATATATGATTTTTTTTATAAAAAAAAAAATCATTAGTGAACTTTCCATTGAAAAATTGTATAATTGAACATTTTATAGGAAAAGTTCATAAATGTACTTTTTATGGAAAAATCTCATAAGTGATTTTTTTTATTGAAAAAGCTCACAAATGATCTTTTTATACAAACAGTACATAAGTGAACTTTTTGTGCCAACATCTCATAAGAGAACTTTTTATGGAAAATCTCAAAATTGCTCTTTTTATGAAAAAATGTCATAATTGAACTTTAATAGAAAAAGTTCATGAATGGACTTTTTATAGAAAAGTTTTATAAGCGAACTTTTTATAGGAAAATGTCATAAGTGAACTTTTTATAGAAAAAAGTTCATAAATGAACTTTCCATGGAAAAAGTTAATAAATCAAATTTTTATAAAAAAAAAATCATAAGTGAACATTTTATAAAAAAAATTCATAAGTGAACTTTTTATAAAAAAAAGTTCATAAGTGAACTTTTTATACAACATCTTTATAAGTGAACTTATTTAGAAAAAAAATCATAAGTGAAGTTCATAAGTAGTTCATAAGTGAACCTTTTGTAGATTCATAAGTGAACTTTTTGTAGAAAACGTTCAAAAGCAAACTTTTGATGGAAAAATATAAAAAGTAAACTTCTTTTGAAATACTCTCATAAGTGATTTTTTTTATGGAAAATCTCGCAAGTGAACCTTTTATAGAACAAGTTCATAAGTGAAGTTTTTATGGAAAAATTTTATAAGTGACCCTTTTAGAGGAAAAATATCATGAGTGAACTTTTTATAGAAGAAGGTCATCAGTGAACTTATTTAGAAAAACATCATAAGTGAAGTTCACAAGTAGTTCATAAGTGAACTTTTTGTAGAAAACGTTCAAAAGCAAACTTTTGATGGAAAAATATAAAAAGTAAACTTCTTTTTAAATACTCTCATAAGTGATTTTTTTTTTATGGAAAATCTCGCAAGTGAACCTTTTATAGAACAAGTTCATAAGTGAAGTTTTTATAGAAAAATTTTATAAGTGACCCTTTTAGAGGAAAAATATCATAAGTGAATTTTTTATAGAAAAAGGTCATAAGTGAACTTTTTATAGAAAAAATTTCATAACTGAACATTTTATAGAAAAAGTTCATAAGTGAACTTTTTATAGAAAAAAATCATAAGTAAATTTTTTTAGAACAAAATCATAAATGAACTTTTAAAAAAAAAGGTTCATAAGTAAACATTTATGGAAAAATCTCAAAAGTGAATTTTTTATAGAACATTCGTATAAGTGAAAAATTCATAATTGAACTTTTTTTTTAGAAAAAAATCATAATCGAACTCTTCTGAGAAAAAAATCATAAGTGCATTTTTTTACAAATAGTTCATACATGAACTTTTTATTGAAAAAGTTTATAACGCTCATAAGTGAACTCTTTATGAAAAAACCTCATAAGTGACATTTTTATAGAAAAAGCTTATAAGTGATCTTTTTATGGAAAGAGTCCATAAGTTTTATAAAAAGTCCCTACGAGAGCTTTTTATGGAAAAATGCATAGATGAACTTCTTATGGAAGGTAATTGGTGAAACTTTTCAAATTTCACAAGTGAAAGTTTTCATATTAAAAAATCGTTGAAAATTTTAATGAATGTCCTGTTTTATTGAAAAGTGAATTGAATTTTTTTTTTTTAAGAAAAATGTCATTATTGAACATTTTATAGATATAAGTCCTTAGATAAATTTCTATGAATAGTTTTATTAGTAAAATTTTTATAGACAAATTTCATTTTGTAATATTTTGTACAAAATTCTTATAAAGGATTAAAAAAAATCGATAATTCTGTAGAAAAGTTATTCATTAAATTTTTGTAGCGACAGTTTGTGTGTGTACGTCTGTCTTTTAGAAACGTCTTTTTTTTGGAGAATTTTTAAAGAAAAATTCATAAAGTTTCTATACGAATAGGTCATTATTAACATTTTTTATACCCTCCACCATAGGATGGGGGTACATTAACTTTGTCATTCCGTTTGTAACACATCGAAATATTGCTCTAAGACCCCATAAAGTATATATATTCTGGGTCGTGGTGAAATTCTGAGTCGATCTGAGCATGTCCGTCCGACCGTCTGTTGAAATCACGCTAACTTCCGAACGAAACAAGCTATCGCCTTGAAACTTGGCACAAGTAGTTGTTATTGATATAGGTCGGATGGTATTGCAAATGGGCCATATCGGTCCACTTTTACGTATAGCCCCCATATAAACGGACCCTCAGATTTGGCTTGCGGAGCCTCTAAGAGAAGAAAATTTCATCCGATTCGGCTGAAATTTGGTACATGGTGTTGGTATATGGTCTCTAACAATCACGCAAAAATTGGTCCATATCGGTCCATAATTATATGTAGGACCCATATAAACCCATCCCCAGATTTGGCTTGCGGAGCCTCTAAGAGAAGCAAATTTCATACGATTCGGCTGAAATTTGGTACATGGTGTTGGTATATGGTCTCTAACAATCACGCAAAAATTGGTCCATATCGGTCCATAATTATATGTAGGACCCATATAAACCCATCCCCTGATTTGGCTTGCGGAGCCTCTAAGAGAAGTAAATTTCATCCGATCCGGTTAAAATTTGGTACATGGTGTTGGTATATGGTCTCTAATAACTGTGCAAAAATTGGTCCACATCGGTCCATAATTATATATAGCCCCCATATAAACCGATCCCCCGATATCGGTCTATAATTATATGTAGGACCCATATAAACCCATCCCCAGATTTGGCTTGGGGAGCCTCTCAGAGAAGCATATTTCATACGATTCGGCTGAAATTTGGTACATGGTGTTGGTATATGGTCTCTAACAATCACGCAAAAATTGGTCCATATCGGTCCATAATTATATGTAGGCCCCATATAAACCCATCCCCTGATTTGGCTTGCGGAGCCTCTAAGAGAAGCAAATTTCATCCGATGCGGTTAAAATTTGGTACATGGTGTTGGTATATGGTCTCTAATAACTGTGCAAAAATTGGTCCATATCGGTCCATAATTATATGTAGGACCCATATAAACCCATCCCCAGATTTGGCTTGCGGAGCCTCTAAGAGAAGCAAATTTCATCTGATCCGGTTAAAATTTGGTACATGGTGTTGGTATATGGTCTCTAACAACTATGCAAAAATTGGTCTACATCGGTCCATAATTATATATAGCCCCCATATAAACCGATCCCCCAATTTGGCTTGCAGAGTCTCTAAAAGAAGCAAATTTCATCCGATCCGGTTAAAATTTGGTACATGGTGTTGGTATATGGTCTCTAATGACCATGCAAAAATTGGTCGAAATCGGTCCATAATTATATATAGCCCCCATATAAACCGATCCCCAGATTTGACCTCCGGAGCCCCTTGGAAGAGCAAACTTCATTCGATTGGGTTGAAATTTGGTACGTGATGTTAGTATATGGTATCCAATAACCATGCAGGAATTGGTTCATATCAGTCCATAGTTATATGTAGCCCTCATATAAACCGATCCCCAGATTTGACCCCCCTTTCGGAGAAGCAAAATTCATCCGAATTGTACAAAATTCTTATAAAGGATTAAAAAAATTCGATATTTCTATAGAAAAGTTATTTTTTAAATTTTTGTAGCGACAGTTTGTGTGTGTACGTCTGTCTTTTAGAAACGTTTTTTTTACTTAACATATTTATTCTAAAAATTTCAGCGTTTCTTTTTTCTTTCAGTTTATTTTACTATATTGCCATTAGCTACGGTAGATGTTATAAATTTTAACTTACCAAAAAACTTTTACTCTATTATTTGGTTTATTAAACGCCCACGAGCAGCACTCCCTCACATATGCGTCAAAGCAGGAAAATATGTAAATTTTATTAGTGGTTTTGTCTAAACCATAAATCTTATCTCTGGAACAGTAAAATATGTGCCATCACGGAAATCACCTTCGTTTACTATAGCACTCTCTCTCTCTCAACGTATAAACTTTCTTTTAATTACCTGAATGAAAAACAACGGCAAAAACTTTTCCTTTATCTTTATTTATGAACGTTAGATGAAAATTGCTTCCAAAAAAAAAAAATTCTTCGCAATGTTTACCTTTATATAGAGAATGGCGTGGGGATAGAAGCCAAGCAGCAAATATGTTGATACAATAAATATGTTCCTGTGCCCCCTCCAAAGTCAACCACTAAACTTGGCTTTCACTATTCCAAAAGTAGGCTTTGTTAGAACACATCGTTAACACCAATATGAAATGAGAATAAGTTTGGAGGACATAACAAAAATGTTGTGCATTTCGTGTCCTTATGTGCCATTTAGTCTCACAAATTTTAGTGCTTTTCGGCAGTGAATTAAGGGGAATTTTACAGAAGAAATCCTTGGTATACATTTTATATAAAAAATTCATTTGTGAACGTTTAAATTTTTGTAGGATATTTTAGTCATAATATTCTCAGTACCGAAGTTTTTATATAAAATTTTTATTTCGAATTAGAAATAAAATTTTTAAGAGTAAAATTCACTAAAGCCACATTAGTGATTTTTACTTTTAAAAATAAAAAAAAAAATTAATTAGTGAATTTTTTTGTAAACAATTTTCATAATTGAATTTTAATAGAAAATCATCATAAGTAAATTTTTAATGAAAAAAGTCAATTAGTGATCTTTTCAATGGAAAACGTTTACTATTCAATTAAAAAAAATGTTCACCTCTCCTTACCTAAAATTGTATTGAAAATATTTTTACGTTAACTTTTTGCATACAAAAATCGTGATTTTTTTTTTTTTTTTGTATAGAAGAAGGTTATAATTGAGCTTTTGCTAGGAATAGTAGTTGGAGAAAATGTTTTTGGGCCTTTTGCAACAAAAAAGAAACATTAAATAAATTTTGAATAAAGTGATGAACAATGGATATTTTTTTTATAGAAAAAGTAGTTTGGGTGAACTTTTTTATATAAAATGTTCTTTTGCAAAGAAAATTAAACCAAAAATTTTGCTTAGTGTGGTAAACTGAAAACGTTCATTGTTGAATTTGTTCTTAGAGAAAAAAGTCTATAGTTGTTTTTCTTATAGAAAACGTAGTTTGTGTGAACTTTTTATTGAAAAATTTTATAAATAGACTTTTTCAAAGAAATAGACTTTTTTAAAGAAAACAAGTAAGGAAAGTCTAAAGTCGGGCGGGGCCGACTATATTATACCCTGCACCACTTTGTAGATCTAAATTTTCGATACCTTATCACATCCGTCAAATGTGTTGGGTGCTATATATAAAGGTTTGTCCCAAATACATACATTTAAATATCACTCGATCTGGACAGAATTTGATAGACTTCTACAAAATCTAAAGACTCAAAATTTAAGTCGGCTAATGGACTAGGGTGGAACACAATGTTAGTAAAAACAAGTATATACGGCCGTAAGTTCGGCCAGGCCGAATCTTATGTACCCTCCACCATGGATTGCGTAGGAACTTCTACTAAAGGCTGTCATCCACAATCGAATTACTTGGGTTGCGATAACACTTGCCGATGGCAAGGTATCGTAAAACTTTTTAACACTGTCTTCTAAATTGTAAGTTAGCCCATACGGGGTATATATTAAAAAAAAAGGCCGATTAAATACGTATATAATCTAGTTTGACGAAATTTTCTATAGAAATAAAATTTTGACAAAATTTTCTATAGAAATGAAAACTTGACAAAATTTTCTATAGAAATAAAATTTTGACAAAATTTTCTATAGAAATAAAAATTTGACAAAATTTTCTATAGAAATAAAAACTTGACAAAATTTTCTATAGAAATAAAATGTTGACAAAATTTTCTATGGAAGTAAAATGTTGACAAAATTTTCTATAGCAATACAATTTTGACAAAAATTTCTATTGAAATAAAATGTTGACAAAATTTTGTATAGAAATGAAATTTTGACAAAACTTAGTATAGAAATAAAATGTTGACAAAATTTTCTACAGAAATAATTTTTTTTACAAAATTTTTTATAGAAATAAAATTTTGACAAACATTTCTATAGAATAAACTTTTGACAAAACTTTCTATAGAAATGAAATTTTAACAAAACTTTCTATAGTAATAAAATTTGACAAAATTTTCTATGGAAATAAAGTTTTGGTAGATTACAAAATTTTCTATAGAAATAAAATTTTGACAAAATTTTCTATGGAAATAAAATTTTGACAAACATTTGTATAGAAATAAACTTTTGACAAAACTTTCTATGGAAATGAAATTTTGACAAAACTTTCTACAGTAATAAAATTTGACAAAATTTTCTATGGAAATAAAGTTTTGGTAGATTATTTTTGGCGATATGGACCAATTTTTGTGTAATAAGTCATCGATATATATAACTAAAGACCGATATGGACCAATTTTTACATGGCTATTAGAGGCCATATATTGACAAAATGTACCAAATTTCAACCGTATCGGATGACTTTTGCTCCTCCAAGAGGTTCCGGACGTCAAATCTGGGGACGGTTTATATGGGAACTATATATAATTATGGACCGATATGGACCAATTTTTGCATGGTTGTTTGAGGCCATATATTAACACCACGTTCCAAATTTCAGCTGAATCAGATGAATTTTGGTCTTCCAAGAGGCTCCGGAGGTCAAATCTGATGTTCGGTTTATATGGGGACTATATATAATTATTGACCGATGTGGATCAATTTTTGTATAGTTCTTTGAGACCATATACTTACACCATGTACCAAATTTCAACCGGATCGGATGAAATTTGCTTCTCTTAGAGGCTCCGCAAGCGAAATCGGGGGACCGGTTTATATGGGGGCTATATATAATTATGAACCGATGTGGACCAATTTTTGTATGGTTGTTAGAGATCATATGCTGACACCATGTACCAAATTTCAGCCGGATCGGATGAAATTTGCTTTCTTAGAGGCTCCGCAAGCCAAATCAGGGGATCAGTTTATATGGAGCCTATATATAATTATGAACCGAGGTGAACCAATTTTTTCATGGTTGTTAGAGACCTTATACCAACATCGTGTACCAAATTTGAGCCCGATCGGATGAAATTTGCTTCTCTTAGAGAATTCGCAAGCCATTTTTGGGGGTCCGTTTATATGGGGGCTATACGTAAAAGTGGACCGATATGGCCCATTTGCAATACCAACCGACCTACATCAATAACAACTACTTGTGCCAAATTTCAAGTCGATAGATTGTTTCGTTCGGAAGTTAGCGTGATTTCAACAAACGGACGGACATGGCCAGATCGGCTCAGAATTTCACCACGACCCAGAATATATACTTTATAGGGTCTTAGAGCAATATTTCTATGTGTTACAAACGGAATGACAAAGTTAATATACCCCCATCAAATGGTGGAGGGTAAAAATACGTTTGCAAAAAAAAAATTAAATAAAAAAACCACAAAACGCTCATTAGAAGTCTTTTGCAAGGGTAATTTCATTAAATAAATTTTGCATACAGTTGTAAATTTTTTATAGAAAAATCTCATGTAAGAACATTTTCTCTAACAACTTTTTCTTTAAGAAAAATCCACCTAGGAACTTTTTCTATAAAAAGTTCACAACTCTAGGCAAAATTCCTTTAATGAAATTTTCTTTGCAGAAGACCTTTTATGATCGTTTGTTTTGTTTTGTATGTTTAAAAAAAGTTTAATTTAAAAAGTATTGCGTAGAATGGTGAACTGTTTATAGAAAAAAAAATCATAATTAAGCTTTCTGTTGAAAAAGTAGCTAGTTGAACGCCTTAGAGAAACTGTTATTGGTTGAAGTTTTTATAAAAAATTAAATAATGCATAGCCTTTTACAATGAAACCTTCATTAAAGAGATTTTATAAAAAAAAAATATCATCGGTGAATTTTTTATAGAAAAAGTTCATAAATAGCCTTTTACAAGGAAATGTGAAATGAAATTAGTTAACTTTCTATAGAAAAATTTCATTGACATTTCTTTGTAGAAAATGACCATAATTAAGCTTTTGATAGAAAAATTAATTCATTGAACTTTTTTATTACAAATGTTCTTAATGATCGTTTCATAGAAAAAAATTTATTAGTGGCCTATATAAAAAAAAACCTTCTTTAGAGTTTTTTTTTTTATAGTAAATTTTCATTATTGAACTTTTTATTGAACATTTTTATATTGAAATTTGCTATAAACAAAAGTTACTAAGTGGAATTTTGCATAGAAAATTTCATATTTGTATTTTTGAATAAAAACTCATTAAAGAATTTATAAAAAAAGAAAATATTTACTGGTCATTTTTTAGAGAAATTGTTCATAATTGATTTTTTGTTGATCGCAGACTCCTGGTCATTGTTTTTTACAGAAATAGTTTACAAAAAATTTAGAAAGAAAATTCACTAGGGAACTTTGAACTTTGTCAAAAATAATATTATCCTGGGTATTGAAAAGATTCTGACTCAATATCCGTCCGCCCGGCTGTCCGTCCATCACTCAGTTGAAATCACGCTAACTTTAGAACGAATGAAGCTGTTGACTTGGAACTTGCCACAAGTATTTGTTATTGACGTAGGTTGGATGGTATTGCAAATGGTCCATATCGGACCTCTGTCTCTAATAGCCCCCATAAAACCGACCCCCACATTGGAGTTTTGTATGTGCTATTTATATGATCTCATACAACCATTCAAAGATTGGTCCATATCGACCCATAATTATAGATAGCGCTCATATAAACCGATTTGATTTCCTGCACTTTCTGCAAGGGCAAATTGAATCCAATTTTGAAATATGGTACGCGATTTCAGTATATGGTAAAAAGTTTTAAGAAACCTTGCACATCGTGTGGCCCACTGTTCACCTATTGTTATATTTATTTTCTCCTCTCGCAGGGTCTATCCAATCGTCTACACCTATCTGTCGTTGTAATATCTCGAATAACACTAAAACAACCACAAAATGATCTACAAGCACTATGCTTTTCGCAAACAGTCACACCACATGCACCTACACTATAACTTATATAGGTACACTTATTAAGGCCTTAAGTCATTTGCCTACCTTTGGCATATACATATATGTAAAAGAATACTTTGCGAATACAATTTTGGAAGACGAAAAATATGTAAATGTGTTTACCCTCATATTAGGATTGTCGCGTAATGATAAATACCGGCAACTTTTAGCTTTGTGAAATGAAATGAAATACACCATTACACCAAGCAAAATTAATTTAGGACCAGAGGTAATGAACATTTTCCTACCTACCGTGGTTGCCACTAGTGCCAAAAATAATTTATCAAAATTGTAAGACCTCTACAAAATTAAAAAAAATACTATGAAGTTTTTGATAAAAATTTTCCCACGTTCATAGAAAATTTTTTCAAAATTTTATTTCTATAGAAAATTTTGTCAAAATTTTATTTCAATAGAAAATTTTGACAAAATTTGTTTTTTTTTTTTAGAAAATTTTATAAAAATTTTAATACGTTAGAAAGTCTTGTCAAAATTTTATTTCTATAGAAAATTTTGTCACAATTTTATTTCTATAGAAAATTTTGTAACAATTTTATTTCTATAGACATTTTTTTTCAAAATGTTATTCCTATAGAAATTTTTTTCAAAATTTTATTTCTATAGAAAATTTTGTCAAAATTTTATTTCTATAGAAAATTTTATTTTTATAGAAAGCTTTGACAAAATTTGTTTTTTATAGAAAATTTTGTCAAGATTTTATTTCTTTTCTATAGAATTTTTTATTCTTTTATTTCTATAGAATTTTTTTTTAACTATTATTACTCTGGAAAATTTTGTCAATATTTTATTTCTTTAGAAGATTTGGTCAATTTTATTACAATAGAATATTTTGTCAAAATTTTATTTCTATAAAAAACTTTGTCATAATTTTATTTCTATAGAAAATTTTGCCAAGATTTTATTTCTATTGAATATTTTGCAAACTTTTTATTTCTTTAGAAAATTTTGTCAAAATTTTAATACTCTAGAAACTTTTGTCAACATTTTATTTCTATAGAAATTTTTTTCAAAATATTATTACTCTAGAAAATTTTATCAATATTTTATTTCTATAGAAAATTTTATCAAAATTTTATTTCTGTAGAAAATTTTGTCAAAATTTTATTTCTGTAGAAAATTTTGTCAAAATTTTATATCTATTGAACATTTTGTCAAAATTTTATTCCTATAGAAAATTTTGTCAAAATTTTATATTTATAGAAAATTTTGTCAACATTTTATTTTTTTAGTCAAAATTTTAATACTCTAGAAAATTTTGTCAACATTTAATTTTGTAGAAAATTTTTCAAAATATTATTTTTGGAGAAAATTGCCAAAACCTTATTTCCTTAAAAAAATTATTTCTATAGAAAATTTTCTCAAAATTGTATTACTATAAAATTGAAGTACAAAATTTTATTACTTTACAAAATTTTGTCAAAATTTTGTTTCTATACAAAATTTTGTCAAAATTTTATCTCTATAGAAAATTTTGTCAAAATTTTATCTCTATAGAAAATTTTGTCAAAATTTTATCACTATAGACAATTTTGTCAAAATTTTATTTCTATAGAAAATTTTGTCAAAATTTTATTTCTATAGAAAATTTTGTCAACATTTTATTTCTATAGAAAGCTTTGACAAAATTTATTTTTTATAGAAAATGTTGTCAAGATTTTATTTCTTTAGAAAATTTTGTCAAGCTTTTATTTCTATAGAATTTTTTTTTAACTGTTATTACTCTGGAAAATTTTGTCAACATTTTATTTCTATAGAAGATGTGGTCAAAATTTTATTTCTATAGAATATTTTGTCAAAATTTTATTTCTATAAAAAACTTTGTCATAATTTTATTTCTATAGAAAATTTTGCCAAGATTTTAGTTCTATGGAATATTTTGCAAATTTTTTATTTCTTTAGAAAATTTTGTCAAAATTTTAATAATGTAGAAACTTTTTTCAACATTTTATTTCTATAGAAATTTTTTTCAAAATATTATTACTCTAGAAAATTTTGTCAAAATTTTATTTCTATAGAAAATTTTGTCAACATTTTATTTCTTGTGAAAATTTTGCTAACATTTTATGACTATAGAAAATTTTGACAAAATTTTAATAATTTAGAAAATATTGGTAGTATTTTATTACTCTAGAATATTTTCTCAAAATTTTATTTCTATATAAAATTTTGTCAAAATTTTAATTTCTAGAGTATTTTGTCAACATTTTATTTCTATAGAAAGTTTTTTCAAAATATTATTACTCTTGAAAATTTAGTCAACATTTTATTTCTTCAGATTTTTTTTTTCAAACTATTATTACTATAGAAAATTTTCTCAAAATTTTATTTCTATATAAAATTTTGTAAACATATAATTTCTTTAGAAAATTTTGTTTAAATTTTAATACTCTAGAAAATTTTGTCAACATTTTATTTCTATAGATTTTTTTTTTTCAAAATATTATTACTCTAGAAAACTTTATCAATATTTTATTTCTATACAAAATTTTATTTCTATAGAAAATTTTGTCAAAATTTTATTTCTATAGAAAATTTTGTCAAAAATTTATTTCTATAGAAAATTTTGTCAAAAATTTATTTCTATAGAAAATTTTGTCAAAATTTTATATTTATAGAAAATTTTGTCAACATTATATTTCTTTAGTCAAAATTTTAATACTCTAGAAAATTTTGTCAACATTTAATTTTGTAGAAAATTTTTCAAAATATTATTTTTGGAGAAAATTGCCAAAACCTTATTTCCTTAAAAAAATTATTTCTATAGAAAATTTTCTCAAAATTGTATTACTATAAAATTGAAGTACAAAATTGTATTATTTTACAAAATTTTGTTTCTATAGAAAATTTTTTCAAAATTTTATTTCTGTAGAAAATTTTATCAAAATTTTATTTCTATAGAAAATTTTTTCGAAATTTTATTTCTATACAAAATTTTTTCAAAGTTTTATATCTTTGGAAAATTTTGTCAAAATTTTATTTCTATAGAAAGCTGTGACAAAATTTGTTTTTTATAGAAAATTTTGTCAAGATTTTATTTCTATTGAATATTTTTTCAACTATTTATTTTTTAGAAAATTTTTTCAAATTTTTAATACTCTAGAAACTTTTGTCAACATTTTATTTCTATAGAATTTTTTTTGCAAAATATTATTATTCTAGAAATTTTTGTCAAATTTTTATGTTTATAGAAAATTTTGTCCAAATTTTATATCTATAGAATTTTTTTTTTCAAAATTTTATTTCTCTAGAAAAGTTTATTTCTTCAGAATATTTTATTTCTATAGAAAAATTTTTCAAAATTTTATTTCTATACAAGATTTTCAAAGTTTTATTTATATGGAAAATTTTGTCAAAATTTTATTTCTATAGAAAGCTTTGACAAAATTTGTTTTTTATAGAAAATTTTGCCTAGATTTTATTTATATTGAATATTTTTTCAAGTATTTATTTCTTTAGAAAATTTTGTCAAATTTTTAATACTCTAGAAACTTTTGTCAACATTTTATTTCTATAGAATTTTTTTGCAAAATATTATTATTCTAGAAATTTGTGTCAAATTTTTATGTCTATAGAAAATCTTGTCCAAATTTTATATCTATAGAAATTTTTTTTCAAAATTTTATTTCTATAAAAAACTTTGTAATAATTTTATTTATGTAGAAAATTTTGCCAAGATTTTATTTCTATTGAATATTTTGTCAACTTTTTATTTCTTTAGAAAATGTTGTCAACATTTTAATATTCTAGAAACTTTTGTCAAAATTTTATTTCTATAGATTTTTTTTTTCAAAATATTATTACCCTAGAAAATTTTTTCAAAATTTTATTGACCAAATAATTTTATTGAAGAAATAAGATTTTGGCAAAAATTTCTTTAGATATAAAATTTTGAACAAATTTTTATAGAAATACAATTTTGAAAAATTTTCTATAATAAAATTTTGAAAATATTTTCTAACGAAATAAAATTTAGACAAAATTTTCTATAAAAATAAAATTTTGACAAAATTTTCTAGCGAAATGAAATTTGGCAAAATTTTCTAACGGAATAAAATTTGGACAAAATTTTCTATAGAAATAAAATTTTGACAACATTTTCTATAAAAATACAATATTGACAAAATTTTTTATAAAAATACAATCTTGACAAAATTTTAATACTCTAGAAAATTTTGTCAACATTTTATTTTTTAGAAAATTTTTTCAAAATATAATTTTTGGAGAAAATTACCAAACCCTTATTTCCGTAAAAACAAATATTTCTATAGAAAATTTTCTCAAAATTTTATTACTATAAAATTGAAGTACAAAATTGTATTACTTTAAAAAATTTTGTCAAAATGTTGTTTCTATAGAAAATTTTTTCAAAATTTTATTTCTGTAGAAAATTTTATCAAAATTTTATTTCTATAGAAAATTTTTTCATAATTTTATTTCTATAGAAAATGTTTTCAAAGTTTTATTTCTATAGAAAATTTTGTCAAAATTTTATTTCTATAGAAAGCTTTGACAAAATTTGTTTTTTGTAGAAAATTTTGTCAAGATTTTATTTCTATTGAATATTTTTTCAACTTTTTAGTTCTTTAGAAAATTTTGTCAAATTTTTTAATACTCTAGAAAATTTTGTCAGCATTTTATTTCTATAGAATTTTTTTTCAAAATATTATTACTCTAGAAAATTTTGTCAATATTGTATAACTCTAGAAATTTTTGTCTAATTTTTATGTCTATAGAAAATTCTGTCAAAATTTTATATCTATAGAAATTTTTTTTTAAATTTTATTTCTCTAGAAAATTTTGTCAAAATTTTATTACCCTAAAAGTTTTGTCAAATTTGTTATTTCTATAGAAAATTGCAAAAAAAAAAATGCATAAAAAAATATTTATATAGAAAATTTTGTCCAAAGTGTATTTCAATAAAAATTGTAGTACATCTTTGTTGGAGAATGTTTGCAAAATCTACCAAAATTATCAAGAACTCTACCAATCTACCAAATGGTAAAAAAATCTACCATTTTTGGTAGAATTCCTACAAACTGTGACAACCGTGGTTCCTACTTCAGTAAGGAAAACTGGCCAAAGTCTACATTTGCTTCTGCTTCCATTACAAACTAATTTTCTCAATTTTTCTGCCTGAATAAAAATTGTCAGCTTTTATCCGCAATTTTTCCAGGGTTTCTAAATTACAGGTAGGACCTGGAAGAATTTGATATTTCCTATGCCAAATACTCACAGTGTTATGTTATGTTGTCTACAGTTTTATTCACGTCTACTGATGTGGATAGGTGAACTTTACGACCATAATGATGATAAAAGACGAAAAGAGCAAGAGATATTTCGATTATGGGAATGATAATAGTAAACGCTACAGATTCTTAATGAGTTACGCGTGTTAAGGTGTTCCCGCTAAATGCTTTATCCATCTAAAGATTATAAATGCGACACAAAGGCGCGGTAACATACACAATTGAACTAACATTTGGCATGTTCTACATGTACAAAGGATAATATCTACATGTGTGTGCGTGTGTTTGTGTGACTGTTAGGATTAGAGAGCATAACAACCACACTTATGTGGGTTTGTGTGAGTTAATAGCTAAGAATAGTGAATATGGTGAATGAAAATATTTTTGGTGTGCAGATACAAGGAGGAATATTCATTAAGTTTTAATTGCCAGTAAGCAAGAGTTTATTAGATTTTTGATAATTTCCATTAAACAGATAGCACAAGCAAACAGATGCCTTCAATATTTGTGTGGGCATATTGAAATTCCATAATTAAATGATATGCGGATGGAGCATTTGATACGAATATACGAATATAAGAATGGATAGCATAGAATTGATATCTAAGGCACTTTTTATAGCAAGCAAAAATGATCTAAAAATGGGATACTTGCATCTTAAAAACTCCAAACCTATTATCTGATATATAGAAAAAATTTACGGAGCTCAATAAAGACAGCAGATAATCCAAAGGCGATTGGCATATAGCGTTTCCATATCAAAAAATCATTTTCCATTTACCCTGAAACCTTTATCAAACCAAAGTAAATCCTTTCTATATCAAATACAATTTCTATACCCTAAACCACATAAAGGTCAGGGTATAATGACTTTGATCTGCCACAAAAGTGTGCCTACTAGAAATATTGATTTTAGACCCCATAAAATATATACCGATCGACTCAGATGCATCTCCTTCTGAGTTGATCTCGCTCTTGGTGTCTGTCCATCTGTCACGGTTGCCACTCGTGCCAAAACTAATCTACCAAAATTTGAAGAAAATTTTACTAAAAATCTACCAAATTTAAAAAAAAAAAACCTTGCTTTAAAGGTTTTGATCATTTTTATGGTTACTATGACAAACAAAAATATTTTGTCTTCGTAAGCAATATTTTATTATTTTAGAAGTTTATTTATCATATATTGTGGTCTCTCATATTGTAAATGTGTCGAATTTTAAATGTTATAAGGATTTTAGCTTGCACCATCAAGAGAAAGCTACTACTTCTACAAAAAAGGAAAACTTACTCACCAGGGAGTTTGAGAGTATGATTTAAAAGGAAAATTAAAATTGTTAATGATATTGAATTTACAGAAAATTTTGACAAAATTTTATTTCTGTAGGAAATTTTGTCAAAATTAATTTTTTTAGAAAATTTTGTCAAATTTTTTTTTTTTAGAAAATTTTGTCAAAATTTTATTTTTATAGAAAATTTTCTCAAAAATTTATTTCTATAGACAATTTTCTCCAATTTTTATTTCTATAGAAAAGTTTTGTCAAAATTTTATTTCTCTAGACATTTTACTCAACATTTTATTTCTATAGACATTCCTCTAAAAATTTTATTTCTATAGAAAAATTTCTCAAATTTTTATTTCTATAGAAAATTTTTTCAAATTTTTATTTCTGTAGAAAATTTTCTCAAAATATTATTTCTATAGCAGATTGAATCAAAATTTTATTACTACAGAACATTTTGTCAACATTTTATTTCTATAGAAAATTTTCTCAAAATTTTGTTTTTATAGGAAATTTTGTCAAAATTTTATTTCTATAGAAATTTTCTCAAAATTTTTATTTCTATAGAAAATGTTCTCAAACATGTATTTCTATAGAAAATTTTGTCAATTTTTTTTTCTGTAGAAAATTTTGTCAAAATTTTATTTCTGTAGGAAATTTTCTCAAAATTTTATTTCTGTAGACAATTTCGTCAAAATTTTATTTCTGTAGAAAATTTCGTCAAAATTTTATTTCTGTAGAAAATTTTCTGAAAATTTTGTTTTTGTAGAAAATGTCGTCAAAATTTTATTTCTATAGAAGATTTTGTCAAAATTTAGTTTCTATAGAAAATTTTGTCATATTTTAATTTTTATAGAAAATGTTGTCAACATTTTATTTCTATAAAAAATTTTCTCAAATTTTTCTATAGAAAATTTTGCCAAAATTTTATTTCAATAGAAACTTTTCTCAAAATTTTTTCTATGGACATTTTACTCAAAATTTTAATAAAAAAAATTCTAAAATTTTTATTTCTGTAGAAAATGTTTTCGAAATATTATCTCTATAGAAGTTTAAATCTAAATTTTATTACTATAGAAAATTTTTTCAAAATTTTATTTCTGTAGAAGGAAAACTTACTAACAATGGATTTTGATAGAATGATCTAACATGAAAATTAAAAATTTTAAAGATAATGAATTTATAGAAAATTTTAACAAAAATTGATTTCTATAGATAATTTTGACAATACTTTATTTCTATAGAAAATTGTTTCAAATGTTTATTTCTCTACAAAATTTTCTCAACATTTTATTTCTATAGAGCTGATGGCCCTAGCAGCCAATGCTACTTTTCCCTTTTCTTTTTTATCATACATTTACTGTATGATTTAAATAAACAATAAATAAATAAAATATTTCTATAGAAAATTATGTCAAAATTTTATTTCTATAGAAAATTTTCCCAAAATTTTATTTCTATAGAAAATTTTCCTAAAATTTTGTTTTTACAAAAAAAATTTGTCAAAATTTTATTTCTGTAGGAAATTTTGTAAAATTTTATTTCTATAGAAAATTTGTCAAAATTTTATTTCTTTTGTTTTGTTATTGTTGGTTTTGTTCTTTAAGCATTGTTGTTGTTTTTTATTTCAGCTTAAAACCATACATTGACTAAACTACAATTGTAGCTTAACCAACAGAGGGAAAAAAAAATAAACCCAGCCATGTGAATTCAAATCGATGATTTGACAGTGGCATAGGAAAAGAGATATGTTTGTTTCGAATTTATTTCGGCATAAGCCGGCTATCAATGTAAAACCTTTTTTCGGAGGGTTCAAGTGTGGTTTTTGTTGGGTTTAATAAACTGCCTGAATTTATTCTGATAATTGGTTGATAGTTTTGCTGCAAGTAGAGGACGCTGATGAGGAATGTGGTAATTCCGAAACGTGCGTCCATCCAACCATCTTGCAGTCTATAGGGCTTTGCCCAAATAAATTTGACAAACATTATTTTCCTCTGTTGGTTAAGCTACAATTGTAGTTTAGTCAATGTATGGTTTTAAGCTGAAATAAAAAACAACAAAAATTTTATTTCTACAGAAAATTTTATTATTTCTATAGAAAATTTTGTCAAAATCTTATTTCTGTATAAAATTTTGTTAAAATTTAATTTCTTTAGACAATTTTGTCAACCTTTTATTTCTGTAGAAAATTTTGTCAAAATTTAATTTCTATAGAAAATTTTGTCAAATTTTAATTTCTATAGAAAATTTTGTCAAATTTTAATTTCTATAGAAAATTTTGTCAAATTTTAATTTCTATAGACAATTTTGTCAAATTTTAATTTCTATAGAAAATTTTGTCAAATTTTAATTTCTATAAAAAATTTTGTCAACCTTTTATTTCTGTAGAAAATTTTGTCAAAATTTTATTTCTATAGAAAATGTTGTCAACCTTTTATTTCTGTAGAAAATTTTTTCAACATTTTATTTCTGTAAAAAATTTTCTCAAAATTTTATTTCTATAGAAAATTTTTTAAAAATTTTATTTCTGTAGGAAATTTTGTTAAAATTTAATTTCTTTAGAAAATTTTGTCAACCTTTATTTCTATAAAAATTTTTGTTAAAATTTAATTTCTTTAGAAAATTTTGTCAAAATATTATTTCTATAGAAAATTTTGTCAACATTTAATTTCGATAGAAAATTTTGTCAAATTTTAATTTCTATAGAAAATTTTGTCAATAATTTATTTCTATAGAAAATTTTGTCAAATTTTTATTTCTATAGAAAAGTTTATCAAATTTTAATTTCTATAGAAAATTTTGTCAAAATTTTATTTCTGTTGGAAATTTTGTCAAAATTTTATTTCTATAGAAAATTTTGTTAAAATTTAATTTCTTCAGAAAATTTCGTCAACCTTTTATTTCTGTAGAAAATTTTGTCAAAATATTATTTCTATAGAAAATTTTGTCAAAATTTAATTTCTATACAAAATTTTGTCAAATTTTAATTTCTATACAAAATTTTGTCAAAATTTTATTTCTGTAGAAAAATTTGTCAACATTTTATTTCTATTGAAAATTTTGCCATAATTTTAATTCTGTAGAAAATTTTGTCAAAATTTTATTTCTAAAGAAAATTTTGTCAAAATTTAATTTCTGTGGAGAATTTTGTCAAAATTTTATTTCTGTAGAAAATTTTGTCAAAATTTTATTTCTGTAGGAAATTTTCTCAAAATGTTGTCAAAGTTTAATTTTTATAGAAAATTTTGTTAATATTTTATTGCTGTAGTAAATTTTATCAAAATTGTACTTTTATTTAACATTGTAGTGCCACTTTGTTGTAAGCACAACGTAGTCCAATCTATCACTATTCAAGTGTGCCAAATTTTAGTGAAATCGGTTCAGATTTACATATAGTTCCCATATATATGTATCGACCGATTTTCATAAATTTGGCTATAATACTCTTATTTATTATGCAATGTTCCTCAAATTTCAAACTTAGATGTGTTGGCAAATTTTTGTCAGATTAGCTCTTGCCTGATTTTCGCAAATTCGGCTACATTAGCGCTCACTACTTGAGCAAGTTCCTTTTTTGTATAAATGGACTTCATACTAGTGGCCTACTAACTTTTTAGGTATAAAATCAAGTACAGCTCCCAGTATCAGGCGTTTCTGTTCAGGTTAAGATAAACCCACCATAAATACGCCTTATTTTACCCCTTATTCTACTTAAATAAGGAAATACGGTTTATTTCCCAAATCTATTTCAATGATATCCCACAAATGCTTATGCTTACTAATTCAGTAGGGCTGGTTTAGGTTACGATATAGTCGTTCCTCGTCCGACTTTCTATTTTATTTATTTCAAATCTAATTAAACCTCTTTCTTTTCAATTGAATACAAGTAAAAACCATGTGGGATAAATTCATCTTACAGTAAATTTCTTCGAATCCGAAGAGAATCCAAAATTTAGCCACACTGAATTTTCAATTCGAAGTTTGCCTTTTATTTGGAGTCTCAGAATATAGAAATACAAAATTGTTGGTTCCTATTTTCATGAGCATCGCACCTTCCCAAAAGTCTATATTTTGTAAAATTTTTTCAATTCACTTTGTAGGCCAATTAAAAATGCCAATTCCAATTTCACTCATCATTATTTGTTATTATTGATTTATTGTGGTATGCAAGCATTTACGCAGGCATGGCTCAGTATTGGCCATTGTATTTATTTAAATACTGATTAAACAAGCGCAAATGTATTAAAATGTGAGAGCAAATATTATTAATTTTGCGGCAAAAATTATAGTCATTATCATCCCTGTGTCCCTATAACACCGTCAGTCAATATAGAAGCCAACAATCAAATATGAAGCTCAATTTTTGTAAATCCAAATGAATGTGGCAAATTTGCAATGATGTTAAAGTCAATAAAATTGACTATGCTTTACAAAGTCATACAATAGGTGTGTTTTTGGTCATATTTTTGATTATAACAAATTAAAAACAAGTATATACGGCCGTAAGTTCGGCCAGGCCGAAGCTTATGTACCCTCCATCATGGAATGCGTAGAAACTTCTTCTATACACTGACATCCACAATCGAAGTACTTAAGTTGCGGTAACGCTCGCCGATGGCAAGGTATCTTAAAACCTCCTAACACCATCTTCTAAATTGTATGTAAGTCCATACGTGGTATATATTAATTCAAAAAAGATCGATCCAATACGTATATAATTCAGTTTGACAAAGTAGACATAAAATGTTGACAAAATTTTCTACAGAAATAAAATTTTAACAAAATTTTCTATAGAAATAATATTTTCAAAAAATTTTCTATAAAAGAAAATTTTGACAAAAATTTGTACAGAAATAAAATTTTAACAAAATTTTCTATAGAAATAAAAATTTTGACAAAATTTTCTATAGAAAGAAAATTTTGACAAAAATTTCTACAGAAATAAAATTTTAACAAAATTTTCTATAGAAATAAACTTTTGACAAAATTTTCTATAGAAATAAAATTCTTGGTAGATTATTTTTGGCTCGAGTGGCAACCATGATTATGAACCGAATAAAATTTGAACAAAATTTTCTATAGAAATAAAATTTTGACAAAATTTTCTATAGAAATAAAATTATGACAATGATGAAAATTTTATTATGAACCGAATAAAATTTAACAAAATTTTCTCGAGAAATAAAATTTTGACAAAATTTTCTATAGAAATAAATTTTGACGAAATTTTCTAAGAAATAAAATTTTGATAGATTATTTTTGGCTCTAGTGGCAACCATGATAATAAACCGATATGGACCAATTTTTGTGTGATTGGACCAATTTTGGTATGGTTGTTAGCGACCATATCTAACACCACGTTCCTAATTTGAACCGGATCGGATGCATTTTGCTCCTCCAAGAGGCTCCGGAGGTCAAATCTGGAGAACGTTTTATATGGGGGCTATATATAATTATGGACCGATATGGACCAATTCTGGCACGGTTGTTAAAGATCATATACTAACACCATGTTCCAAATTACAACCGGATCGGATGAAATTTGCTTCTCTTTGAGGCTCCGCAAGCCAAATCTGGGGATCGGTTTATATGGGGGCTATATATAATTATGGACCGATGTGGACCAATTTTTGCATGGTTGTTAGAGACCATATACCAACATCATGTACCGAATTTCAGCCGGATCGGATGAAATTTGCTTCTCTTTGAGGCTCCGCAAGCCAAATCTGGGGATCGGTTTATATGGGGGCTATATATAATTATGGAGCGATGTGGACCAATTTCTGCATGGTTGTTAGAGACCATATACCAACACCATGTACCAAATTTCAGCCGGATCGGATGAAATGTGCTTCTCTTTTAGGCTCCGCAAGCCAAATCTGGGGATCGGTTTATATGGGGTCTATATATAACTATAGACCGATGTGGACCAATTTTTGCATGGTTTTTAGAGACCATATACTAACAACATGTACCAAATTTCAGCCGGATCGGATGAAATATGCTTCTGTTAGAGGCTCCACAAACCAAATCGGAGGGTCCCTTTATATGGGGGCTATACGTAAAAGTGGACCGATATGGCCCATTTTCAATACCGTCCGACCTACATCGATAACAACTACTTGTGCCAAGTTTCAAGTCGATAGCTTGTTTCGTTCGGAAGTTCGCGTGATTTCAACAGTATTCGTGTCGCGTATCCACTTGCCCCCCCCCTCCCTCCAAAAAAAAATAACCATTTATTATACCCTCCACCATAGGATGGGGGTATATTAACTTTGTCATTCCGTTCGTAACACAACGAAATATTGCTCTAAGTCCCCAAAAAGCATATATATTCTGGGTCGTGGTGAAATTCTGAGTCGATCTGAGCATGTCCGTCCGTCCGTCTGTTGAAATCACGCTAACTTCCGAACGAAACAAGCTATCGACTTGAAACTTGGCACAAGTAAGTGTTATTGATGTAGGTCGAATGGTATTGCAAATGGGCCATAGTGGACCACTTTTACGTATAGCACCCATATAAATCCCCTGATTTGGCTTGCGGAGCCCCTGATTTGGCTTGCGGAGAAGCACATTTCATCCGATCCGGCTGAAATTTGGTACGTGGTGTTAATATATGGTATCTAATGACCATGCAAAAATTGGTCTACATCGGTCCGTAATTATATATAGCCCCCATATAAACCGATCACCAGATTTGGCTTGCGGATCCTCTAAGAGAAGAAGGTACATGGTGTTAGTATATGGTATATAATGACCATGCAAAAATTGGTCTACATCGGTCCATAATTATATATAGCCCCCATATAAACCAATCCCCAGATTTGACCTCCGGAGCCTCATGGAAGACTCAAATTCATCCGATTCGGTTGAAAATTGGTACGTCATGTTGGTATCCAACAACCATTCAGGAATTGGTTCATATCAGTTCATAATTACATATAGCCCCCATATAAACCGATTCCCAGATTTGACCTCCGGTGCCTCTAAGAGAAGAAAATTTCATCCGATCCGGCTGAAATTTGGAACATAGTGGCAGTATATGGTCTCCAACAACCACACATAAACTGGTCCACATCGGTCCATAATTATATATAGCCCCCATATAAACCGATACCCAGATTTGGCTTGCGGAGCCTCTAAGAGAAGCAAATTGCATTCGATCCGGCTGAAATTTGGTACATGGTGTTAGTATATGGTCTCTAACAAACATGCAAAAATTGGTCCATATCGGTTTATAATTATATAGCCCCCATATAAACCGATCGCCAGATTTGGCTTGCGGAGCCTCTAAGAGAAGCATATTTCATCCGATCCGGCTGAAATTTGGTATATGGTGTTGGTATATGGTCTGTAACAAACATGCAAAAATGGTCCATATCGGTTATAACTATATAGCCCCCATATAAACCGATCCCCAGATTTGGCTTGCGGAGCCTCTAAGAGAAGCAAATTTCATCCGATTCGGCTGAAACCTGGTACATAGTGTCATCATATGATCTCTAACAACCATGCAAAAATTGGTCCATGTCGGTCCATAATTATATATAGCCTCCATATAAACCGATCTCCAGATTTGGCTTGCGGAGCCTCTAAGAGAATCAAATTTCATCCGATCCGGCTGAAACCTGGTACATAGTGTCAGCATGTGATCTCTAACAACCATGCAAAAATTGGTCCACACCGGTCTATAATTATATATAGCCCCCATATAAACCGATCCCCAGATTTGGCTTGCGGAGCCTCTAAGAGAAGCAAATTTCATCCGATCCGGCTGAAATTTGGTACATGGTGTTAGTATATGGTATCTAATGACCATGCAAAAATTGGTCTACATCGGTCCATAATTATATATAGCACCCATATAAACCGATCCCCAGATTTGACCTTTTGGAGAAGCAAAATTCATTCGATCTTGTTGAAATTTGGTACGTGGTGGTAATATATGATATTAAACATCCATGCCAAAAGTGGTCCATATCAGTCCATAATCATATTAGCCCCCATATAAACCGATCCCGAGATTTGGTTTTGGAGCCTCTTGGAGGAACAAATATCATCCGAGTCAGTTGAAATTTGGTACATTGTGCTAGTATATGGCCGTTAACAATCGTGCCTAACTAGGTCCATATCGGTATATATAGCCCTCAGATAAATCGATCCCCAATCACAAAAAATTGGTCCATATAAAGTTCATAATTGTACGAGTATATAGCCCCCATATAACATATACGTATGGGAGCTACATCTAAATCCAAACCAATTTCAACCAATATTGGTACCCAGCAAATTTAAAGCAAATCAAATCAAAACTCCGACTTCTGGGGCCATATAAGGGCATATCGGACGAAAGATATATATCTATATCAAAATCCGAACCGGTTTCACCCAAAATTCTGTTCTGAAAACATACAAAAATTTTGCAGGAAACCAAGGCTTGCTAAAGCCAACTAGACCCCTTAAAAAGCCTGACTAAGGGGATCTAGGCCTTATAACAATCAATACAGGGCCTTAAAATTTACGTTTACCTGCTTTACAAATGCTTTTATTTTTATTTCGCAACAAAATAAGGTCAGAAAATCTAAAAAGCAATTGCTAAAAAAACACATCTATTCTAATACAAAAAGTGATGGCGCAACATTAATATGACATAAGAGGAAACGGAAATAGCAACACCGAGGTTTTGCAAACAACAACAACACTAACACCAACACCGACAAAAGATAGCTTGGATATTATGATAAACAAATACGGACTATTGATGTTGGCTCACAATATTTACCAAAAGCGTCAACATTTCATTTCAATTATCATTGCAGCATAAAATGATGATAGGTGGGTAATACAATGAATCCACAGCACATTAGCCGTGAGCTCTGCACCCAAGTTGTGATTTGTTTTTCTACCGCGCCGCACCGCGCCAAACGAGGGTATAAAACCAAAGTCAATGGTAAAATGGTCCCTCATTATATTGACAAAAATGATGATTGCAAACATAAATAAAATTATTATCATGTTCAAAACGCAATTGAATAATGTTAACAAATAATTTGCATAGACACATTACAGGGTAGAGGGAGAGTGAGCGAGACAATGGGAGGGGGAGGGAGAAGATTTGTGAGATTGACACAGGCGAAAACAAATGCGTATTATCTGTCATATACAGAAGATATTCGTATATTGGAAAGAAAAAAACTTGCATTATATTATTGTAGATAGGGAATAATTATAGTGGGAGCATTTTATTCCGAATAGAGCTAACTTTTGAATTGAAAAAAAAAAAAAAAAATAATAATAAAGAAAATGTATTTAGAGAATAACATAAAATTAAAGTCTGAGGTGGGGCAGGCCGACTATATCATAGCCTCCACCACGATTACACCAAAATTTTGACAAAATTTTCTATAGAAATAAAGTTTTGACAAAATTTTCTACAGAAATGAAATTTTGACAAAATTTTCTATAGAAATAAAATTTTGACAAAATTTTCTATAGAAATAAAAATTTGACAAAATTTTCTATAGGAATAAAATTTTGACAAAATCTTCTATAGAAATAAAATTTTGACAACATTTTCTACAAAAATAAAATTTTGACAAAATTTTCTGTAGAAATAAAATTTTGATAAAATTTTCTATAGAAACAAAATTTTGATAAAATTTTCTATAGAAATAAAATTTTGACTAAATTTTCTATAGAAATAAAACTTTGACAAAATTTTCTATAGAAATAAAATTTTGACAAAATTTTCTATAGAAATAAAATTTTGATAAAATTTTCTATAGAAACAAAATGTTGACAAAATTTTCTATAGAAATAAAATTTTTACAAAATTTTCTATAGAAATAAAACTTTGACAAAATTTTCTATCGAAATAAAACTTTCACAAAATTTTCTATAGAAATAAAATTTTGACAAGATTTTCTATAAAATAAAATTTTGACAAGATTTTCTACAGAAATAAAATTTTGACAAAATTTTCTACAGAAATAAAATTTTGACAAAATTATCTATAGAAATAAAATTTTGACAAAATTATCTATAGAAATAAAATTTTGACATAATTTTCTATAGAAATAAAATTTTGACAAAATTTTCTATAGAAATAAAATTTTGACAAAATTTTCTATAGAAATAAAATTTTGAAAAAATTTTCTAACAAATAAAATTGTGACAAAATTTTCTATAGAAGCAAAATTTTGACCAAATTTTCTATAGAAATAAAATTTTGATGAAATTTTCTATAGAAACAAAATTTTGAAAAGTATTCTATGGAAATAAAATTTTGACAAAATTTTCTATAGAAATAAAATTTTGACAAAATTTTTCTATAGAAATAAAATTTTGAAAAGTATTCTATAGAAATAAAATTTTGACAAAATTTTCTATAGAATTAAAATTTTGACAAAATTTCTATCGAAATAAAATGTTGACAAAATTTTTTAGAAATGAAATTTTGACAAAATTTTCTATAGAAATAAAATTTTGATAAAATTTTCCATACAAAGAAAAGTTGACAAAATTTTCTATAGAAATAAAATTTTGACAAAATTTTCTATAGAAATAAAATTTTGACAAAATCTTCTATAGAAATAAAATTTTGCCAAAATTTTCTATAGAAATAAAATTTTGAAAAAAATTTGAATAGAAATAAAAATTTTGACAGAATTTTCCGCAGAAATAATATGTTGACAAAATTTTCTATAGAAATAAAATTTTGACAAAATTTTCTATAGAAACAGAATTTTGAAAAATTTTTCTATTGGAATAAAATTTTGACAAAATTATCTATAGAAATAAAATATTCACAAAATTTTCTATAGAAATAAAAATGTGACAAAATTTTCTATAGAAATAAAATTTTGTAAAAATTTTCTATAGAAATAAAATTTTGAGAAAAATTTGTATGGAAATAAAAATTTTGAAATAATTTTCTGCAGAAATAATATGTTGACAAAATTTTCTATAGAAATAAAATTTTGGGGTTTTATTCAGTTTCTATATTTAAATGGTTTCAAATTCGAGATAACCAAAAAATCCATTTACTATCGATTTAAGTCAAATATCAATTATGCAATAAATGTGACAACGATCCATTTAATTGCATCATTTAAAACTAAGGGATAATTTTATTTTGTTTTCTATTTTAACATTTCTATTTCAATGAAACTCTTCAAATAAATGTCTGTGTGTGTAGGTGTATACGATTGGTTTTTTTTTTTCTCTCCATCTCTCTCTGATTCTGCATTTCGTTTATTTGTTAAATGAATTTCTAAATTAGCAACGACAGCAAATGTCACTGACACTAATGACGTTGATGCTTGTGTGTTAGTTTTAGTGTTGATGTTGATATTGGTTGCATTGTTAATATCCTTGGCTGGCACCCAACGCAATGATGTCACCGCCAATGATGCTCACAGTGATGATTCTAATGACTTTTAATTTATCGTGGAATGGGAATATGGTATTTTCTGGCCATAACATCATTCTGATATTATTTGCACCGGTTTTTGGTGTTTGCATGATTGCCTAAAGTCTGCCTTCCGCTCTCTCTCTCTCTCTCTCTTTGCCCGTGCAACCTATTAGCCATCATCACCAATGTATTGACCACCTACTATCCTAGTATTCCAATTTTGTCCACATACTCTTTTGCAAGCATGTGGGCACTTGCATTTGTGGTGGTTGATTTTGCGTCACCCGTCGTTCGGATTCTGATTCTGCTTCTCCTACTTCTCCTTTTTGATGGAACATATTATAGATGATTAGTGCAACCAATGTTTACCACCGGCTGTGCCGTATGGAAAAACTTGCTTGGGGCCATGATATTAGTTTTGTGTATCGTATTTTATTTCCATAGCCATAACAGCCGATAGCATGCTGTTTTGTGTGGGTGAATTGAAGTGAATGGCTGCAACAATTTGTGGCTCATATTTGCAATGGGGTTAAATTGACAAAATGGATATTTTTCGCAATGATTTTTTTTTTTTGCCACTCAGAGTGTACACAAATGCAATTTATTGGAATATGAAAAAATTTAAAGGAATTTTGGGATATTTTCGAATCTTTTAGTCAAACGAGATGAAGGCCGTAATTCTTCAAGCTTAGAATTTTAGTACATGCCCTTTAATTAACATCTCCAATATCCCTTTTCCTTCTTCTTAGTATAGACAAAAGGAAACTTCCTCCTTCTATTATTTCATCACCCCCTAGAGCATTTCCAAATATGTCTGTCTAGCCTACATTAAACAGAGTGTGCGTTATTCCATTCATTCCTCCTAAAATTTTCTTTCATTTTACATTTTAGGTTGTGGTTACAATTACAATTCTTTAGTATATATATATATATTTTTTGTTATTCTGGTTGGTTCTATAATTCTATTTTCTTAATTAAACTTTTCTGTTCATTAAAAATATTCACAAACACATACACACAATGCTCGTATGCAATTTATTCTAATATTTCTAGTTACCGAGTAAAGAACAATAACAAAAACAAAAATACAAAATAACAAAAAAAAAACTATTCCATTTTTATTTGAGATAAAACAAAAGTAATTTGTCCATCAATTAACCTTTGACATGCTTGTTATAACCACAAGGCAAAATCTGTTGTGGATGTAAAAATGCTTGAGATTACCATATGAGTTCAGAGAAATTATAGAAATTCTACCAAAGGTCTGGAAGCATATATGAAAGGGTCAACAGTTTGTAATTGGTTCCTAAATAATTAAAATAAATTTAAATGAGAAGTTTTAGAAAATTCTGTAACAAATTTTTTCAAAAATTTCTAAATAGTAAATTTTATTTCTTTAGAAAATTTAGTCAATTTTTTTTCTATAGAAAATTTTGTTAAAATTTTATTTCTTTACAAAATTTTGTCAAAATTTTATTTCTATAGAAAAATTTGTCAAAATATTATTTCTATAGAAAATTTTGTCAAAATATTATTTCTATAGAAATTTAGTCAAAATTGTATTTCCATAGAAATTTTTATCAAATTTTTTTCATATAAAATATTGTCTAAATTTTATTTTCATAGAAAATTGTGTTAAATGTTTATTTACATAGAAAATTGTGTAAACATTTTATTTCTATAGAAAATTTTGACAAAATTTTTTTTTTGTAGAAAATTTGTCAACATTTTATTTCTATAGAACATTTTCTAAAAATTTTATTTATCTCGAAAATATTGTCAAAATTTTATTTCTATAGAAAATTTTGTCAAAATTATATTTCTATAGAAAATTTTATTAAAATTTTATTTCTATTGGAAAATCTGTCGAAGTTTTATTTTTATTTTTGCCAATATTTTTTTTTTCTGAAGAAGATTTGGTCAAAATTTATTTTTCAAAATTTTATTTCTGACGAAAATTTTGTTAAAATTTTATTTATATAGAAATTTTGTCAAAAATTTATTTCTATAGAAATTTTTTGTCAAAATGTTATTTCGATAAAAAATTTTGTCAATGTTTTGTTTTTATAAAAGATTTTGTGAACATTTTATTTCTATAAAAAATTTTGTCACATTTGATTTTCATAGAAAATTTTGTCAAAATTTTATTGCTATAGAAAATTTTTTCAAAATTTTATTTCCACAGGAAATTGTGTCCAAATTTTATTTCTATAGAAAATTTTGTCAATATTTTATTTCTATAATTATTTCTATAATTTTTATTAAAATTTTGTTTCTAAAGAAACTTTTGTCAAAATTTTATTTCAATAGAAAATTTTGTCAAAAATTTTATTTCTATAGAAAATTTTGTCAAAAAATTTATTTCTATAGAAAATTTTGTCAAAATTTTATTTCTATAGAAAGTTTTGTTAAAATTTTATTTCTTTACAAAATTTTGTCAAAATATTATTTTTATAGAAATTTAGTTAAAATTATATTTCCATAGAAATTGTTGTCAAAAAAAATTTGTTTTCATATAAAATATTGTCTAAATTTTATTTTGATAGAAAATTTTGTCACATTTGATTTTCATAGAAAAATTTTTCAATTTTTTTTCTCTATAGAAAATTTTGTCAAAATTTTATTGCTATAGAAAATTTTTTCAAAATTTTATTTCTACAGAAAATTGTGTCCAAATTTTATTGCTATAGAAAATTTTGTCAAAAATTTTTTTCTATAGAAAATTTGTCAAAATTTTATTGCTATAGAAAATTTGTCAAAATTTTATTGCTATATAAAATTTTCTCAAAATTTTATTGCTATAGAAAATTTTGTCAACATTTTATTTCTATTGGAAAATTTTGTCGATGTTTTACTTTTGTCAATATTTTTTTTTTCTAAAGAAGATTTTGTCAAAATTTTATTTCTATAGTAAGTTTTGACAAAATTGCATTTCTACGAAAAATTTTGTCTAAATTTTAATTCCATTGAAAATTTTGTCAAAATTTTATTTCTATAGAAAAATTTTTCAAAATTTTATTCCTATAGAAAAATTTGTCAAAATTTTATCATTGTGAAGAAAATTTTGTCAACATTTTATTTTTATAGAAAATTTTGTAAAAATTTATTTCTATAGAAAATTTAGTTAAAATTTTGTCAAAATTTTATTTCTATAGAAAAATTTGTCAAAATTTTATTTCTATAGAAAAATTTGTCAAAATTTTATTTCTATAGAAAAATTTGTCAAAATTTTATCATTGCGAAGAAAATTTTGTCAACATTTTATTTTTATAGAAAATTTTGTAAAAATTTATTTCTATAGAAAATTTAGTCAAAATTTTATTTCTATAGTAAATTGTGTCAAAATTTTATTTTTACGAAAAATTTTGTCTAAATTTTAATTCCATTGAAAAGTTTGTCAAAATTTTATTTCTATAGACAATTTTGTCAACATTTTATTTCCATAGAATATTTTCTCAAAATTTTATTTCTCTCGAAAATTTTGTCAAAATTTTATTTCTATAGAAAATTTTGTTAAAATTGTATTACTATAAAAAATTTTGTAAAAACTGTATTTCTATAGAAAATTTTTTCAAATTTTTATTTCTATAGAAAAATGTGTCCAAATTTTATTTCTATAAAAAAATTTGTCAATATTTTATTTCTATAGAAAATTTTGTCAAAATTTTATTTCTATTGGAAAATTTGTCGAAGATTTATTTTTATTTGTGTCAATAGTTTTTTTTGCTGAAGAAGATTATGTGAAAATTTTATTTCTGTAGACAAGTTTTTCAAAATTTTATCAAAATTTTATTTCTGAAGAAAATTTTGTTAAAATTTTATTTTCATAGAAAATTGTGACACAACTTGATTACTATAGAAGCTTTTGTCAAAATTTTATTTCTATAGAAAATGTTGTCACATTTGATTTGCATAGCAATTTTTGTAAATTATTTTTCTATAGCACATTTTGTCAAAATTTTATTGCTATAGAAAATTTGTCGATGTTTTATTTTTGTCAATATATTTTTTTGTTTTCTAAAGAAGATTTTGTTAAAAAATTATTTCTATAGAACATTTTGTCCAAATTTTTTTTAATAGGAAATGTTGTCTCAATTTTATTTCCGAGGTGGAGGGTACATAAGCTTCGGCCTGGCCGCACTTACGGCCGTATATACTTGTTTATAACTCGCTTTTTTCATATTTTTAATGGGAAATTTAAAATTTTATTGTTTCAAATGGGTTAAAAACAGATTAAAAATTAATAAAATAGTGCAAATTATTTAAATTTTGCCGAAAAAAAATACTAAATCCTTTCTATAAAAATTGCGAATTTTTGAAAATATTTGATGTAAAAGGTTCCAAACAAGCGTTATAATGCATTAAGAAATCATAAAAAATTTTAAAAATTTTAAAAATATCACAAAATTTCGTTATCCACATCCAAATCACTGGATTCGCATCACCCTATAAGAAGTGATGCAAATTCAGTGCAACGGCTGTTGAAATGGTGGACATCCATCCTATGACAAGCCCATGTTAAAATCATCTCTTCTGCGCCAATTTTGCACCACTTCCGGATTCAAAAAGAACATTTTCACTACTTTTTTGGCGACGTTTATTTTTTGCTGGAATTTTATTTCTAAAGAAACTTTTGTCAAAATTTTGTTTTCATAGAAAATTTTGTCAAAATTTTATTTCTTTAAAAAAATTTTGTCAAAATTTTATTCCTAGAGGAATTTTGTGACTTGACATGACTTTCTTACAAAATCAGTTAACGCCCAGGTTTCCGGAACAACAATTAATTTTAGACGACCTTCACTAAAAACGTTTCGAAATGAACTACGATCATCAATAAACACTGGTCTTGACGGAGCTTCATCGCCAAAATTAAATAAAGTTCACTGTTGTTGAGTTAATAAACTTCGAAACCGTTTACAATACAGGTATAGGTAAATATCCGATTTTCATATAATAATTTTATCTGTAAACCGCTTCGTCATAGCGGACATGATTATCTTTAAGTCCCACTTCTCTTTTTAAATAGAAACCAAGTTGAATTCAAACATCAATTTCAAATGCATATTTATATCCGAGTATGACCATTCTTAGTTACTATTTGTACATTTTCTTTAAACAATTTGGCCAAAAATCTCCATAAACTGGTAGACAAGATTTGCATATATTCTTCAAAAATTGTTTATTTAGGATTTACATTTAACTTAGTTTTACTTTTGAATACATTAAAAGAAACCAGCACCAATACAAGCTCATAACATTCAGCATACACATATTTGCATACTATAAAGTACAGTAAGAAATTATTAAGGATATTTATTTATAGGCAAAATGGTCACAAAAGACCAAACTTGTATGAGTATTTGTTAACATGCATTTTTCTCTCATTGTGTTTTGTTGTCTTCTTGGGTTCTACACAGGGGAATTAATTTAAATATTTTTATCAATTCATTAGTGTTATCTTCTAAACTCAAATACATACGCACACTCACAGATACGCATATATGCATAAGCTTAGCCTTATAGCATATAGAGAAATCAAATATAAAGACTAAACCATAATTGAATAAACATTCACTTGTATGCGTGTGTGTGTGTGGGTTGTATTCACATATGACCACTATGGTGTTTGTTCTTTGAGTTGCTTTAATTGTTCATCCTTTCTGTTTTCCGTTTGCCATTGTTGGTCTTTGAATGAATCCATTTAATTGTTTGTTGCCTTTGTTTTGTGTGTGTGTGTGTGTGTATTTGTAGCTTCATTGTACTTTGTCTTATCATAAAACTATTTGACTAATTGTGTTGTTAGACAATGAGCAAAAAAAACCCAAATAAATAATAAAGTGTTTTAAATGGAAATAAGATTTCATTTAAAGATTTGTTATCTATTTTATTATCATAAAGTTGTTAAATAAAATTGTTAAAAATCTTAAACAACTATAACAAAAATATAACAAACAAACTAACGCATTCAAAAATGAATTAAATTTTAAATTTGATTTTATTGAAATAGTTCTTATATCGACTAATAGGTTATGAATATATTTGTGCTTATTTATTTGTAGTTTTGTTCATTTGTATTGTTTACGATTGACGTCCGTATAGTGACCATTAAAGAGTTTAACAAAATATTAAAAAAATGCATTTTTATTTCCCACTTAAACCTAACATATGCTATAATATTTTAAAATGTTTTGTTTTAATGCCGATGTCATTTCAAACATATTTGCATTTGAAATGGAAGGATATAAATGTGAGACTACATAAAACAAGTATATACGGCCGTAAGTTCGGCCAGGCCGAAGCTTATGTACCCTCCACCATGGATTGCGCAGAAACTTCTACTGAAGACTGTCATCCACAATGGAATTACTTGGCCTGCGGTAACACTTGCCGATGGCAAGGTATCTTAAAACTTCATAACACCGTAATATATACCACATAGTCCATACGTGGTATATATTAAACTAAATAAGGCCGATTAAATACGTATATAATTAAGTTTAAAGTTTCTATAGAAATGAAATTTTGACAAAATAAAATGTTGAAAACATTTTCTTTAGAAGTAATATTTGGAAAAAAATCTATAGAAATAAAATTTGGAAAAAATTTTCTATAGAACTAAAATTTTGACAAAATTTTCTATAGAAATAAAATTTTAACAATGTTTTCTATAAAAATAAAATTTTGGTAGATTATTTTTGGCTCGAGTGGCAACCATGATTAATCCGATATGGACTGGTTATTAGCGGCCTTATACTAACACCACGTTGCAAATTTCAACTGGATCGGATGAAATTTGCTCCTCCAAGAGGCTTCAAAACTAAATCTCGGGATCGGTTTATATGGGGGCTATATATGATTATGGACTGATATGGACCACTTTTGGCATGGTTGTTAAATATCATAAACAACCACCACGTACCAAATTTCAACCAGATAGGATGAATTTTTCTTCTCCAAAAAGCACCGGAGGTCAAATCTGGGGATCGGTTTATATGGGGGCTATATATAATTATGGACTGATATGAACCAATTCCTGCATAGTTGTTGGATACCATATACTAACATCACTTACCAAATTTCAACCGAATCGCATGAATTTTGCTCCTCCAAGAGGCTCCGGAGGTCAAATCTGGGGATCGGTTTATATGGGAGCTATATATAATTATGGACCGATATGGACCAATTTTTGCATGGTTGTTAGAGGCCGTATACTAACATCAGGTACCAAATTTCAACCGGATCGGATGAATTTTGCTGCTCCGGGAGGCTTCCCAAGCCAAATTTGGGGATCGGTTTATATGGGGGCTATACGTAAACGTGGTCCGATATGGCCGATTTTCAATACCATCCGACCTACATCAATAACAACTACTTGTGCCAAGTTTCAAGTCGATAGCTTGTTTCGTTCGGAAGTTAGCGTGATTTCCACAGACGGACGGACAGCCGGACAGACGGACGGACATGCTTAGATCGACTCAGAATTTCACCACGACCCAGAATATATATACTTTATGGGGTCTTAGAGCAATATTTCGATGTGTTACAAACGGAATGACAAAGTTAATATACCCCCATCCTATTGGTGGAGGGTATAAAAATTATGTATAGTTAAGTCTACAAATAATTACAAATCGATATGAACTTTTGGAACGATACGTAGAGAGCCAGAATTGAAATATGGGGGTCGCTTATATGGGGGCTATATACAATTATGAACTTGATATGGAGCAATTTTTGTGTGATTGGGGATCGATTTATCTGAGGGCTATATATAACTATAGACCGATATGGACCTAGTTGGGCATGGTTGTTAACGGCCATATACTAGCACAATGTACCAAATTTCAACTGACTCGGATGAAATTTGCTCCTCCAAGGGGCTTCAAAATCAAATCTCGGGATCGGTTTATATGGGGCTATATATGATTATGGACTGATATGGACCACTTTTGGCGTGGTTGTTAAATATCATATACTACCACCACGTACCAAATTTCAACAAGATCGGATGAATTTTGCTTCTCCAAAAGGTCAAATCTGGGGATCGGTTTATATGGGAGCTATATATAATTATGGACTGATATGAACCAATTCCTGCATAGTTGTTGGATACCATATACTAACATCACGTACCAAATTTCAACCGAATCGGATGAATTTTGCTCTTCCAAAAGGCACCGAGGGTCAAATCTGGGGATCGGTTTATATGGGGCCTATATATAATTATGGACCGATGTGGACCAATTTTTGCATGGTTGTTAGAGACTATATACTAACACTATGTACCAAATTTCAGCTGGATCGGGTGAAATTTGCTTCTCTTAGAGGCTCCGCAAGCCAAATCTGGTGATCGGTTTATATGGGGGCTATACGTAAAAGTGGACCGATATGGCCCATTTGCAAGACCATCTGACCTACATCAATAACAACTACTTGTGCCAAGTTTCAAGTCGATAGCTTGTTTCGTTCGGAAGTTAGCGTGATTTTAACAGACGGACGGACGGAATTACGTACGGACGGACATGCTCAGATCGACTCAGAATTTCACCACGACCCAGAATATATATACTTTATGGGGTCTTAGAGCAATATTTCGATGTGTTACAAACGGAATGACAAAGTTAATATATCCCCCATCCTATGGTGGAGGGTATAAAAAGCGTTCAAAAATAGGAGATGTTTCACAAACACGGTTGCCACAATGGGTAGATTTTTTTATTTTTTGGTAGATTGGAAGAAATCTTGATGTTTTGGTAGATTTTGCACAATATTTCTAGGAGGTATTTTAAACTAGAATTAAATTAGTTATACAATTTTGGTAAAATTTTCTATAAAAATAAAATGTTGAGAAAATTTTCTATAGAAATAAAATTTGGAGAAATTTTTCCATAGAAATAAAATTATGAGAATTTTTTCTACAGAAAAAAACTTTGAGAAATTTTTCTACAGAGATACATTTATGAAAAAATTTTCTAAAGAAACAATACTTTGTCGAAATTTTCTCGAGAAATAAAATTTTGACAAAAGTTTCTAAGCAATAAAATTTTTAATAATGTTTAAGAATATTTTCTATAGAATAAAATCTTGAGAACATTTTCTATAGAACTAAAATTTTGAGGAAATTTTGCGTAGAAATACATTTTTGACAAAATTTTCTACAGAAATTAAATTTTGAAAAATTTTTCGGTCGAAATAACATTTTGAGGAAATTTTCCATAGAAATAAAATTTTGATAAAATTTTCTATAGAAATAAAATTTTGAGAAATTTTTCCAAAAAAAAAAATCTTGAAAAAAAATTCTATAGACACGAAATTTTGAAAAAATTTTCCATAGAGATAAAATTTTGACAAAATAATACATAGAAATAAATTGTTGTGAAAATTTGCTAAAGGAATAATATTTTGTCAAAATTTTTTATAGAAATAAAATTTTGAGAAAATTTTCCATAGAAATTAAATCTTGAAAAATTTTTCTATAGAAATAAAATTTTGTCTAGATTTTCTATAGAAATAAAATTTTGAGAAAATATTTTAAAGAAATAAAATTTTGACAAAATTTTCTATGGAAATAAATTTTTGAGAAAACTTTCCGTAGAAATAAAATGTTGACAAAATTTCCTAGAGCTATAAAATCTTAAGAAAATGTTCTATAGAAATAAAATTTTAACAATATTTTCTACATATTTAAAATTTTGTCAACATTTTTTATAGAAATAAAATTTTGAGAAAAACTTCCATAGAAAGAATTTTGAAAAAAGTTTCTAAGCAATACAATTTTTAAAGATTTTAAAAATTTTTTAGAACAATTTCTATAGAAAGACATAAAATCTTGAGAAAATTTTCTATAGAACTAAAATTTTGAGGAAAATTTGACAAAATTTTCTACAGAAATAAAATTGTGAGGAAATTTTCCATAGAAATAAAATTTTGACATAATATTCTATAGAAATAAAATTTTGAGAAATTTTTCCAAAAAATAAAAATTTTTCTATAGAAATGAAATTTTGACAAAATTTTTTATAGATATAAAATTTTGAGAAAATTTTCCATAGAAAAAAAAAATTGACAAAATTTCCCATAGAGATAAAATTTTGACAAAATAATCCATAGAAATAAAATGTTGATAAAATTTGCTAAAGGAATAATATTTTGTCAAAATTTTCTAAAGAAAAAGGAAAAGAGATATGCTTGCAAATTTGTTTAGGCAGTAGCCGACTATCAAACCCTTTTTCGGGAGGTACAAGTGTAGTTCACTTTGGGTTGAGTGAATTACCCGAATTTATTCTGATAATTGGTTGATAGTTTTGCTGCAAGTAGATGATGCTTATGAGGAATGTGGTAATTCCGAAACGTGCGTCCATCCAACCATCTTGCAGTCTATAGGGCTTTGCCCAAATAAATTTGACAAACATACTTTTCCTCTGTTGGTTAAGCTACACTTGTAGTTTAGTCAATGCATGGCTTTAAGCTGAGATCAAAAACAACGATAACGATTTAAATTTTTGTCAAAATTTTTTATAGAAATAAAATTTTGAGAAAATTTTCCATAGAAATAAAATTTTGAGAAAATAGTTTATAGAAATAAAATTTTGTCTAGATTTTCTATAGAAATAAAATTTTGACAAAATTTTCTATGGAAATAAATTTTTGAGAAAATTATCCATAGAAATAAATATTTAACAATATTTTCTACAGATTTAAAATTTTGTCAAAATTTTCTATAGAAATAAAATTTTAAGAAAATATTCTATATAAATAAAATGTTAACAACATTTTCTATAGAAATAAATTTTTGAGAAAAATTTCCATAGAAATAAAATTTTGACAAAATTTCCTATAGCAATAAAATCTTAAGAAAATTTAGTCTTAAGAAATAAAATTTTTAGAAAATTTTCCATAGAAATAAAATCTTGTGAAAATTTTCTATAGAAACAAAATTTTATCAAAATGTGCATTAGAAATAAAATTTTGAGAAAATATTCTATATAAATAAAATGTTTACAAAATATTCTATAGAAATAAAATTTTGAAAAAATATTCTATATAAATAAACTGTTGACAAAATTTTCTATAGAAATAAATTTTTGACAAAATTTTTCATAGAAATAAAATTTTGACAAAATTTCCTAAAGCAATAAAATTTTAAGAAAATTTTCTATAGAAATAAAATTTTAACAAAATTTTCTACAGATTCAAAATTTTGTCAAAAATTGCTATAGCAATAAAAAATTTGGGAAAATTTTCCATAGAATTTAAATCTTGAGAGAAGTTTCTATAGAAATGAAATTTTGACAAAATTTTCTATAGAAATAAAATTTTGAAAACATTTTCTATAGAAATAAAATATTGAGGAAATTTTCCATGCAAATAAAATTTTGAGAACATTTTCTATAGAGATAAATAAAATTTTGAGAAATTTTTCCATAGAAATAATTTTTTTCCTTTTTAAACGTTTTGAGAACATTTTCTATAGAGGTAAATAAAATTTTGAGAAAATTTTCTATAGAAATATTTTTTTTTCCTTTTTCCTTTTTTCCTATAGCAATAAAATCTTAAGAAAATTTTGACAAAAATTCCTATAGAAATAAAATTTTGAAGAAATTTTCTATGGAAATAAAATTTTAGAAAATTTTCTATAGAAATAAAATTTTGAAAAAATTGTCTGTTGAAATAAATTTGGGAAACTTTTCGATAAAAATAAAATTTAGTGTTTGGTTGTTTTTTGGTAAAATTTTCTCCAAAATTTGGTAGATTATTTTTGGATCGAGTGGCAACCGAATTTACAATGCTTTCCTTTAATTCGTTGTTTACATGAAACAGCAAAATTTCAAAGTCGAGTCTGAATTTGGAAATTGAAGTTGTCGTTAATACATTTCTGTAGTATTTTGTTAACACATGAGGAAATATACTGAAAAAAACCAATAAATTTAAACTTGTTTCTTAGACTCAAGTATGCAAAACTCAGATTTAAATAATAAATATGTGTCCTTACTTCGATTATCCGCTTCTTTGGCTCGGAATCACTACCAAAATCATTAGTGTAAAATCTTTGAAATCGGGCAGATTTTTTCAGTTTGTGAAAAGCTGTATTGCAAAATATTATATATTTCAGATTCCTTATATTATGGATTTTTCATATGTCATGCTTTACAAAGAGTACAATACAAATCTCTCAATTAAATCCATTTCCCCTTTTTTTGGGTTGCTAATGTTTATTAATGTAAATAAATATAAATTGCCCAAATATTGCAAATAGCAATAAACCCCTGCCCTTATCCTGGCCCATCATAAATTAAAATCTCTTCTATGAGATTGGTATTGCAATTTTTTCACATTAGTGAAGCAAAAAAAAAAAACAAACAACATTGGACAAATTGATATTATTTGCATCCGTTACGGAAAATTGCTATCAATTTCAATTGAACCTTTCAAGAAATCTTCATCTACATTTCCTTTACAACCATAAGCGACCCAATGGTACAAAGAAAACTTGTTGAAATCAATTGATTCCGGCCTATTTGCTGTCAAACGAAGGATACTTCGAGCAATATATTTTCTAAAATATTGCTAGGAACAAGGAGAACACAATATTGTCCGTTGACATCTAATGGGCAAAGTGCAGCTGTGTTTTAGCTTTAATTTAAGATCTCTTTCTAATCTTTTTTTTTTGTTTCTTTTGCAGGATCTTTGGCTGTTCTTGGACTCTGCAGCAGCAAAAGATAGTCATGGTTACCAACAATTGAATTTTTATGGATGTTAGCAAAATACAACGAGGTCCACTTGAGATTTGAGGTAGCAATGAAATCTCTTTGGTTATTGCCAATAATAAGGCTCAATGGTGAACCTCCTACATTCCAAAAGGATTTTTACAATCTTCCTTTATATTTGCCATATTTAGGCCTTTTAACCTATCTGCCATTCTACTTACTGCGATAGGTTCGTTCGTTCTTTTTTAACACCCGCCATAGTGGACTTGTCATATTTCCTACAATTTTCTCAAATCTTGATACCCCCACCTCCCCTCTCAACTACAAATGTTGTATTGTAAAAAAAGGTCTATAGCAAGTCTCATCCATTGCAATAACAACCATGTATCCCATAAAATGAAATGAACAAAATAAACGAACAGACGCACTCATTGCGAAACTCTTCTATATACAATAAGACAATAACAACAACAATAAAAATGGAAGTAATGGCGCGAATTATTGCATTAAATATCCAACTTCAAGAGCAAATCCCAACTGCCCTCACTATCTTTCGAGCTAGTCCAAAGCTATACAGCCGATATCTAGACCAGCCGTAACAATGTCAGTACAACAAGGACGACAAGGCATAATGGCCATAACATAGAACAACAGGAATTACTGCTACTATCCTCTTGTACCAAAAAAAAACAAGAAAAACAAAAACAACTAAAACTATAAGAAGAGAATAAGCAACTACACGAACAACAACAACAACAACACCACCAATAACAAAATTCGTTTCCTTTTATTTAAGCTTTGCCTAGTGTATCCTAACAGTGTATTCATATGGCGTAGTGTACGAGAGGTATCTCAGATGAGTTAATCTCAGTGAGAATTTCTCACTGATAAAAAAAGAGAGGTGTGTTTTATCACTCTTTTGTTATATGGTGAATATGAAAAAGAGTCGCTGTTAGAGAAATACAATTGAGTATTTGATCATTTTTAGTGTTGCCAAATATTGCTAGGAACAAAAAGAAAACCTAGATTACACAGAATTTATAGCAAAAATCAATTACATTAAACAAATTTTAAAAATATCCAGAAAAAAATAACTAAATTGATTTTAAATTTTTATGAAATTTTCTCTGAAGGCAAACATTCTATGATATTTTCTCTTAAGACAAAATTTCTACAAAATTTTCGCTAAACACAAAATGTCTCATAAGACAAAATTCTTATAATATTTTCCTTTAAGACAAAGTTTCTATGCAATTTTCTATAAAGACAAAATTTCTACGAAATTTTCTGTAAATATAAAAATTTTATAAAATGTTCTCTAAAGCCAAAATTTCTATGAAATATTCTTTAAAGACAAAATTTCTATGAGTCATTCTCTACGGGCAAAAATTCTTTGAAATTTTCTCTAAAGACAATTTCTATGAATTTTTTTCCAAAGCCAAAATTTCTATGGAATTTTATCTAAAGACAAAATTTCTATGAAATTTTCTATATAGACAGAATTCCTATGAAGTTTTTTCTAAAGACAAAATTTCTATGAAATTTTCTCTAAAAACAAAATATCTATGAAATTTTCTATAAACACAAAATTTATATAAAACATTCTTTAAAAATAAAATTTATATGAAATTTTCTCTAAAGAAATGATCTACGAAATTTTCTATAAATACAAAATTTTTATTGAATTGTCTCTAGAGACAAAATTTCTATGAAATTTTCTATAAAGACAAAATTTCTATACAATTTTCTCTAACCACAAAATTTTTACGAAATTTTCTATAAACAGAAAATTTCTATGAAATATTCTCTAAAAACTACATTTCTATGAATATATTTCTAATGATAAAATTTCTATGAAATTTTCGCTAAAGACAAAATTTCTATGAAATATTCTCTAAAAACTACATTTCTATGAATATATTTCTAATGATAAAATTTCTATGAAATTTTCGCTAAAGACAAAATTTCTATGAAACTTTCTCTGATGACAAAATTTCTATCAAATTTTCTGTAAAGATATACATTTTAAGGAAATTTTATCTAAAGACAAAAAATTCTATCAAACTCTCTTAAAGCAAAAATTTCTATGATATTTTCTCCAAAGAAAAATATCTATGACATTTTCACTAACGACAAAATTTCTATCAACTTTTCTCTAAAAACAAAATTTCTATGAAATTTTCTCTAAAGACAAAAGGTCTATGAAATTTTCTCTAAAGACAAAATTTCTAAAAAATTTTCTCTAAAGAAAAAAGTTGTATGTAATTTTCTCTAAAGATAAAATTTTTTTGAAATTTACTCTAAAGACAAAATATTCACGAAATTTTCTCCAAACACAAAATTTCTATGCAATTTTCTCTAAAAGCGAAATTTCTATGAAATTGTCTCTTAAGACACAATTTCTATGAAATTTTCTCTAAAAACACAATTTCTATGAAATTTTCTGTACAAACAAAACTTCTGTAAAATTTTCTCTAAAAATAAACTTTGATTAAAATTTTCTTTAAGGACAAAATTTCTATAAAATTTTCTCTAAAGACCAAATTTTTATGAATTTTCTCCTAAAGAAAAATTTTCACGAAATTTTCTCGAAATATAAAATTTCCCTTCCAAAAATAATCGCGCGGACATGAAATTTTCTCTAAAGACAAAATTTTTATTTAATTTTTTCTAAAGACAAAATTTCTAGGAAATTGTTTCCAAAGACCAAATTTTCTACGAAATTTTCTCCAAAAACCAAATTTCTATGAAATTTTCTCCTAAAGCAAAATCTCCACGAAATGTTCTCCAAATACCAAATTTCTCTTCCAATAATAATCGGGCATGGGAAATTTTCTCTAAAGACAAAATTTCTATGAAATATTATCTAAAGACAAAATTTCTATGAGATATTCTCAAAAGACAAAAATCCTTTGAATTTTTCTGTAAAGACAAAATTTCTATGAAATTTTTTCCAAAGTCATTTCTAAGGAATTTAATCTAAAGACAAAATTTCTATGAAAGATTAAATTTCTATGAAATTTTCTCTAAAGACAAAATTTCTATGAAATTTTTTCCAAAGCCAAAATTTCTATGTAATATTTATCTAAAGACAAAATTTATATGAAATTTTATCTAAAGACAAAATTTGTATGAACTTTTATTAAAGGCAAAATTTCTATGAAATTTTATCTAAAGACAACATTTCTATGAGATTTTATAAAAGGCAAAATTTCTATGAAATTTTCTCTAAAGACAAAATTTATATGAAATTTTCTCTAAAGACACAATTTCTATGAAATTTTCTCTATAAACAAAATTTCTATGAAATATTCTCTAAAAACAAAATTTCTATGATTTTTTTTTCTAAAGATAAAATTTTTAAGAAATTTTCTTGAAATTATCTACAAAGACAATATCTCTATGAAATTTTCACTAAAGACAAAATCCCTATTAAATTTTCTCTAAAAACAAAATTTCTACGAAATTTTCTAAAAAGATAAAAATTTTATGAAATTGTCTCTAAAGACAAAATTTATATGAAATTTTATCTAAAGACAAAATTTGTATGAAATTTTATTAAAGGCAAAATTTCTATGAAATTTTATCTAAAGACAACATTTCTATGAAATTTTATCTAAAGACAACATTTCTATGAAATTTTATAAAAGACAAAATTTCTATGAAATTTTCTCTAAAGACACAATTTCTATGAAATTTTCTCTAAAAACACAATTTCTATGAAATTTTCTACAAAGACAACATTTTTATGAAATTTTCTGTACAAACAAAATTTCTATAAAATTTTCTCAAAAAATAAACTTTGTATAAAATTTTCTTTAAGGACAAAATTTTTATAAAATTTTCTCTAAAGACAAATTTTTTATGAATTTTTCTCCTAAAGTAAAATTTCCACGAAATTTTCTCGAAATACAAAATTTGTCTTCCAAAAAAAATCGCGCGGAAATGATATTTTCTCCAAAGATAAAATTTCTATTAAATTTTCTCTAAAGACTAAATTTCTAGAAAATTTTTTCCAAATACCAAATTTTCTCCAAAGACCAAATTTCTATGAAATTTTCTCCTAAACCAAAATTTCTAGGGAATTTTCTTCAAAGACCAAAGTTTTCTTCAAAAAAATCGGGCAATATCAACCCCTGTCAAGGAAAGTTAACATAAATAAACTCAGTGAGAGTGGAAAGGGACGGATGGACAGACAGCCAATTCCAGATCGATCATATATCGTATAATGACTCGTGGTCATTGTTTAATCAACTTTCGTCCTTTGATTTTTGTTTTCTACTAAAACGAATTGTTTTCCTTTTGTCAAACCCCTCGCTTCAGCCAGTTCACCCATTTGTCTGACCAGTATTTCTATAATAGGAGGGGGTGGCCTATCGGTAGACCTCAGAGCATTGCAGCTCGATGTCCTCGAATAGGACAAGTGTGTTTGACTTTATTTCATTTTCGGTTTTCCTGCTTTGCGAAATATTTATTGGATGAGTATGGCCATTTCTTGTAAATGTCCTCATTCCAGAGTCATGGTGCAGCCAAAGCAATAGCAGCAGCAGATCCCGTGATGTTCGCCCCGCTCAATACAATGGTCGTCCTTAGATTGGTATTGTTTTTGTTTTCTATTGTTTTACACTGGTGATGTTGATTTTATATGCTGCCCCTGCCAATGCTACCAACAAAGCTGATGTGGCCCCATCGATAGCTTCCCTCATACAAACTGCGAAACGAAGCAATGCCGGAAGCAGTCCTTTTAGTTTTTAGCTCTGTTGTTCTAGTTGCTTATAGTTATTTTAATCTTGTGTCTTTCGATTTGAAATTGGCATTTAAAATTAACTTTTCTGTCATTTAGCCGGAAGACTTTTCAAATGAAATTGTTTTCATTCTGTGGCAAAGAAACCCCCCCTCGCCGCACCTCACGATAGCACTTCCACCACGAGCTATCTCACTCATTGGCCCATTTTGTGGCAAGGCTTTGAGGATAAAACACAAAAGTGTTAATTAAATTCTTTACCGTTTGCAAGTTATTAGCCGAAGGGTGTTATTTGTTCTTTACATACTTTATTGAAGGTTAAATTATCGAAGACTTACTATCAGAAAAATGTAGAGCATGAATTTAACTGGAGCTTATAAATTAAATGGTGTAATTGAATACAATTTGGGTGATAATAAATGAAGGTGAATAGGAAAGAAGATAAAATGACCATTGCATGCAATTCCTATAAAAATATCCTTAGAGGCAAATTTTTGGACATCAACAAAAATAAAGAAAACCATTTTTATGAAATTTTTTTTTAAAATAAAGACAAAATTTTTTATGAAAATTTCTTCAAAGAGAAACTTAAAAAAACTTTTTTTTATATAAAATTGATATGATATTTTAGGACACACAATCTTTATATAAAAAAACTTTCATATCTCCCAAAACATAATTTCCAGGAAAGTTTCTCTAAAATAATATTTCTATGAAACCTTTTCTAAAGACAAAAAAAAATCTCTACAATGAAATTTTCTCTAAAAACAAAATTTTCATGAATTTTTCTCTAAAAATAAAATTTTTATTGAATGTTCTCTAAACATAATTTATTTTATGAAATTTTCTATACAAACAAAACCTTAAAGTTAAAATTTGTTTTTAAAGTTTAATTTAAAACAAAAATATTCTCTAAATTCAAAATTTGTTATGGATTTTTCCAAAGACATAATTTCTGTAAAAATTTCTCTAAAGATAAAATTTTTATTAAGTTTTCTATAAAACCAAAATTTCTATAAAATTTTTTCCAAGGCCAAAATTTCTAGGAAATTTTCTCTAATGACAAAATTTTTAATAAAAAAAAATATTCTCCTAATTCAAAATCTTTATGGATTTTTCCAAAATTTCTCTAAACATAGAATAGTTTTCTTTAAAACCACAATTTCTATAAAATTTCTCCAAAGATAAAATTTTTATGAAATTTTCTCTAATGACAAAATTTCTATGAAATTTTCTATAATGACAAAATTTCTATGAAATTTTCTCTAAAGACAAAATTTCTATGAAGTATTCTCTAAAAACTAAATTTCTATGAAGTATTCTCTAAAAACTAAATTTCTACGAAATTTTCTCTAAAAACAAAATGTCTATGATTTTTTTTCAAAAGTTAAAATTTCTATGAATTTTTTTTAAAAGACAAAATATCAATGAAATTTTCTATAAAGACAATATATTTATGAAATTTTCTCTAATGACAAAATTTCTATGAAATTTTCTGTAGAGATAAAATTTCTAGCAAATTTTTTCTAAAGACAAAATTTCAATAAAATTTTCTTTAAACTAAAAATTATTTTATGAATTTTTTTCTAAAGAAAAATTTCTTTGGAATATTCTCTAAAGACAAAATTTCTATGAAACATTATCTAAAAACAAAATGTTTATGATTTTTGTTTTTTAAAAGATAACATTTCTATGATTTTTTTAAAGACAAAATATATATGAAGTTTTCTATAAAGACAGTATTTTTATGAAATTTTCTCTTATGACAAAATTTCTATGAAATTTTCCCCAATGGCAAAATTTCTATGAAATTTTCTCTAATGACAAAATTTCAATGAAATTTTCTCTAATGACAAAATTTCTATGAAATTTTCTCTAAAGACAAAATTTCTAGCAAATTTTCTCTAAGGGCAAAATTCCTATAGAATTTTCTCCAAAGACAAAGTTCCTATGAAATTTTATGTAAAGACAAAATTAGTATGCAATTTTTCCTAAAGCCAAGAACCACTATGAAATTTTATCGCAAAAAAAAATTCTTTGAAATTTCTTCAAAGAAAACAATTTCTATAAAATTTTCTCTACAGGCCAAATTTCTATGGATTTTTTTCTAAAGGCAAAATTTCTATGAAATTCTCTCTAAAGGCAAAATTTCTGTAAAATAGTATATAAAGACAAAATTTTTAATAAAAAAAATATTCTCCTAACAAAATCTTTATGGATTTTTCCAAAGACAACATTTCCGTAAAAATTTCTCTAAACATAGAATAGTTTTCTTTAAAACCACAATTTCTGTAAAATTCTCCAAAGACAAAATTTTTATGAAATTTTCTCTAATGACAAAATTTCTATGAAATTTTCTCTGAAGACAAAATTTCTATGAAATTTTCTCCAATGACAAAATATCTGTAAAATTTTCGATAAATACAAAATTTCTATGAAATTTTCTCCAATGACAAAATGTTTTTAAAATTTTCGTAAATACAAAATTTTTACGAAATTTTCTCTAAAAACTAAATTTATATGAAATTTTCTCTAAAGCCAAAAATTTTTTCTAAAGACAAAACTTCTATGGAATATTCTCTAAAGACAAAAATTCTATGAAATATTCTCTAAAATCAAAATGTATATGATTTTTTTAAGACAAAATTTCTATGAAATTTTCTCTAAAGATAAAATTGCTAGCAAATTTTCTCTAAGGACTAAATTTCTATATAATTTTCTCTAAAGCCAAAAATTTTTATGAATTTTTTTTTTTTTAAGACAAAGTTTCTATGGAATATTCTCTAAAGACAAAATTTATATGAAACCTTCTCTAAAAACAAATGTTTGTGTTTTTTTTTCAAAAGATAAAATTTTTATGCATTTTTTTAAAAGACAATATATCCATGAAATTTTCTCTAATGACAAAATTTCTATGAAATTTTCTCTAAAGACAAAATTTCTAGCAAATTTTCTCTAAGGACAAAATTTCTATAGAATTTTCTCTAAAGACAAAATTTCTATAGAATTTGCTCTAAAGACAAAGTTCCTATGAAATTTTATGTAAAGACAAAATTAGTATGCAATTTTTCCTAAAGTCAAGAACCACTATGAAATTTTATCTGCAAAAAAAATTTCTATGAAATTTCTTCCAGGAAAACAATTTCTATAAAATTTTCTCTACAGGCCAAATTTCTATGGAATTTTTTCTAAAGGCAAAATTTCTATGAAATTCTCTCTAAAAGCAAAATTTCTGTAAAATTGTATATAAAGACAATTTTTTTTTAAAGCCAATAATCCCTATAAAAATGGTCTTAAGACAAAATTTCTATAAAATTTTCTCTAAAGCCAAAAATTCTTATGAAATTTTTTCAAAAGACAAAATTTCTATGGAATATTCTCTAAAAACAATATTTCTATGAAATATTCTCTAAAAACAAAATGTGTATGATTTTTTTTCTAAAGATAAAATTGCTATGAAATTTTTTCAAAAGACAAACTATCCATGAAATTTTCTATAAAGTTAATATTTTTATGAAATTTTCTCCAAAGACAAAATTTCTAGGAAATTTTCTCTAATGACAAAATTTCTATGGAATTTTCTATAAACACAACATTTCTATGAAATATTCTCTAAAAACTAAATTTCTATGAAATTCTCTAAAGGCAAAATTTTCTCTAGTCAAAAATTTTTATGCATTTTTCTCTAAAGACAACAATTTTATGCAATTTTTTCTAAAGACAAAATTTCTACGAAACATTCTCTAAAACCAATTTTTCTATAAAATTTTCAAAATTTCTAGGAAATTTTCTCTAATGACAATATTTTTATTTAAAAATATTCTCCTAATTCAAAATCTTTATGGATTTTTCCAAAGACAGTATTTATTTAAAAATTTCTCTAAAGATAGAATTTTTATAAAGTTTTCTTTAAAACCAAAATTTCTATAAAATTTTCTCCAAAGACAAAATTTTTATGTAATTTTCTCTAATGACAAAATTTCTATGAAATTTTCTCTAAAGACAAAATTTCTATGAAATATTCTCTCAAAACTAAATTTCTATGAAATTTTCTCTAAAGACAAAATTTTCTCTAGCAAAAAATTTTTATGAAATTTTCTCTAAAGACAAAATTTTTATGAAAATTTCTCTAAAGACAAAATTTTTATGAAATTTTCTCTAAAGACAAAATTTTTATTAAATTTTCTCTAAAGACAAAATTTCTGTGAAATATTCTCTAAAACCAAAATTTCTATAAAATTTTCTCCAAGGACAAAATTTCTAGGATATTTACTCTAATGACAGAATTTTTATTTCAAAAAAATATTCCCCTAATTCAAAATCTTTATGGATTTTTCCAAAGACAGTATTTATTTAAAAATTTCTCTAAAGATAGAATTTTTATAAAGTTTTCTTTAAAACCAAAATTTCTATAAAATTTTCTCCAAAGACAAAATTTTTATGTAATTTTCTCTAATGACAAAATTTCTATGAAATTTTCTCTAATGACAAAATTTCTATGAAATTTTCTCTAAAGACAAAATTTCTATGAAATATTCTCTCAAAACTAAATTTCTAGGAAATTTTCTCTAAAGACAAAATTTTCTCTAGCAAAAAATTTCTATGAAATTTTCTCTAAAGCCAAAATTTCTTATGAAATTTTCTCTAAAGACAAAATGTCTATGGAATTTTCTCTTAAGACAAAATTTCTATGAAATATTCTCTAAAAACAAAATTTCTATGATTTTTTTTTCTAAAGATAAAATTTCTATGAAATTTTCTTAAAAGACCATGAAATTATCTATAAAGACAATATCTCTATGAAATTTTCACTAAAGACAAAAGCCTTATTAAATTTGCTCTAAAAACAAATTTTCTACGAAATTTTCTATAAAGATAAAAATTTTATGAAATTGTCTCTAAAGACAAAAATTTTATGAAATTTTCTCTAAAGACAAAATCGTACCATCAATCTCTCTGATCACCTTGCTGCTGTTCAAAATTTTATTTCTTTTTCCTTCAAAATTTCGTATAACTGCTGTTCGAAATGTTATTTCTTTTTCCTTCAAAATTTCGTATAACAACCTCCCTAGACCACTAAACTTGCAAAATTTGAAAATTGTAAATTTTATTTAAAAGGTAATGAGATCGTTCACCCCATTTTTGTGCATCATAATCTTAGCAATGATACACTGAACTATAAAGATAAGAAAATTGAATTGAATAAAGCTAAAACACAATGGTTATTGCATATAAAAATTAATGATAATTACAATGATATTTACATAATACGGATGTATGGAATAATGAACGAAATACTTCCACAACAAAAAACAAAAAAAAAAACGAAGAAAAGCTAAAGATGGGATATCACTTGAAAAGCCTCCAGAATAAAGGTGTTTGACTTTTCGCACCTCGCACCTTATAGCTTATAAACATAATGTCACCAAAAAAATATATAAATTCAGGTTTCCAAGATAAGATAAGCACTGATGTTAAGGTAGGCAAGAAATTGGATCTAGTGCAATTTGCTATAAAACAGGTGTGAATTAAGCGAAATCTCATCACATTTAGACACTTTCAGAGAATTCAGACCTTTTTCTTTTGGTTTAAGTCGAAACAAGCTAACTGTTAAAGAAATCTGAGAAAATGTTGCAAATTAATTGGCTGCTTTACTTAACATTGATGGCTAAATACAGCCTAACGGTAACCCAACCTTTGCTCTCGCAAACGACGGAAACGGTAATAAGACGCTTGCAACTGCCAATTAACACAAACACAACAGCATTCATCACACCCCGTCTTGCAACGGCTGCAAAGGTGGCTAATGATGGCAACGATGGCTATTCCTCGTCCATTAATGACTTGCCTTTGGATGTCAACCAGGATGGCCGTATTGTGGGTGGGCAAGTGACATCAATTCTAAACTATCCCTATATTGTGTCACTGCAGTATCAGAAATCGCATATTTGTGGTGGTTCCATATTGACATCCAATATCATTCTCACAGCAGCCCATTGCATTGATAATCCCCAAGATGTCAACGCTTTCCAGGTACGAGTGGGGTCATCGTATCACAACTATGGTGGTCAAGTGCTGGCTGTTCGTCAAATTATCAAACATGAGCGTTACAATCTCTTCGACCTCGACTGCGATGTGGCCCTGGTGGTATTGAGGGGGAATCTTACGTTTTCGCGCCTTGTAATGCCCGTTGCTTTGCCCCAGCCTGATGAGGAGATTCCCGATTCACAGCCATTACACATCAGTGGCTGGGGTTTGACAAGCGAAACAGGATCCGTTGCTCCGATGCTAAACCATGTTGCTGTGAATTTGATGAATCACAGCATCTGTGAGCAGAGCTATCGTTATGTGGCAACAATTACGAAGCAAATGTTCTGTGCCGGTCTGACGGAAGGTGGCAAGGATAGTTGCCAAGGTGATTCGGGTGGCCCATTGGTGAGCTATGCTGGTTCGAAGGTAACTACGCCATTATTGTCATTATTGCAGGAAGGACAATCGACAGCAACGCTTGGTTGGTCACCATCCAGGCCCATACAATATGGCATTGTCTCCTTTGGTGTGGGTTGTGCTCAAAAGGGTTTTCCAGGCGTTTATACAAATGTGGCTGCCGTACGTCCATGGATAGATGAAAGGATAAGAGCAATGACAAATGTTAATTAGAGTTTTGTATAAATAAAGTTATAATTAGTTTATTTAAGATTGAGTTGTTAAGCGATGCCATGTGGCCAAGTTAGATAATTATATTGTGTGTAATTAGACACAATAAAATTGCATTTCAAAATATTTTCCAAGAATTTGAACAAAATACAAACGACAAAAAAAAACATTTATCTTAATGAAGATTTCAATGGGTTTAGTTTACTACTATTAAAGTATATAATTTTAAAAAATTAAGGAAAAAAATAATTTTAAATCAACCACCATTTTCAAAAAGGTTTAAAAAGAAAACAATTCCTTATGAAAGAATAACCTCAACTAGATCTACTCAGAAGATAATTAGGGCTGAAAGTTTTTCTATTGATGAAACCGGCGGTTGAACCCTCAGCCCCTTCGTCCATTTATGTATTAGCCTGTCCGTCCATACGCGTGTTCGCTTATTAGTCTTTTCCTCCATCTGTCCATATAACCATCTATCCAACCATTCATCCGTCTATCTCTTCATTTGGCTATCGATTCTATTATTCTATAAAGTTTGAACGAATTTTAGACAAAGCATACATAATTGAGTTTTAAATAATTTATAGACTTTAAATTTAAGTCGGCTAATGCCATGAGGTGGAACACAATGTTAGTACAAAACAAGTATATACGGCCAAAAGTTAGGCCAGACCGAATCCTATGTACCCTCCACCATGGATTGCATAGAAAATTCTTCTAAATATTGTCATCCACAATCGAATTACTTGGGTTGCGGTAACATTTGTCGATGGCAAGGTACCTTAAAACGTCTTAACAACGTCTTCTAAAATGTAAGTTAGTCCATACCGGGTATATATTAAATAACAAAAGACCAATTAAATACGTATATGTTATAAGTCACTTTGACAAAATTTTCTATGGAAAAAAAATTTTGATAAAATTTCCTGTAGAAATAAAATTTCGACACAATTTTCTATAGAAATAAAATTTTGATAAAATTTTCTATAGAACAAATTTTTTGACGAAATTTTCTATAGAAATTAAATTTTGACAAAACTTTCTATAGAAATATAATTTTCACAAAATTTTCGATAGAAATAAAATTTTGACAAAATTTTCTATAGAAATAAAATTTTGACAAAATTTTCTATAGAAATAAAATTTTGACAAAATTTTCTTTAAAGTCAAATTTTGACCACATTTTCTATAGAAATAAAATTTTGACAAAATTTTCTATAGAAATAAAATTTTGACAAAATTTTCTATAGAAATAAAATTTTGACAAAATTTTCTATAGAAATAAAATGTTGACAAAATTTTCTATAGAAATAAAATTTTGACAAACTTTTCTATAGAAATAAAATTTTGACAAACTTTTCTATAGAAATGAAATTTTGACAACATTTTCTATAGAAATAAAATTTTGACAAAATTTTCGATAGAAATAAAATTTTGACAAAATTTTCGATAGAAATAAAATTTTGACAAAATTTTCTATAGAAATAAAATTTTCTATAGAAATAAAATTTTCTATAGAAATAAAATTTTGACTAAATTTCCTATAGAAATAAAATTTTGACATTTTTTATAGAAATAAAATTTTGACAACATTTTCTATAGAAATAAAATTTTGACAAAATTTTCTACAGAAATAAAATTTTGACAAAATTTTCTATAGAAATAAAATTTTGACAAAATTTTTTATGGAAATAAAATTTTGACAAAATTTTCTATAGAAATAAAATTTTGACAAAATATTCTAAAGAAGTGAAATTTTGACAAAATTTTCTATAGAAATAAAATTTTGACAAAATTTTGTATAGAAATACAATTTTGACAAAATTTTCTATAGAAATAAAATTTTGACAAAATTTTCTATAGAAATAAAGTTTTCACTAAATTTTCTGTAGAAATAACATTTTGACAAAATTTTCTTATATAAATAAAATTTTGACAAAATTTTCTATAGAAATAAAATGTTGACAGCATTTTCTATAGAAATAAAATTTTGACAAAATTTTATATAAAAACAAGTAAGGAAAGTCTAAAGTCGGGCGGAGCCGACTATATTATACCCTGCACCACTTTGTAGATCTAAATTTTCGATACCATATCACATCCGTCAAATGTGTTGGGGGCTATATATAAAGGTTTGTCCCAAATACATACATTTAAATATCACTCGATCTGGAAGAATTTGATAGACTTCTACAAAATCTATAGACTCAAAATTTAAGTCGGCTAATGCACTAGGGTGGAACATAATGTTAGTAAAAAAAATATGGGAAACGTTTAAATCTGAAGCAATTTTAAGGAAACTTCGAAAAAGTTTATTTATGATTTATAGCTCGATATATATGTATAGAAGTTTAGGAAAATTAGATTCATTTTTACAACTTTTCGACTCAGCAGTGGCGATTTTACAAGGAAAATGTTGGTATTTTGACCATTTTTGTCGAAATCAGAAAAACATATATATGGGAGCTATATCTAAATCTGAACCGATTTCAATCAAATTTGGCACACATTACTATATTACTAATTGTACTCCTAGTGCAAAATTTCACCCAAATTGGGCAAAAACTCTGGCTTCTGGGGCCATATAAGTCCATATCGGGCGAAAAATATATATGGAAGCTATATCTAAATCTGAACCGATTTCAATCAAATTTGGCACACATGACTATACCAATTGTACTCCTTGTGCAAAATTTCAAGCTATTCGGGATAAAACTCTGGCTTCTAGGTCCATATAAGTGCATATCGGGCGAAAGATTTATATGGGAGATATATATAAATCTGAACCGATTTCAACCAAATTTGGCACGCATAGCTACAATGCTAATTCTACTCCCTGTGCAAAATTTGAACTAAATCAGAGGCAAAAATTGGCCTCTGTGGTCATATGAGTGTAAATCGGGCGAAAGCTATATATGGGAGCTATATCTTAATCTGAACCGATTTCAACCAAATTTGGCACGCATAGCAACAATGCTAATTCTACTTCCTGTGCAAAATTTCAACTAAATCGGAATTAAAAATTGGCCTCTGTGGTCATATGAGTGTAAATCGGGCGAAAGCTATATATGGGAGATATATCTAAATCTGAACCGATTTCATCCAAATTTGGCACGCATAGCTACAATGCTAATTCTACTCCCTGTGCAAAATTTCAACTAAATCGGAGTTAAAAATTGGTCTCTGTGGTCATATGAGTGTAAATCGGGCGAAAGTTATATATGGGAGATATATATAAATCTGAACCGATTTCAACCAAATTTGGCACGCATAGCTACAATGCTAATTCTACACCCTGTGCAAAATTTCAACCAAATTGGGGTAAAACTCTGGCTTCTGGGACCGTATTAGTCCATATCGGGCGAAAGATATATATGGGAGCTATATCTACATCTGAACCTGTTCCACAGTGTGGAGCAGGGTATAAAAATTGACAAAATTTTCTATAGAAATAAAATTTTGGTAGATTTTTTGTGGAGATATGGACCAATTTTTGTGTGATTGGGGATCGGCTATATATAACTATAAACCGATATGGACCAATTTTGGCATGGTTGTTATCGGCCATATACTAGCGAAATGTACCAAATTTCAACCGGAACGGATGAATTTTGCTCCTCCAAGAATCTCCGGAGGTCAAATCTGGGGTTCAGTTTATATGGGGGCTATATATAATTATGAACCGATGTGGACCAATTTTTTCATGATTGTTAGAGACTACGTACTAACATCACGTACCAAATTTCAACCGGATCGGATGAAATTTGGTTCTCTTAGAAGCTCCGCAAACCAAATCTGGGGATCGGTTTATATGGGGGTTATATATAATAATGGACCGATATGGACCAATTTTTGCATGGTTATTAGAGACCATATACTTACACCACGTACCAAATTTCAACCGGATCGAATGAAATTTGCTTCTATTAGAGGATTCGCAAACCAAATCTGGGGATCAGTGTATATGGGGGCTATACATACTTATGGACCGATGTAGACCAATTTTTGCACGGTTGTTAGATACTATATACCAATACCATGTACCAAATTTCAGCCAGATTGGATGAAATATGCTTCTTTTAGAGGCTCCGCAAACAAAATATGGGGGCCATTTATATGGGGGCTATACGTAAAACTGAACCGATATGGCCCATTTGCAATACCATCCGACCTACATCAATAACAACTACTTGTGCCAAGTTTCAAGTCGATAGCTTGTTTCGTTCGGAAGTTAGCGTGATTTCAACAGACGGACGGACGGACGGACAGATCGATGGTCGGCTTAGATCGACTCAGAATTTCACCAAGACCCAGAATATATATAATTTATGGGGTCTTAGAACAATATTTCGATGTGTGACAAAGTTAATAAAGGGTGATTCTTTTGAGGTTAGGATTTTCATGCATTAGTATTTGACAGATCACGTGGGATTTCAGACATGGTGTCAAAGAGAAAGATGCTCAGTATGCTTTGACATTTCATCATGAATAGACTTACTAACGAGCAACGCTTGCAAATCATTGAATTTTATTACCAAAATCAGTGGCAGAAAATCCGCTTTTTTATCGACAAATTTTGTTCAGCGATGAGGCTCATTTCTGGTTGAATGGCTACGTAAATAAGCAAAATTGCCGCATTTGGAGTGAAGAGCAACCAGAAGCCGTTCAAGAACTGCCCATGCATCCCGAAAAATGCACTGTTTGGTGTGGTTTGTACGCTGGTGGAATCATTGGACCGTATTTTTTCAAAGATGCTGTTGGACGCAACGTTACGGTGAATGGCGATCGCTATCGTTCGATGCTAACAAACTTTTTGTTGCCAAAAATGGAAGAACTGAACTTGGTTGACATGTGGTTTCAACAAGATGGCGCTATATGCCACACAGCTCGCGATTCTATGGCCATTTTGAGGGAAAACTTCGGAGAACAATTCATCTCAAGAAATGGACCGGTAAGTTGGCCACCAAGATCATGCGATTTGACGCCTTTAGACTATTTTTTGTGGGGCTACGTCAAGTCTAAAGTCTACAGAAATAAGCCAGCAACTATTCCAGCTTTGGAAGACAACATTTCCGAAGAAATTCGGGCTATTCCGGCCGAAATGCTCGAAAAAGTTGCCCAAAATTGGACTTTCCGAATGGACCACCTAAGACGTAGCCGCGGTCAACATTTAAATGAAATTATCTTCAAAAAGTAAATGTCATGGACCAATCTAACGTTTCAAATAAAGAACCGATGAGATTTTGCAAATTTTATGCGTTTTTTTTAAAAAAAAGTTATCAAGCTCTTAACAAATCACCCTTTATATGGTGGTGGGTATAAAAATTGGAAAACATTTAAATCTGAACTAAGTTTGAGGCAACTTTGCAAAAGTGTAATTATGATTAATCGGTCGATAGATATGTATTAGAAGTATAGGCAAGTTGGAGTCATTTTTACTAGTTTTCGACTTAGCAGTGGTGATTTTACAAGGAAAATGTGGGTATATTTGTGACCGTTTTTGACCAAATCGGAAAAACATATATATGGAAGCTATATCTGAACCGATTTCAACCAAATTTGACATGCATACACACAAAAAAAATTTTTTCTGATTCAATCACGAAATTAATTGATCCAATTAATTTTTAATTGAAATGTCTTCAATCACAGAAATGATAATATCAATTAAAAAATTAATTGAAGGTCAATAAAAAAGTTAATTGATCCAATTAAAAAATTAATTGATACTATTATTTTTGTGATTGATTTTTGTTTCAATTAAAAAATTTGTTGAATCAATTAAATTTTTAATTGAATATTTTTTTTAAATTCAATTAAAATTTCAATTGGAAAAAATTTCGTGGAATTTTTTTGTGTGTAGTTACTATATTAATTCTTCTCCCTGTGCAAAATTTCATTTAAATCGGATTAAAACTTTGACTTCTGTGATCATATGACGAAAAATCGAGCGAAAGATATATATAGGAGCTATATCTAAATCTGACCGTTTCCAATTAAATTTAGCACACTTGACTATAGAACTAATTGTTACAATTTCTAATAATGTAGCTTAACGTCTATCTATACGTCCTACGATATGTCGATCCATCAGCCTATCCATCCGCCCGTACCTCGTTTTGTCCATTTATCTGTTTTTCAAATGTACTATTAGAGATCTGAATTCGGAAATATTGAACCAAGGAGGTAATTTGGATCGGATGTTCAGTGTTGGTTTGTCCATCTGTCTGTTTGTTTATAAGTCATTCAGTCCATTTATCTATCCTACTATCTGTCTATCCATCCACCCATCTATCCACTTGTGTCCGTCTGCTCAGCTTTTTTCCATTGCTAGAGCATCTGTCTGATCACCCCTATGTCCATATGTAAAATCATTTTTTTTTGCCAAATGTGACCTTTTAGCTTGTGGAACAACAGACTGCCACTATAACCTAACCTCTGTACTTATAGGACCCCTCTAGTACGTATTTTATACCTTTAACACATGCCATATTTCTTTATATCAGTGTAGGTGGTCTTTCTTACATTTTATTTAAAAATAAACGATTTAAATTTAAATTTCTTGAAAATTCCTTTATTAAATAAGAGAGCCATTTGTGAAAGGGTAATCCAAAAGTCCTTAACACAAATGAAAATGCAACACATGTTTTTGAAATAATCTTAACTACATCATATAAAATATTCCCCCACCATCAATTTGGAATTTGTTCAAATGGATCTTTATTTTACTAAGGGACATATGTTGGGGAAAAATGATTATACCCTCAAGGATACTTAAAAAGAGATTTGTGTTTTTGGATAGTAAACAAATGATGTGCTTACCTTTACTGTGAACTCATAACACTTTTACGTGTTGTAGTTTTCCAATGGTATGGCTTATAGCTGAAAAGGAAACGTTAAATAAAAAATATATATTTTTAAAAATTTTTAGGTGATTTAATACAATAATTTTCATGGATATTTTTATTTTTAATTTTATTTTTTTTTTTGTGTAAACAAAGCCATCCACTAAAATGCCAAACAAAATTCTGGCAAAAAAAAATAAATGTCCTTTGAACATCAGACAATATGAATCAAATGTTTGCATCCAAAACATATCATGACTCTGTCACAAGAATCTCAAATACACGTTTGTTTTTTTTTTTCTCTCACATTCATCTGCCTTTTTTTAGCGAAAACTGCAAAGTGTTGCTGCATAGCGCAAAAGCCTTGTAGACGGACAGGATAACAACATCAACGAAATGTACAGCAGCGTGTTTTTTAGTTATGATGAAATAAACGAGAGTTTTTCGCAACTAAGATGATTTCTTTGCCATTTTAAGGCCCTACAACGGAGATGGCAAAATCAGTTCAATTCAGTGATATGCTATCATGGTGGAAATATATTAACGATTGTCGACATTAGGCGAAATGTTTTTGAATAATCATTCAAGTGCCACATTAAGAAGACATTTAATTCAGATCACTCCTTAAAAAGTGATGCAAATTCAGTGCAACGGCTGTAGGAATGATGGACATTTGTCCTATGACAAGCCCATGTTAAATTCATCGCTTCTACACCAATGTTTGCACTACTTCCGGATCCACTTCGGTGACGCTGTTTTTGTTGTGTTATGCCACGTTTTTAGTCGATTGCTTATTTTGCTCGGAAGTCATATTGTCAACATTTTATTTCTATAGAAAAGTTTATCAAAATTTTATTTCTATAGAAAAGTTTATCAAAATTTAATTTTTATAGAAAATGTTATCAAAATTGTATTACTATAATGAATTTTGTCAAAATTTTATTTCTATGGAAAATTTTAGTTTTATGGAAAATTTTATAAAAATTTTATTTCTATGGAAAATTTTGTCAAAATTTTATTTCTATAGAAAATTTTATCAAAATGTTTATTACTATAGTGAATTTTGTCAAAATTTTATTCCTATAGAAAAATTTTGTCAAAATTTTATAACTATAGAGAATTTTGTCAAAATTTTATTTATGTAGAAAATTTCGTTAAAATTTTATTTCTATACAAAATTTTGTCAAAATTTTATTTCTATAGAACATTTTTTAAAATTTTGTTTCTATAGAAAATTTTGTTAAAATTTTATTTCCATAGAAAATTTTATCAAAATTTAATTTTTATAAAAAATTTTATTTCTATGGAAAATTTTTTCAAAATTTTATTTCTATAGTAAATTTTCTCAAAATCTTATTTCTATAAAATTTCCATAGAAAATTTTGTCAAAATTTTATTTCTATAGAACGTTTTTTTTTTTAAATTTTGTTCTATAGAAAATTTTGTTAAAATTTTATTTCCATAGAAAATTTTATCAAAATTTAATTTTTATAAAAAATTGTATTTCTATGGAAAATTTTGTCAAAATTTTATTTCTATAGTAAATTTTCTCAAAATCTTATTTCCATAAAATTTCTATAGAAAATTTCGTTAAAATTTTATTTCTATACAAAATTTTGTCAAAATTTTATTTCTATAGAACATTTTTTAAAATTTTATTTCTATAGAAAATTTTGTTAAAATTTTATTTCCATAGAAAATTTTGTCAAAATATAATTTTTATAAAAGGTTTTATTTCTATGGAAAAGTTTGTCAAAATTTTATTTCTATAGTAAATTTTCTCAAAATCTTATTTCTATAAAATTTCTATAGAAAATTTTGTCAAAATTTTATTTTTATAGAAAATGTTATCAAAATTGTATTTTTATAGAAATTTTATTTCTATGGCAAATTTTGTCAACATTTTATTTCTGTAGAAAATTTTCTCAAAATTTTATTTCTATAGAAAAGTTTATCAAAATTGTATTTCTATAGAAAATTTTATCAAACTTTTTGTTTCTATAGAACATTTTGTCAAAATGTTTATTACTATAGTGAATTTTGTCAAAATTTTACTTCTATTGAAAAATTTTGTCAAAAGTTTATTTCTATAGAAAATTTTGACAAAATTTTATTACTATAGTGAATTTTGTCAAAATTTTATTTCTATAGAAAAATTTTGTCAAAATTTTATAACTATAGTGAATTTTGTCAATATTTTATTTCCATAAAAAAATTTATCAAAATTTAATTTTTATAAAAAAATTTATTTCTATAGAACATTTTGTCAAAATCTTAGTTCTATAGAAAATTTTATCAAAATTGTATTTTTATAGAAATTTTATTTCTATGGCAAATTTTGTCAACATTTTATTTCTGTAGAAAATTTTCTCAAAATTTTATTTCTATAGAACATTTTATCAAAATGTTTATTACTATAGTGAATTTTGTCAAAATTTTACTTCTATTGAAAAATTTTGTCAAAAGTTTATTTCTATAGAAAATTTTGTCAAAATTTTATTACTATAGTGAATTTTGTTAAAATTTTATTTCTATAGAAAAATTTTGTCAAAATTTTATAACTATAGTGAATTTTGTCAAAATTTTATTTCCATAGAAAATGTTATCAAAATTTAACTTTTATAAAAAATTTTATTTCTATAGAACATTTTGTCAAAATTTATTTTATAGAAATTTTATTTCTATGGCAAATTTTGTCAACATTTTATTTCTGTAGAAAATTTTCTCAAAATTTTATTTCTATAGAAAAGTTTATCAAAATTTTATTTCTATAGAAAGTTTTATCAAACTTTTTGTTTTTATAGAACATTTTGTCAAAATGTTTATCAATACAGTGAATTTTGTCAAAATTGTACTTCTAATGAAAAATGTTGTCAAAATTTTATTACTATAGTGAATTTTGTTAAAATTCTATTTCTATAGAAAAATTTTGTCAAAATTTTATAACTATAGTGAATTTTGTTAAAATTTTATTTCCATACAAAATTTTATCAAAATTTAATTTTTGTAAAATATTTTATTTCTATGGCAAATTTTGTCAACATTTTATTTCTGTAGAAATATTTCTATAGAAAAATTTTATCAAAATTTTATTTCTATAGAAAGTTTTATCAAACTTTTTGTTTTTATAGAACATTTTGTCAAAATGTTTATCAATACAGTGAATTTTGTCAAAATTGTACTTCTAATGAAAAATGTTGTCAAAATTTTATTTCTATAAAAAATGTTGTCACAATTTTATTACTATAGTGAATTTTGTTAAAATTCTATTTCTATAGAAAAATTTTGTCAAAATTTTATAACTATAGTGAATTTTGTTAAAATTTTATTTCCATAGAAAATTTTATCAAAATTTAATTTTTATAAAATATTTTATTTCTATGGCAAATTTTGTCAACATTTTATTTCTGTAGAAAATTTTCTCAAAATTGTATTTCTATAGAAAAGTTTATCAAAATTTTATTTCTATAGAAAGTTTTATCAAGCTTTTTTTCTATAGAACATTTTGTCAAAATGTTTTTCAATATAGTTAAATTTCGTTAAAATTTTATTTCTATAGAAAATTTGTCAAAATTTTATTAATATAGTGAATTTTTTCAAAATTTTATATCTATAGAAAAATTTTGTCAAAATTTTATTAATATAGTGAATTTTGTCAAAATTTTATTTCTATAGAAAAATTTTGTCAATATTTTATAACTTTAGTGAATTTTGTAAAAATTTTATTTCTATAGAAAAATTTTTTTTAAATTTTGTTTATAGAAAATTTTTTTAATAGAGAATTTTATCAAAATTTAATTTTTATAGAAAATTTTATCAAAAGTTTATTTCTATGGAAAATTTTGTCAAAATTTTATTTCTATAGAAAATTTTGTCAAATTTTTATTACTATAGCGAATTTTGTCAAAATTCTATTTCTATAGAAAAATTTTCAAAATTTTATAACTAATGTGAATTTTGTTAAAGTTTTATTTCCATAGATAATTTTATCAAAATTTAATTTTTATAAAATATTTTATTTCTATGGAAAATTTTGTCAAAATTTTATTTCTATAGAAAATTTTTTCAAAATCTTATTTCTATAAAATTTCTATAGAAATTTTTGTCAAAATTTTATTTTTATAGAAAATTTTATCAATATTTTGTCAACATTTTATTTCTGTAGAAAATTTTCTCAAAATTATATTTCTATAGAAAAGTTTATCAAAATTTTATTTTTATAGAAAATTTTATCAATCTGTTTATTTCTATAGAACATTTTGTCAAAATATTTATCAATATAGTAAATTTAGTCACAATTTTACTTTTATTGAAAAATCTTGTCAAAATTTGATTTCTATAGAAAATTTCGTCAAAATTTTATTTCTATGAAAATTTTGTCAAAATTTTATAACTATAGTGAATTTTGTCAAAATTTTATTTCCATAGAAATTTTTTTTTTAAATTTTGTTTCTATAGAAACATTTATATCTATAGAAAATTTTATCAAAATTTAATTTTTATAGAAAATTTTATCAAAATTTTATTTCTATGGAAAATTTTGTCAAAATTTTATTTCTATAGAAAATGTTGTCAAAATTTTATTTTTATAGAAAATTTTCTCAAAATTTTATTTCTATAGAAATTTTGTTAAACATTTCTATATAAAATTTTGTCAAAATTTTATTTCTATAAAAAATTTTGTCAAAATTTTATTCACATCGAAAATTTCTTAATTTAATTCCTATAGAAAATTTTGTCAAAATTTTATTTCTATAAAAATAAAAGTCTGACAATAGAAAAATATTTCTATAGAAATCCCATAGAAACTGGACACTTTGCTGGGCATTGTTTCAAAATGAGAAGTAAATCCAAGAATGTCACTCTGGATATATACTATATACTAAGACCTAAATATAATCAATGGAAAAGAAATTCAACATAGAACCCTGAAAAGGGTCCAACGGACATATAGTCTTGCTGTAAGTGGGAATATGAAGATCAATTCAAATAGAGCTCTAGAAACGATTCTAAACGTTGTATGTAAAGATTTAGAGAGATATAGATATGAGAGTCAAAATGATGGGATAATGCTATCAAATTGGGAACAGATCAAACCATCAAAGGATACTAGATGCAACGATAGGAGACACGTCTGATAAAAGGAGGACGATTTTTTATTTTTATTTCAAAAGCTATCCTTATGTAGGATTCTCGAACATATACCACAATGCTCTTATATTTCTATCTAAGAAATTCTTTCTTTTCCCCCCTCCCCACCCTCTTAGAGTAAACACTTTGTCACATATTTCAAACACTTTATGACATAAAATGAAAATAAAAAACAAAAAACATCAGGTTTTTTCTGTTCTTTGTTTTGTTTTTTGTCACTAAACTAAAGTCTGTGAAAGTTTTTAAGTGTATGCAAAGGATGGAAAATATAAAACAAAAATATGTTATTTACTTTGGCAAGTTTTTGCCACTATGATAACTTTATCAATTTGATGCATACTCGTATATCTTAATGCCAACTCTGGTACGAACAACTTTAAAGATATAAAATATTGTTTTTATTTTTATTTATTTTTTTTTTGCTCCATATATTCTATATACTATAACCAAGTAGAAGAGTGGTAAATTAGGTATTTGTTAGCCTTACAGAGTTCTTCAGTTATTCCTTATAACCTTTCATTGGGGTTTCCAACTATTTGAATCCGTTATTTCCGTATCAGTCATTTCTGGGTTCTTGTGATTTAAAAATCTTTAGACTTGATCCTTTGAGGCCACGTAAACGAGAGGAAACCTCGAGGAAATAAAGCAGCCATTTTGTAATTTGTTTATGGAAAATTTTATAAAAAGAATATGGACGACCATATATATCTTTTGCGCTTTATGCATATATAGAAATGGTGGCTGCTATGTAGTGCCACAAAGTAAGCACTATATATTTTTAAATGTTTTTTATCAATACTGTGCCCTTAAATTTTGCCGATAATTTTTGCATTTATTTTGGTCCCACGGTCGATTAATACGAGCGGAAATAAAATTTAAGTTACTTAAATTTTATATAAAAACAAAATTTTCTATAGAAATAAATTTTGATAAAATTCTCTATAGAAATCACATTTTATATAAAATTTTCTATAGAAATAAAATTTTGACAAAATTTTCTATAGAAATAAAATTTTGACAAAATTTTCTATATAAATAAAATTTTGACAAAATTTTCTATATAAATAAAATTTTGACAAAATTTTCTATAGAAATAAAATTTTGATAAAAAATTTTTTATAAAAATAAAATTTTAACAAAATTTTCTATATAAATAAAATTTTGACAAAATTTTCTATATAAATAAAATTTTGACAAAATTTTCTATAGAAATAAAATTTTGACAAAATTTTCTATAGAAATAAAATTTTGATAAAAAAAAAAATTATAGAAATATAATTTTGGGGAAATTTTCGATAGAAATAAAATTTTGATAAAAAAAATTCTATAGAAATAAAATTTTGAGAAAATTTTTTATAGAAATAAAGTTTTGACAAAATTTTCTATAGAAATAAAATTTTGATAATATTTTCTATAGAAATAAAATTTTAACAAAATTTTCTATAGAAATAACATTTTGATAACATTTTCTATAGAAATAAAATTTTCAGAAAATTTGCTATAGAAATAAATTTTAATAAAAATTTATTAAGAAATAAAATGTTGATAACATTTTCTATAGAAATAAAATTTTCAGAGAATTTTCAATAGAAATAAAATTTTCAGAGAATTTTCTATAGAAAAAAATGAGAACATTTTCTATAGAAATAAAATTTTCAGAAAATTTTCTATAGAAATAAAATGTTAATAACATTTTCTATATACATAAAATTTTCAGAGAATTTTCTATAAAAAAAAATTTAGAAAATTTACTATAGAAATAAAATTTTCACAAAATTTCCTAGAGAAATAAAATTTTCACAAAATTTCCTAAAGAAATAAAATTTTGACAAAAATCACTATAGAAATAAAATTTTGACAAAATTTTCTATAAATTTTTCTATTGAAATGGGAGCCACCGTGGTGCAATGGTTAGCATGCCCGCCATGCATACACATGGTCGTGGGTTCGATTCCTGCTTCGACCGAACATCAAAAAGTTTTTCAGCGGTGGATTATCCCAACTCAGTAATGCTGGTGACATTTCTGAGGGTTTCAAAGCTTCTCTAAGTGGTTTCACTGCAATGTGGAACGCCGTTCGGACTCGGCTATAAGAAGCAGGTCCCTTGACATTGAGCTTAACATTGAATCGGGCAGCTCTCAGTGATAAAAGAGAAGTTCACCAATGTGGTATCACAAGTGATAAAAGAGAAGTTCACCAATGTGGTATCACAATGGACTGAATAGTCTAAGTGAGCCTGATACATCGGACTGCCACCTAACCTAACCTAACCTTCTATAGAAATAAAATTTTGACAAAATTTTCTATATAAATAGAATTTTGCCAAAATTTTCTATAGAAATAAAAGTTAGCCAAAATTTTCAATAGAAATAAAATGTGGACCAAATTTTCTATAGAAATAAAATTTTGTAAAATTTTTTATAGAAATAAAATTTTGATAAAATCTTCTATAGAAATTAAATTTTACCAAAATTTTTTATAAATTCATAATAATTAATTATTATAATTAAGAAAAGTTTCGTTGCATTTTCGAATTTGTTTCGTTAGTTCAAATTTTGACAAAATTTTCTATAGAAATAAAATGTTGACAAAATTATCTATAGAAATAAAATTTGACAAAATTTTTTTGACAAAATTTTCTATAGAAATAAAATTTTGACAAAATTATCTATAGAAATAAAAATTTAACAAAATTTTCTATAGAAATAAAATTTGACAAAATTTTCAATAGAAATAAAATTTTAACAAAATTTTCTATAGAAATAAAATTTTTTATAGAAAAAAAAAATTGACAAAATTTTCTATAGAAATAAATTTATGACAAAATTTTCAATAGAAATAAAATTTTGACAAAATTTTCTATGGAAATAAAACTTTGACAAAATTTTCTATGGAAATAAAACTTTTACAAAATTTTCTTTATAAATAAAGTTTTGAGAAAATCTTCTATAGAAATAAAATTTTAATAAAATTATCTATAAAAATAAAATTATGACAAAATTTTCTATAGAAATAAAATTATGACAAAATTTCCTACAGGAATAAAATTTTGATAAAATTATCTATAAAAATAAAATTATGACAAAATTTTCTATAGAAATAAAATTATAACAAAATTTTCTATAAAAAAAAATTGAAAAAAACTTTTCTATAGAAATAAAATTTTAATAAAAATTTTCTATAGAAATAAAATTTTGACAAAATTTTCTATAGAAAAAAAATTCTATAGAAATTAAATTTTGAGAAAATTTTCTATAGAAATAAAATTTTGACAAATTTTCCTATAGAAATAAAATTTGCTATATAAATAAAATTTTCAGAAAATATTCTGTATAAATAAAATTTTCAGAAAATGTTCTATATAAACAAAATTTTCAGAAAATTTTCAAAAAAGTTTTGACAAAATTTTCTAAGTAATACAATTTTGATAAAATTTTCTATAAAGATAATTATTTTTTGACAAAATTTATTATAGAAATAAAATTTTGATAATACTCTCTTTAGAAATAAGGGAACGTTGACTCTACCTTACTCCTTCACTCGTTCCACAAAATTTTCTTTGGAAATAAAGTTTTGAGAAAATCTTCTATAGAAATAAAATTTTGATAAAATTATCTATAAAAATAAAATTATGACAAAATTTTCTATAGAAATAAAATTTTGACAACATTTTCTAAAGAAATAAAATTTTGACAAAATTTTCTATAGAAAAAAAAAATTGACAAAATTTTCTATAGAAAAAATAATTCTATAGAATTAAATTTTGAGAAAATTTTCTATAGAAATAAATTTTTGAGAAAATTTCCTATAGAAATAAAATTTTCAGAAAAATTTCTATATAAATAAAATCTTCAAAAAATGTTCTATATAAACAAAATTTTTAGAAAATTTTATTTCTATAGAAAATTTTTATCAAAATTTTATTTCTATAGAAAATTATTTTCAATTTTTTTATAGAAAATTTTGTCATAATTTTATTTCTATAGAATAGAAATAAAATTATTTTTATAGATAATTTTGTCAAAATTTTATTTCTATAGAAGATTTTCTCAAAACTTTATTTCCAAAGAAAATGTTGTTAAAATTTTATTTCTAAAGAAAATTTTCTCAAAATTTTATTTCCATAGAAAATTTTGTCAAAATTTTATTTCTATAGAAAATTTTGTCATAATTTTATTTCTATAGAAAATTTTATTTTTATAGAAAGTTTTGTCAAAATTTAATTCTTTAGAAAATTTTGCCATAATTTTATTTTTATAGATAATTTTATCGAGATTTTATTTCTATAGAAAATTTTCTCAAAATATTATTTCTATATAAAATTTTGTCTAAGTGTTTGTTCCAACAAAAATATTGTCAAAATTTTATTTCTATAGAAAATTTTGTCAAAATTGTATTGTTTTGAAAATTTTGTTAAAATTTTATTTTTCTAGAAAATTTTGCCAAAATTTTATTTTTATAGATAATTTTATCGAGATTTTATTTCTATTGAAAATTTTCTCAAAATTTTATTTCTATAGAAAATAGAAAATATTTCTATGGTTAATTTTATAAAAATTTGATTTCTATAGAGAATTCTACATAAATTTTATTTTCTTTGGAAATAAAGTTTTGAGAAAATCTTCTATAGAAATAAAATTTTGAGAAAATTATCTATAAAAATAAAATTATGACAAAATTTTCTATAGAAATAAAATTTTGAGAAAATTCCTAAGGAAATAGAATTTTAACAAAATTTTCAATAGAAATAAAATTTTAACAAAATTTTCTATAGAAATAAAATTTTGATAAAATTTTCTATCGAAATAAAATTTTGACAAAATTTTCTATAGAAATAAAACTTTGACAAAATTTTCTATAGAAAAAAATTTTTGACAAAATTTTCTATAGAAAAATGATTTCTATAGAAATTGAATTTTGAGAAAATTTTCAATAGAAATAAAATTTTGACAAAATTTCCTACAGAAATAAAATTTTCAGAAAAATTTCTATATAAATAACATTTTCAGAAAATTTTCTATAGAAATAAAATGTTGACAAAATTTCCCATAGAAATAAAATTTTCAAAAAATTTACTATATAAATAAAATTTTCAGAAAATGTTCTATATAAACAAAATTTTCAAAAAAAAGTTTTGACAAAATTTTCTATAGTAATAAAATTTTGATAAAATTTTCTTTAGAAATAATTATTTTTTGACAAATTTTATTATAGACATAAAATTGTGATAAAACTCTCTTTAGAAATAAGGGAACGTTGTCTCTACCTTACCCCTTCACTCGTTCCACAGATAAGAGAGGAACTCTAAACTTAACTACACTCCCAACTCATGTAAAATCAATGTATGAAGCCATTTGTTTATCGTTAATGAAATCTTGTTAGTCACCACTTGACTCCACAATAAAGTCAAGAAACAATTGCAACAATCGCCATTTCCAGCAATTACATTTTTAATGTGGCAAAAGTTCCATTGTTCTTTCGCTTGTGTATTTGAGTGTGAGAGCGTTTGTATGTGTGTGTGTGTGTAAAACAATAACAAATGAAGTTTTAAACAACCTTTTACAGTCGGTCGACAGCTGTAGCAGCAGCATCAGCACAAGCAGTAAACAATGAGGCAGCATGTCCTGAAGTCCTAGTGTTGGCAGCTACTAAGGATACCAACACTAAACAGATTTATTTAATGGAATACTGGACTGAAAACTTTTTAGTGTAAAATGTACGTGTAGTGACTGGTGAATTTACTACAATGAATTCAAGAGCTTTTATTCGCAGAGATAGGAAATTTATTTCAAATAACCATGGCCATGGTTATGACAAAAAACAAAACGCATGATCCTCTACCAGAGCAACATTTGGGGATTTAGAAGTTAAGAAGTTTACCACAAGTCGTAATTAAAATCAATTCATAAATTAAGATACAAGGATATGTTTTACAAAGATTCCAGGACTCCTTCAAATAAATCCGTTAAACAAAAACTAAGGAGCAATATTTTTTTTTTTTGCCTTCAGCTACATTAAAGCAAAATCCCATAGCAAATCTCATATTGACCCCATTTGCCCATAAGCAAGCCTTGCCATCAAATCACACCACAATCAATCCTCATCAATTTATCCTCAATAGATGAACATTGTCAAACAGCCATCAGCAATGATGATCCTTTGGACCCACCCTCCCCATCCTCCTCCATTTTCCATTCAATGCGTAACATACTCCAAGGCTGTGGTTGTTTATTCTGGTCCTCGTTGAGCGAGTGTTACACCATTAATTCACGCCACATATTTCACAGTACGCATTCCCATAGACCATAGCCAACCAAAATATCACCATAGTTTCCGAAACCATAGATAGTGGTATCACCAATAGCAAGAATTATTCTCATTTAGGGAATACCCAAATTCATGGAAACAATGCCACTAGGCTTTGCGTATTGGTATTTTAGTGCATGCAGGTTCCACGATAATATTTCCTAATCCGACTGCAATTCAAGTGGACTTTTAATGTTTCGGGCGAATGGGGACATTTGATTTAGAAATTGTGTGGGAAAACAAATTGTTGGTCATGATATTGGATAGTAATGAAATTTTTTTGGGTAGATTTGAATAATAAAGTCATGGGATTTTTGAAACAAAACGACGATTGTACGATACGCAAGAACAAATCTACTCAATGTGATAACATGCGAGAGTGTAGGATAGCAGACACACAAATATTATATATTCAAATGAAATAAAATTCCAGAATCCAAACCTTTTTTGTTGGCAGACGATGAACAGGCCGATAATAATAACATGCAGTTTGTGAACAACAAAAATATAACAAAACGATAGAAGGAAGGACAGATAATGGACAGATGGACGGACGAATAATTATGGCATGTATCATGTGAACAATAAAATGGTTACAAAGAAGGACAGACGGACGGACAAATGAATAGACAGATATAAGAACGAAAAATCGATCAGAAGAATTGACGAACAATTATGGTATATATTTTGTGCCAGACAGACAGTTAAGGCATGTATCTTGTGAACACCAAAAAGATGATAAAACGGCGGAAAGAAGGACAGATGATGGACAAACGGACTATTATTACATGCATCTTGTGCACAACAAAGCAGTGACAGACCTGCAGAACGAATGACAGACGGACGGAGAGACGAACGAAAAACCAACCAGAAAAACTGACGGACAGTTAAATAATCTAGCAAAAGTTGAAGAACATCTTACCATAGATTTCTTTATGAAATGTCTTTGCTTAGTATGAAAAACATATTTTTGCTGTCCCTCCTATTAGCAACAATTTTGGGGGTTTATAAATATCCCTTGATTGTAAATTGATTTTTATAGAAATTTTTCTCAAAATTTTATTTCTAAAGTAAATTTTGTCAAAAATGTTTTCATAGAAAATTTGGTCAGAATTTTATTTCTAAAGAATATTTTCTCAAAATTTTATTTCTATAGAAACTTTTCTCAAAATTTTATTTCTATAGAAAATTTTCTCAAAATTTTATTTTTATAGAAAATTTTATTTCTATAAAAAAAGTTTCCCAAAATTTTATTTCTGAAGAAAATTTTCTGAAAAATTTATTTCTATTTTGTTAAAATTTTATTTGTATAGAAAAATTTCACAAAATTTATGTCTATAGAAAAATTTGTCAAAAATGTATTTCTATAAAAAATTTTGTCAAACATGTATTTGTATTTGGTGGGAATCTTATTTCTACAGCAAATTTTCTCAAAATTTTATTTCTAAAGCAAATTTTGTCAAAATTTTATTTCTAAAGCAAATTTTCTCAAAATTTTATTTCCATAGAAAATTTTCTCAAAATTTTATCTCTATAGAAAATTTTCACAAAATTCTATTTTTATAGAAATTTTTCTTAAAAATTTTATTTCTAAAGAAATTTATTTCTATAGAAAATTTTGCCAAAAACTTATTTACATATAAAAAAATTTGGTCAGAATTTTATTTCTAAAGAAATTTATTTCTATAGCAAATTTTGTCAAAAATTTATTTCTATTGAAAATTTTCACAAAATTTTATCTCCATAGAAAATTTTCTCAACATTTTTTTTTTCTATAGAAAATTTTCTCAAAATTTTATTTCTATAGAAAAGTTTCCCAAAATTGTATTTCTAAAGAAAATTTTCTCAAAAATTTATTTCTATTTTGTGAAAATTTTATTTGTATAGAAAAGTTTCCCAAAATTTATTTCTATAGAAAATTTTGTCAAAAATGTATTTCTAAAAGAAATTTTGTCAAAAATATATTTGCATAGAAAATATGTTCGGAATTTTATTTCTAAAGCACATTTTCTCAAAATTTTATGTATAAAGCAAATTTTCTCAAAATTTTATTTCTGAAGAAAATTTTCTCAAAATTTTATTTCTATAAAAAAGTTCCCCAAAATTAATTTCTATAGAAAATGTTGTCAAAAATGTATTTCTATAAGAAATTTTGTCAAAAATGTATTTGTATAGAAAATTTGGTCGGAATTTTATTTCTAAAGCAAATTTTCTAAAATTTTATTTCTTATGCAAATTTTCTCAAAATTTTATTTCTAAAGAAAATTTGCTCAAAATGTTATTTCTAAAGAAATTTTTGTGAAAATTATATTTCTATATAAATGTTCTCAAAATTTTAGTTCCATAGAAAATTTTTTCAAAATTTTATCCATATAGAAAATTTTCTCAAAAATCTATTTCTATAGAAAATTTTCTTTAAAATTGTATTTCTATAGAAAATTTGATCCAAATTTTATTTCTAAAGAAATTTATTTCTATCGAAAATTTTGTCAAAAATTTACTTATATAGAAAATTTGGTCAGAATTTTATTTCTAAAGTATATTTTCTCAAAATTTTATTTTATAGAAAATTTTATTTCTATTGAAAATTTTCTCAAAATTATATATCTATAGAAAATTTTTTCAAAATTTTATTTCTATAGAAAAGTTTCCCAAAATTTATTTCTATAGAAAATTTTGTCAAAAATGTATTTCTATACGAAATTTTGTGAAAAATGTATTTGTAGAGAAAATTTGGTCGGAATTTTATTTCTAAAGAAAATTTTCTCAAAATTTTATTTCTAAAGAATATTTTGCGAAAATTTTATTTCTAAAGAAAATGTTGTCAAAAATGTATATCTATTTTGTGAAAGTTTTACTTGTATAGAAAAGTTTCCCAAAATTTATTTCTATAGAAAATTTTGTCAAAAATGTATTTCTATACGAAATTTTGTGAAAAATGTATTTGTAGAGAAAAGTTGGACAGAATTTTATTTCTAAAGAAAATTTTCTCAAAATTTTATTTCTAAAGAATATTATGCGAAAATTTTATTTCTAAAGAAAATGTTCTCAAAATGTAATTTCCATAGAAAAATTTCTCAAAATTTTATCTCTATGGAAATTTTATCAAAAATCTATTTCTATAGAAAATTTTCTTAAAAATGTTATTTATATAGAAAATTTGGTCAGAATTTTATTTCTTAAGAATATTTTCTCAAAATTGTATTTCTATAGAAAATTTTGTGAAAATTTTATTTCTATTGAAATTTTTCTCAAAATGTTATTTCTATAGAAAATTTTCTCAAAATTTTATTTCTATAGAAAAGTTCCCCAAAATTTTATTTCTGAAGAAAATTTTCTCAAAAATTTATTTCAATTTTGTGAAAATTTTATTTGTATTGAAAAGTTTCCCAAAATTTATTTCTATAGAAAATTTTCTCAAAATTTTATTTCCAAAGAAAATTTTGCGAAAATTTTATTTCTATAGAAAATGTTCCCAAAAATCAATTTCTATAGAAAATTTTCTTAAAATTGTATTTCTATAGAAAATCTGATCCGAATTTTGTTTCTAAAAAAATTTATTTCTATAGGAAATTTTGTCAAAACTGTATTTATATAGAAAATTTGATCAGAATTTTATTTCTAAAGAATAGTTTCTCAAAATTTTATTTCTATAGAAAATTTTCTCAAAATTTTATTTCTATAGAAAATTTTTTCTAAATTGTATTTCCATAGAAAATTTTCTAAAAATTTTATTCTATAAAAAAATTTCCCAAAATTTTATTTCTGTAGAAAATTTTCTCAAAAATTTATTTCTATTTTGTGAAAATTTTATTTGTATAGAAAAGTTTCCCAAATTTTATTTTATTATTTAATCTATAGAAAATGTTATCAAAAATAAAGCAAATTTTATCAAATTTTTATTTCTAAAGCATATTTTCTCAAAATTTTATTACTAAAGCAAATTTTCTCAAAATTTTATATCTAAAGAAAATTTTCTCAAAATTTTATTTCTAAAGAAAATTTTCTCATAATTTTATTTCTAAAGAAAATTTTGCGAAAATTTTATTTCCATAGAAAATGTTCTCAAAATTTTATCCCTATAGAAAATTGTCTCAAAAATCTATTTCTATAGAAAATTTTCTTAACAATTGTATTTCTATAGAAAATTTGATCCGAATATTATTTCTAACGAAATTTATTTCTATAGAAAATTTATTTCTATAGAAAATTTTGTCAAAAATTTATTTATATAGAAAATTTTGTCAGAATTTTATTTCTAAAGAATATTTTCTCAAAATTTCATTTCTGTAGAGAATTTTGTGAAAGTTTTATTTCATTGTTGTTGTTTTTTTGATTTTAGCTTAAATGGACCCATTTTTGCATGGGTATTAGAGGTCATATACTAACACCACTTACCAAATTTCAGCCGGCTCAAATGAAAATTGGTTCTCCAAGAGGATCCGCAAACCAAATCTTGGGGGACGGTTTATATGGGAGCTATACCTAAACGTGGTCCTATATGGCTCATTTGCAATACCATTCGTCCTACATCAATAACAACTACTTGTGCCAAGTTTCAAGTCGATAGCTTGTTTCGTTCGGAAGTTAACGTGATTTCAACAGACGGACGGACGGACATGCTTAGATCGACTCAGAATTTCACCACGACCCAGAATTTATATACTTTATGGGGTATTAGAGCAATATTTCGATGTGTTACAAACATAATGAAAAAGTTCTGTCTTGATGTGACACCTTCAATCCTGTTTCCAGATATCATATCACCAGGAGTATGGGTTCGAAATGCTTAAAACTCTCTTTACTTTTCTGCAAACTAATATTCCAATGAAATAGGAAATCATTTTAAAATTTCATATAATTTCGTACCTATCAACAATTTTAATTAGTCTTAATTAAAACTACCTGTCAAAACTATATTCACAGTTCTATGAACAGAAGAAGAATATATTCTGTGGTATAAAGGAAATCACGTTACAATTTATTTTACACAAACTTTTTCCATATTACGCGTTTCTTGATTGCTAATGAATGAATACGAGTTTCTTCAAAAATAAAAGTTGCCAGTATTCAAAACTACATTTGGTTTTGTGAATCTTTGTGAGTTCATGTTGACAGAGAACTAAAAGAGAAGTTATTTAACATTCGCATTAAAACCACATACTTACATTTGAAGCAAGAATGATGAGAGGAAATTCGACATACAAAAGGAAATTATGTGCTATGAAATTATTGCTTCAAGAAAAAAAGATGTTATAGAGTACAAGGAATGGTTGTGTACAATTTTATTATACCCTGCACTAGTTTAAAAAAAAAATCAAAACATTTTCTATAGAAATAAAATTTTCATAAAATTTTCTATAGAAATAAAATTTTCAGAAAATTTTCTATAGATATAAAATTTTCTATAGAAATAAAATTTTCGAAAAATTTTCTATAGAAATAAATTAAAAAAAAAAAAAATATACAAATTAAATTTTCAGAAAATTTTCTATAGAAATAAAATTTTGAAAAAATTTTCTATAGAAATAATTTTTTGACAAAAAAAATTCTATAGAAATTATATATTCAGAAAATTTTCTATAGAAATAAAATTTTCAGAAAATTTTCTATAGAAATAAAATATTCAGAAAATTTTCTTTAGAAATAAAATTTTCAGAAAATTTTCCATAGTAATAAAATTTTGACAAAATTTTCTATAGAAATAAAAATTTCAGAAAATTTTCTATAGAAATAAAATTTTCAGAAAATTTTCTATAGAAATAAAATTTTCATAAAATTTTCAATAGAAATAAAAATTTCAGAAATTTTCTATAGAAATAAAACTTCTAGAAAATTTTCTTTGGAAATAAAATTTTCAGAAAATTGTCTACAGAAATACAATTTTCAGAAAATTTTCTATAGAAATTAATTTTTCAGATAATTTTCTATAGAAATAACATTTTTAAAAAAATTTCCTATAGAAAAAACAATTTTGACAAACCTTTTTTGTAGAAATAAAATGTTGTCACAATTTTCTATAGAAATAAAATTTTTGACAAAATTGTCTTGAGAAATAAAACTTCGGGAAATTTTCTATAGAAATAAACCCTTTTTTGAAAATTTTATATAGAAATAAAACTTTTTGAAAATTTTATATAGGAATACAATTTTCAGAAAATTTTCTATCGAAATAAATTTTTTTTGAAAATTTTCTATAGAAATAAAATTTTTTTGAAAATTTTTTATAGAATAAAATTTTCAGAAAATTTTCTATACAAATAAAATGTTCAGAAAATTTTCTATAGAAATAAAATTTTCATAAAATTTTCAATAGAAATAAAAATTTCAGAAATTTTCTATAGAAATAAATTTTTTTGAAAATTTTCTACAGAAATAAAATTTTCAGAAAATTTTGTATAGAAATAAAATTTTTGACAAAATCGTCTAGAGAAATAAAACTTCGCGAAATTTTCTATATAAGTAAAATTTTCAGAATATTTTCTATAGAAATAAAATTTACAGAAAATTTTCTATATAAGTAAAATTTTCAGAAAATTTTCAATAGAAATAAAATTTTCAGAAAATTTTCTATCGAAATAAAAATTTAAGAAATTTTTCTATAGAATTAATATTTTCAGAAAATTTTCTATAAAAATTATTGCTTCAAAAAAAATTGTTAAGTGCAAGGATTGGTTGTATACAATTTTATTATACACTGCACTAGTTTGAAACCCGAAATTCAACTCGATAGAATTTTATATAAGAACAAACAAATGTATATAAAAGCAATTCATGGAAGATAAGGATTTATTAGGTTAGCTTAGAAAAGGACTCCGAATTTTTTTTTTTGAAAATTTTCTATAGAAATAAAATTTTCAGAAAGTTTTCTATAGAAATAAAATTTTCAGAAAATTTTCTCTAGAAATAAAATTTTCAGAAAATTTTCTATAGAAATAAAATTTTCAGAAAATTTTGTATAGAAATAAAATTTTTGACAAAATTGTCTAAAGAAATAAAACTTCGCGAAATTTTCTATATAAGTAAAATTTTCAGAAAATTTTCTATAGAAATAAAATTTACAGGAAATTTTCTATATAAGTAAAATTTTCAGAAAATTTTCTATAGAAATAAAATTTTCAGAAAAGTTTCTATCGAAATAAAATTTGCAGAAAATTTTCTATAGAAATTATTGCTTCAAAAAAAATTGTTGAGTGCAAGGATTGGTTGTATACAATTTTATTATACCCTGCACTAGTTTGAAACCCGAAATTGTTCAACTCGATAGAATTTTATATAAGAAAAAACAAATTTATATAAAAACAAATCATGGAAGATAAGGATTTATTAGATTAGCTTAGGGAAGGACTCCGAAATTTCTATTGCAATATAACAAATATATGGCACAATATCCTTAAGATATTCATCAGTCGAAATATTTAACAGTTTCCGTTTATCATAGAATCGAAGTTCTTAACAAACAACCGAACATTTAAGAACCCATGACTCCAATCCAAACGGAAACCAGAACAACTGGTATAGCAAAGTTAATATACCACATAAGAGAAGCTTTGCCAAAATCTCTACCAACTTTTGAAATTAAATACTCTAGAATTTCCCACCAAAAGAAATATTCTAAAAGACTGATGTTACTGACTTCAAGATACAATTCCTCTTTCCGTTTGAAATCCATGAATACATGAAACAGATAACAGACAAGTGTACACATTTTTCCCATATACTTGTCCAAATGCGTCTGTCTGTCTGTCTAATAGGTCTGTGTGTCGGTTGGCTCCTTTAATTAAATTGTTATTAACACAAGCGGATACTTTGCCAGTAATTCAACGGAAATACTCCATGCCAACTTTAGCCAGCAATTCGTTTTAATTGCAACATTCGTCCGCTTTTGTACAAATAAATTAGTAACGAAACTAAATCACAGCTTTCTTTCCATTTCATCCGGTATTAATATTAGCATTCTATTTTATAATGGTGAATGTCGACACGTTGTGGTGAAAGAGTGGGGGCGTAGAGGAAGTTGTAGGAGTACTCATGTTAAATGGTATTACGAAAAGTTACCACATTTATTTCAAACTATATTGCAAAAAATTTTAATTTAACTAATTTTTTTTTTATTTTGACAAATTTTTCTATAGAAATAAAATTTTGACAACATTTTCTATAGCAATAAAAATGTTGACAACATTTTTAAAAGACATAAAATTTTAAAAAAATTTCCTAAAGAAATAAAATTTTGACAAATTTTTCTACAGAAATAAAATTTTGACAAAATTTTCTATAGAAATACAATTTTCAGCAAATTTTCGATAGTAATAAAATTTTCAGCAAATTTTTGATAGAAACAAAATTTTCAGAAAATTTTCTACAGAAATAAAATTTTCTATAGAAATAAAAATTTCAGAAAATTTTCTATTGATATAAAATTTTCAGATATATTAATATAAATAAAATAAATAAATTTTTCAGAAAATTGTCTATAGAAATAAAATTTTCAGAAAATTGTCTATAGAAAAAAAAATTTCAGAAAATTTTCTACAAAGTAAAATTCTCAGAAAATTTCTATAGAAATAAACTTTTGAAAAATTGTTCTCTAGAAAAAAATAATTACATATTCAAAAAATTTTCTATAGAAATAAAATTTTGTGTTTTTTTTTAAAGAAGTAAAATTTTCTGAACATTGTTTTCTTTAGAAATAAAATTTTATTTAGAAATAAACTTTTGACAAAATTTTCGATAGCAAAGTTGACAACATTTTTTAAAGAAATAAAATTTTGACCAAGTATTCTATAGAAATAAAATTTTGGCAGAATTTCCAAAATAAATAAAATTTTGACAAATTTTTCTATAGAAATAAAATTTTCAGAAAAAGTTCTATAGAAGCAAAGTTTTCAGAAAATTTTCTATAGAAATAAAATTTTCGACAGAAATAAAATTTTCAGCAAATTTTCGAAAGTAATAAAATTTTCAGCGAATTTTTGATAGAAACAAAATTTTCAGAAAATTTTCTACAGAAATAAAATTTTCAGAAAATTTTCTACAGAAATAAAATTTTCAGAAAATTTTCTATTGATATAATATTTTCAGATATATAAATATAAATAAAATAAATAAAATTTTCAGAAAATTTTCTATAGAAATAAAATTTTCAGAAAATTGTCTATAGAAATAAAATTTTCAGAAAATTTTCTACAAAATAAAATTCTCAGAAAATTTTCTATAGAAATAAACTTTGAAAAATTGTTCTCTAGAAAAAAATAATTACATATTCAAAAAATTGTCTATAGAAATAACATTTTCTGATTTTTTATAGAAGTAAAATTTTCTGAAAATTGTTTTCTTTAGAAATAAAATATTATTAAAAATTTTTTCTATAGAAATAAGATTTTCAGAAAATGTTCTATGGAAATAAAATTCTCAGAAAATTTTCTATAGAAATCAACTTTTGACAAATTGTTCTATAGAAATACAATTTTGAGCAAATGTTCTATAGAAATGAAATTTTCAGAAACTATTCTATTAAAATAAAAATAAACTATAGAAATAAAATTATTATACAATTTTCTATAGAAATTAAATATTCAAAAAATTTTCTATAGAAATAAAATTTTCTGATTTTTTTTTTGCAGAAATAAAATTTTCTAAAAATTTTTTTCTTTAGAAATAAAATTTTATGAAAATAGAATAGAAATAAAATTTTGACAAAATTTTTACGGAAATAAAAATTTAACAAAATTTTTATAGAAATAACATTTTGAAAAAATTTTCTATAAAAATAAAATTACAAAAAAAATTATAGAAATAAAATTTTCTGAAAATTTTCTATAGAAATAATATTTTTTGAAAATTTTCTATAGAAATAAAATTTTTTGAAAATTTTCTATAGAAATAAAATTTTGAAAAATTTTCTATAGAAATAAAATTAATTTTTTTATAGAAATAAAATTTCGTTTTGTTTGTTATTGTTGGTTTATTCTTCAACCTTTTTTGTTGTTTTTGATTTCAGCTTAAAACCATGCATTGACTAAACTACAAGTGTAGCTTAACCAACAGGGGAAAAAAATGTTTGTCAAATTTATTTGGGCAAAGCCTTGTAGACTGCGAGATTGTTGGATGGACGCACGCTTCGGAATTACCACATTCCTCATCAGCTTCTTCTACTTGCAATTATCAGAACAAATTCTGGTAGTTCACCAAACCCAAAGTGAACCACACTTGAACCTTCCGAAAAAAGGAAGGTTCAAGTGTCAATGGTGGTGCAATGGTTAGCATGCCGGCCTTGCATACACAAGGTCGTGGGTTCGATTCCTGCTTCGACCGAACACCAAAAAGTTTTTCAGCGGTGGATTATCCAACCTCAGTAATGCTGGTGACATTTCTGAGGGTTTCAAAAAATGTTTGACAAATTTTTCTATAGAAATAAAGTTTTAACAAAATTTTCTATAGAAATAAAGTTTTGACAACATTTTCTATAGTTTTGACAACATTTTCTATAAAAAAAAAATTAACAAAATTTTCTACAGAAATAAAATGTTGACAAAATTTGCTATAGAAATAAATTTTTCAAAAAAAATTCTTTAGTTCTACTTCAGTTTAAAAAATTTTTTTATAGAAATAATATTTTCAGAAAAACTTCTATAGAAATAATATTTTCAGAAAATTTTTTATATAAAAAAAAAAATTCAGAAAATTTTCTATAGAAATAAAATTTTCAGAAAAGTTTCTATAGAAATAAAATGTTCAGAAAATTTTCTATAGAAAAAAAAAATTTCAGAAAATTTTCTATAGAAATAAAATTTTCAGAAAAGTTTCTATAGAAATAAAATTTTCAGAAAATTTTCTATAGAAATAAAATTTTCAGAAATAAAATTTTGACAAAATTTTCTATAAAGTAACATTTTTCAAAGAAATTTCTTTTGAAATACATTTTTGCCCCAATTTTCTATTTAAAAAATATTTTGACAAAATTTCCTACAGAAATAAAATTTTGGCAAAATTTTCAATAGAAATTAAATTTGGACAAATATTTGTTTTAGAAATAAAATTTTGACATAATATTTATAGAAATAAAATTTTTAGAAAATTTTCTATAGAAATAAAATTTTCAGAAATTTTTCTATAGAAATAAAATTTTCAGAATATTTTCTATAGAAATAAAATTTGCAGAAAATTTTCTATAGAAATAAAATTTTCAGTAAATTTTCTATGGAAATAAAATTGTGAGAAAATTTTCTATAGAAATAAAATTGTGAGAAAATTTTCTATGGAAATAAAATTTTCAGTAAATTTTCTATGGAAATAAAATTGTGAGAAAATTTTCTATGGAAATAAAATTTTCAGAAAATTTTCTATAGAAATAAAATTTTCTATAAAAATAAAAATTCTTATATCACCCCTTCAATCCCTTTGTTGTTTAATCTGGCATCTTTAGGCTATTTTATTTGCTGGTCAGTCGATTGATACTAAACTCATCCGCTACAATATTGCACTCAGTGGCCATGAGTGGGGGCTACCAGAAATGGCCACAATGTTAACATTTGAATATAGCCATTTTGTTGTTCATTTATATTGGCCATAGTCTCTCGTTTGCTGCTGTTGTTTTTGCTGTTTCTGATGCCGACCACATCGGACGATCTATGAAGCAGAGCAGTGGTAAAAATACAACTTTTGGCAATTTAATGCAATAATTGCGGCCAATGTTGACAAACCACAAAAGCCACAGAATGACAAAGTCTCAGCCGTGCTACAACTCCCTCGGGTTAGTTTGTTTTATTTTGGTGGTTGGATAAAATAAAGATTGGTCATTGTAGCTTTTAATGGTCAGCTGGCTAAGTCAGACTAACAAAAATGTTTACTTGTCCATTTTCGATGTAGGCGATATATATGTAATATTATTTGAATATGAATGTGTGGGTGTGTGGGTATGGGGGTATGTTGAATTACATAGTGAGCAAAGTAATTGCCATACTGATACATAGACATAGGTAAGTCCATAGAATGATAGTGGATTTTCACAGATTTAATGTGAGGCCAACAAAAATAATGTGATGACAATCAAAGCTATGGCTTTTTCTCGCTCCAATGTAATTAAATTTAAATGGCTCACATAAAATGAAAAGGGGTGGAAAAATATCGACATCATTTGAAAATTGCTGCAGCAAATGTGAAAATTGAGTATATGCAATCATTGTGGATAGTTGGGCAACTAAAATGAGTTTTTGTATAAAAATTAGCAGTTACATTGGATATACAAATTGATCCACGAAAAGCTATCAACTATGGAAATGAAATTTTAGATAATCAAAATTATCAATTCTTATAGAGCAAGAGAGTTCTGTAATCTATATCATGGAAGCGGATTCTAAGGTTGATCTGGAGGCTTAAGCTTCATACATCGATACAATTGTCTATAAAATGAAATTTATATACAAATATGCCAACTTTGAGTAAGATCGGTTGGTAAATAAGGGCTTTATGGCAAAATATTGCAAAATCGGTCGATACATATATATGGGAGCTATACCTAAATCTGAACCGTTTTTAACCAAATTTGGCACACATAACGACACCGTTAAACGTACCTCTCGTGCAAAATTTGAAGCAAGTCAGAGCAAACCTCTGGCTTTTGAGGCCATATAAGTGCAATTCGGACGAAAGATATATATGGGGAACCGATTTCCATCAAATTTACCGAGAATTGGTAGAATATCAATTCTACTCTCTGTGCAAAATTTCACGAAAATTGGTAGTAAACTTTGGCTTCTGTTGGCATGTGAGTCTAAATCGGACGAAAGATATATATGGGAGCTATATCTAAATCTGAACCGATTTCGATGCAATTTTGCACACTTAAATGGTGGTAAATTAGATTACTTTGAGGCAAATTTGACGCCGATCGGTTTTTAAATGACCGCAATCTGACCCCATTTATTGAAATCGGGCGATACATATATGTGGGAGCTATATCTAAATTTGATCCGACTTTTTCCAAATTCAATAGTCTTTGTCCTTGTTCCGAAAAATCCCCATATACAAAATTTCATTGTGAATATTGCGAACAACAAATACCTGACGGACGGACGGACGGACACCAAGCGCTAGATCGACTCATGAGGCGATTCTGAGTCTATCGGTATATATTTTATGGCGTCTAAAATCAATATTTCTGGTAGTCATATTTTTTGGCAGATCAAAGTTATTATACGCTGTGGCTTAGGGTATAAAAATGTTTTACCAAAATGAAATTTCTATTAAAATTAACATTTCGACGAAAATTTCCAAAAAAAAAAATATTCCTTTATATTTTACATAAAAAAAAAAATTCTTCAAACAGATATTTTAATAAAATTTCTTAACAGAAAAAACGTATTCGACAAATTTCTCTTTATAGATAAAATGTTGATATAATTTTCTATAAAAATAAAATTTCCACGAAATTTTTTATAAAATGAAAATTTTGACAATATTTGCTATAAAAATTTTAAAAAATACACAAAACAAATGTAAACAAAATTTTCGATAACAATAAAATATCGATTAAATTTTCTACAAAAATATATTTTCAAGAAATTTTCTATAACAATAGAATTATAGAGCCAGAATTGAAATAGGGGGTTCGTTTTATATGGGGGCTATATACAATTATACTGAAAGAAGAGTTTTCTTTTCTGAGGAACGAAATTTTAGACAAGCAAAGTTTTCTTTTGAAGCTAAAAAATTTTCTTTAAAAGCAAATAAAAAAGTTTAGAGACAATCGGCATCTGGCTTATTAGAAATTTTTTATAGAAATAAATTTTTGAAATTTTATTTTCTATAGAAAAAAAATTTTGACAAAATTTTCTATAGAAATTTGACATAATTTTCTATAGCAATAAAATTTTGGTAGATTATTTTTGCCTCGAGTGGCACTCGTGATTATTCTATGATCGGGGATCGGTTTATTAGGGGGCTATATATAATATAGATCGATACGGAAAAATTTTGGCATAGTTGTTATCGGCCATACACTAGCGAAATGTACCAAATTTCAACCGGATCGGATGAAATTTGCTTCTCCTTGAGGCTCCGCAAGCCAAATCTGGGGATCGGTTTATATGGGGGCAATATGTAATTATGAACCGATGTGGACCAATTTTTGCACGGTTGTTAGAGACCATATACCAACATCATGTACCAAATTTCACCCGGATTGGATGAAATTTCCTTCTCTTTGAGGCTCCGCAAGCCGAATCAGGGGATCGGTTTATATGGGGGCTATATATAATTATGGGCCGATGTGGACCAATTTTTGCATGATTGTTGGAGACCATATACCAACATCATGTACCAAATTTCAACCGGATCGGATGAAATTTGCTTCTCTTAGAGGGTTCGCAAACCAAATCTGGGGATCGGTTTATATGGGGGCTATATATAATTATGGGCCGATGTGAGTCAATTTTTGCATGGGTGTTAGAGACCATATACCAACACCATGTTCCAATTTTCACCCGGATCGGATTAAATTTGCTTCTCTTAGAGGGTTCGCAAGCCAAATCAGGGGATCGGTTTATATGGGGGCTATATATAATTATGGACCGATGTGGGCCAATTTTTGCATGGGTGTTAGAGACCATATACCAACATCATGTTCCAAATTTCAGACGGATCGGATGAAATTGCTTCTCTTAGGGGCTCCCCAAGCCAAATCTGGGGATCGATATACATATATGGGGGCTGTACGTAAAAGTAAACCGATATGGCCAATTTGCAATACCATTCGACCTACATCAATAAGAACTACTTGTGCCAAGTTTCAAGTCTATAGCTTGTTTCGTTCGGAAGTTAGCGTGATTTCAATAGAAGGACGGACGGACATGCTTAGATCGACACAGAATTTCACCACGACCCAAAATATATATACTTTATGGGGTCTTAGAGCAATATTTTGATGTGCTACAAACGGAATGACAAAGTTAATATACACCCCATCCTATAGTGGAGGGTATAATAAAATTTCGACGATATTTTCTAAAAAACTACAATTTCAACGATGATATTTTCTATAAAAATAATATATTTTCTATAGAAATAAAACTTCGACGAAATTTTCTATGAAAACAAAATATCGACGAAATTTTCAAAAAAAAAAAAAAAAAAAATAAAACTTTGTCAAAATTTTTTCTTAAAATAAATTTCGACGAAATTTTCTAAAAAAAAATAAAATTTCGACGAAATTTTTTAAAAAAATAAAATTTCAACGAAATTTTTAAAAAAACTAAAATTTCGACAAAATTTTATATAAAAATAAAATTTCAACGAAATTTTCTATAAAAAATAGCATTTGACGAAATTTTTTATAATAAAAATTTCGATGTTGCGCCATAGATTATTCTGCTCAATGATATATCAACTACATCATGTAGCCCATTCATCTCTTAAATCTTCTGGTTTTGGGTAGAACAATTTTTTTTTGCAACATTGAAACACGAACATCTCGCAACGATTAGAAACATTAACAAATGCATTGGAATCCGCTTAATGGAGCCATGATGCAATCATAAATCACTACAGAATTCTACTATCATTGGCACTGGTTCGAATACTCCCTGTTATGTTGCTTTTGTGGTTTTGGCAGACGGACGATATGCGAGAGAAACGCGCAATATAATTGACTGCCAAACAAACGAAAAGAGTTAAACCTTTTTGTCAATGGGTAATGTTCCATGTTAGGCAATGGATGTATTGCTGATAACGTCAGTTAGAAGTTTGAAATGAAGGCAAGACATAAGCAAACGCGGCTACCTAAGAGCTATTGCATAAATAGGCAACAGTGCATTGTAAATCTTTTGAATAGTTTTTCCCCTTTTTCCCCAGAAGACAGTATAGTGCTGATGGAATAGTACGACTAATCGACTTTTAACGTGAAAATCGAATAAACGATTTTGGTGTGAAAATAAGTGAAGATTTTGTGTACTAGCCGTTTTGAAAAAATTGAATGGTCCGCTTCGTTATAATTTCTCTAGCCCATACTGTAGACTACCGTGTATTGGCACATCCATTTCCTAATACAAAGCCTACATTACCGATATTACCGAATACGAGTGCCTAAAAAGTTAAGTTAAATTCCAAAGACCCGTTGTATAATGAGTTATCCTTGTATGATTTTCAGGAGTTCTAGTGCCGTGTAGCACAAGCATGCGAGTGGCGGAGGCGATGAAAATGGAGATTTTGATTACATTTCAGCTTTGCCAATAGCACCCAACACTCCCAAAATTCAAAGGCCTTCTATGAAACATTCACTTTGAGGTGGTACTGATAACAGTCGACATAGGACATTAGGATACTCTTAATGCACTTTGAGTTTATCGTGTTTCTGAATAGTTATGGGCAATGGGCTATGGGTATTGGACTGTGTAGTAATCAGTTTGAAAAGAGATTGTTATGTAGAGGGATTTATTGCAATGAAATCGGCTTGTTGGTGAAAGTCATGTCTTAAAATGTGCCTTGGTGGGATGTTGCTCTAAAATAGCCTATGCTCGCTAATTTGGATATTACAAAGCTGCCAGCGCGAAGGGCCCCTCTTATGCTCCAGGCAGGCAACTATCGTTGCCATTTGAACATATCAGAACAGAACGATTTCTTCATTTTTATACCCTCCACCATAGGATGGAGGGTATATTAACATTGTCATTCCATTTGTAACACATCGAAATATTGCTCTAAAACCCCAAAAAGTATATATATTTTGGGTCGTGGTAAAATTCTGAGTCGATCTAAGCATGTCTGTCCGTCCTTTTGAAATCACGCTTACTCCCGAAGGAAGCATGTTATCGACTTTAAACTTGGCCTAAGTAGATGTTATGTGTGATGTAGGTCGGATAGTATTGCAAATTGGCCATATCAGACCACTTTTACGTATAGCCCCCATAAAAACCGACCCCTAGATTTGGCTTGCGGAGCCTCCTGGAAGAGCGAAATTCATTTCATCCGGTTGAAATTTGGTACGTGGTGTTAGTATATGGTCTCTAATAACCATTGGCGGAGCTAGAAATTTTCTCTATCATTTTTTTTTTTTGATTGAATACATTTCAATTAAAAACAAGTAAGTAAAGTCTAAAGTCGGGCGGAGCCGACTATATTATACCCTTCACCACTATGTAGACAAACATTTGTGTTACCATCTCAACTACTTAAAATTTGCTGGAAGCTATATAAAGGTTTGCATTTCCAGATACAAATACTTTTAATGAAAACAATTTTTAGTACTTCTACAAAAACTCTAGAATTAAAATTTAAATCGGCTAACGCCCTGGGATGATACACAATGTTAGTAAAAAATATGGGAAATATGAAGCGAGAGAAATTTTAATGCAATTGTACAAAAGAGATTTATGATTTTTCAGGCGATACATATGTATTCGAGATATAGGACAATTAGAGTAATATTTACAATTTTTGCTACTCAGCAGTGGCGATTTTACAAGGATATTGGTTAGATCTCGCCAAGATATGTGTAGGGCGACTTGGAGCCTTATTTAAAACTCATCCGTTCTGTGGAAATTTTGGCATTGCAGTGTGTAGGATATGGCTAAGATATGGGGAAATCATCACAGAATTTTGTGTAAACTGTGAGAATCTTGGCCATATTTGTATTCTCTGTGGAAACTATCCAGTCAATTGGAGGAAAATCCCATTGAAAATGGGTCTAAAATATGAAACAGTCGACCATATTTCCCCAACTCTGGTGTACGTATATATGGGAGCTATATACAACCTGAACCAATTTTGACTTAATTTGGCATGCATAGTTAGAATAATAATTCTGCTATCTATGCGAAATTTCACGTAAATGGGAGTATAACTTGGCCCCCTGGTCATATGAGTGCAAATCGGACGGGAGATATATATGGGAGCCATATCTAAATCTGAATCGATTTCAACCAAATTTGGCACAATTACCTATACTACTAAACGTACTCCTTGTGCGAAATTTGAAGCAAATCACGGCAAAACCCTGGATTTTGAGGCCATATAAGTTCAAATCGGACGAAAGATATATATGGGAGCTATATCTAAATGTGAACCGATTTCAATCAAGTGTACCAAGCCATAGTGTACCATAGTAGTGGTGAAGGGTATAATTAATTAGATCAATTAATTTCATGGTTGAAGACAAAAAATATTTTATTGTGTGTGGGAGCCGGTTCCACGACACCGCTATAAATAATCAAATAGCAACTTACCATTATTTAATATAACAAAAAATAAAAGCATTGCTTTAAGTATGTGTTTGAAAAATATTTTATTTAAAATGTGTGTTTTAAAACAGGACTAGAAATCATAAAGCAAAACATAAACTTAACATATTCATCGTGTATAAAAAATACTAAGAATAAAAAATTAAATAAAAGGCAAAAAATAAATTGAATATTATAAAACGTCTATCTTCGATTAGTTTTTAAAAATTCTGTGAGAACAGAATACAACGAAGCAACTGTTGAGAGCAGCGGTGCCAACTCTGTGGATTTTTCGTGATTTTGACGATTTTAGATGGTAAATTGGGCATGTGACGATTCATGATTTTAATCAACGTAGTTATAAATTGACTATTTTTGAAAATGTGCGTCTCAAGTTTCCTTTTAGTGTTTTTATTACGTGTTTTTAGTTGTAATGTAAATATCAATACTAAAAAATATGCTTAACATACTCTCTCTGCCACAATCTTAATTGGATTAAACACATCGCAAAGCTTGAATTAAAATATAAAACAACTGTAGCTTTGATTATTCTGGGGGGGGGCATAGCCCCCCCCAGCACCCCCCTAGCTACGCCAATGCTAATAACCATGCAAAAATTGGTCCATATAGGTACATAATTATATAGCACCCATATAAACCGATCCACAGATTTGACCTCCGAATCTGGTAGAAATATGGTTCGTGGTGTTAGTATATGGTCCCTAACAACCATGCAAAAATTGGTCCATATCGGTTCATAATTATATATAGCCCTCATATATACCGATCCCCAGATTTGGCTTGCGGAGCCTCTAAGAGAAGCAAATTTCATCCGATTTGGCTGAAATTTGGTACATGGTGTTAGTATATGATCTCTAACAACTACCCAAAAATTGGTCCACATCGGTTCATAATTATATATAGCCCTCATATAAATCGATCCACCGATTTGGCTTGCGGAGCCTCTAAGAGAAGCAAATTTCATCCGATCCGGCTGAAATTTGGTACATGGTGTTGGTATATGGTATCTAACAACCATTCGAAATTTGGTCCACATCGTTCCATAATTATATATAGCCCTTGGAGGGGCAAATTTTATCAACATTTTATTTCTATAGAAAATGTTGTCAAAATTTTATATCTATAGAAAATTTTGTCAAAATTTTATTACTATACAAATTTTGTCAAGATTTTATTTCTATAGAAAATTTTGTCAAAATTTTATTTCTATAGAAAATTTTGTCAATCGGAATTATATACGGAATTATATTTAATCGGCCTTTTTATACCCACCACCATAGAATGACGACGGGGGTATAATAAGTTTGTCATTCCGTTTGTAACACATCGAAATATCGATTTCCGATTATATAAAGTATATATATTCTTAATCAGGGAGACATTCTAAGACGATATAGCCATGTCCGTCTGTCTGTCTGTCTGGCTGCCGGTCTGTCTGTCTGTTGTAATCACGATACAGTCTTCAATAATAAAGCAATCGTGCTGAAATTTCGCACAAGCTCGTCTTTTGTCTGCAGTCAGGTCAAGTTCGAAGATGGGCTATATCGGTCCAAGTTTTGATATTGTCCCCATATAAACCGACCTCCCGACTTAGGGTCTTGGGCTTATAAAAACCTTAGTTTCTATCCAATTTGCCTGAAATTGGAAATCTAGAAATCTGACCATAAAGAGGTGTGCCAAAAATGCTGAGTATCGGTCCATGTTTTGGTATAGCCCCCATATAGACCGATCTCCCGATTATATTTCTAGGGCTTCTAGAGTCGACAGTTTCTATCCAATTCGCCTGAAATTGGAAATCTAGAGGTATTTTAGCACCATAAAGAGGTTTGACAAAAATGGTGACTATCGGTTGATGTTTAGGTATAGCCCCCATATAGACCGATTTCCCGATTTTACTTCTTGGGCTTCTAGAATCCGTATTTATTATCCAATTTGGTTAAAATTATGAAATCTAGAGGTATTTTAGGACCATAAAGAGGTGTGCTAAAAATGGTGAGTATCGGTCCAGGTTTTGGTATATACCCCATATAGACCGATCTCCCGATTTGGGGTCTTGGGCTTATAGAATCCGTAGTTTTTATCCAATTTGCCTGAAATTGGAAATCTAGAGGTATTTTAGAACAATAAAAAGGTGTGCCGAAAGTGGTGAGTATCGGTCCATGTTTTGGTATAGCCCCCATATAGACCGATCTCCAGTTTTTGCTTCTTGGGCGTCTAAAATCTGTAGTTTTTATCCATTTTTCTTGAAATTAGAAATCTAAAACCCTAAAGAGGTGTGCTGAATATGATGAGTATCGGACCATGTTTTTATATAGCCCCCATATAGACCGATCTCCAGATTTTATTCTTGGGCTTATAGAAACCGCAGTTTTTATCCAACTTGCCTCAAATTGGAAATCTAGAGGTATTTTAGGACCATAAAAAGGTATGACGAAAATGGTGAGTATAGGTCCATGTTTTGATATAACCATCAGATAGACCGATCTCCCGATATTACTTTTTGGGCTTCTAGAAATCGTAATTGTTGTCCACTTTGCCTGAATTCGAAAATCTGGAGGTTTTTAGGAATACAAATATGTGTGCAAGAAATGATTTTATTTTTTAGGCTTCTAGAATCCGTAGATTTTATCCAATTTGCCTGAAATGAGAAATCTACAGGTATTTTAGGACCTTAAATATGAGAGCAGAAAATGGAGTGTATTGGTCCATATTTTGGTTTATCTCTCAAATAGACCGATCTCCCGATTTTACGTCTTGGGCTTTTAGAAACCATAGTTTTTATAAAATTTGCATGAAATTTTAAATCTAGAAGTATTTTAGGAACATAAAGAGGTGTGCCAAAAATGGTGAATATCGGTCCATGTGCACTGATAGTGAAAATAGATTGGAACTGAATTAAAGTTTTCAGATTTTACTTCTGGTAATCATTTAAATAATGGGTGTAAAAATCTACAGATGTTAGATTTTAAATCAAGGCGTTATTTCATTTTCATTTCATTTTTTTTGCACACTCGCACACGATGTTTATGATTCCTCTAAAACTCAAACAAATATGGTTCTTATAAATCCAGAATCTGATCTAGTTTTCATAGGTAAAATCTTTGAATTTATCTTCGGGAAGTGTACTGGTTGAATTGATTTGCTTGTCACCAAATCCCCCTGAAATTTTCACAGGAAACTATAATATTTGATTCATGGTTGTGGGTATTTAAGATTCGGTCCGGCCGAACTTACTGCTTTATATACTTGTTGTTCAATACCCTGTATGGACTAACCTACAATTTAGAAGACGGTGTTAAAAAGTTTTAAGATACCTAGCCATCGGCAAGTGTTACCGCAACCCAAGTAATTCGATTGTGGATGACAATCTTTAGTAGAAGTTTCTACGCAATTCACGGTGTAGGGTACATTCGATTCGGCCTGGCCGAACTTACGGCCGTATATACTAGGTTTTATTGTAAAAACTGTAAACTTTTAAACTTTAAACTTTTCGAGTTATTGAATTATTCAAAATTTGTAAAAGTCGACTTTTTAAGATTTCGATATTTTTTTTTTTTTTTCAAAATTTGGAAATATTGATTTTTTATGAATTCGACGAAAAAGACAATTATCCCGTCACAAAAATGATCAAAAGCCAATTGGTCCAAATTGTAGACTACATAAAGTAGACTTTCAATTTCGATGTTTTGTTTTTTTGACAACAAATCGATTGATCGTAAATTCGAATTTAGATTTTTGTGAGAGGAATCCTAAATTTATAACAATCCAATCGCCTATGCTTATGCTCCTTCTTCTCTGTAGGATTGGCCTTTTCTCTAGAACTTTCTTGTATTTAGGACGATCAACGTTTCTGTTGAAAATTTTCAGAAAGTGACACAAAACGTGTCGCTTTTGCTAATAGTGACACTAATTTAAAAAAGTGGCACTAAAAGGGGCACAAAACGTAGCATATTTCTGTGTAAAGAAAAAATACGAGTTAAATGAATTTTTAACAAGTATATACGGCCGTAAGTTCGGCCAGGCCGAATCTTATGTACCCTCCACCATGGATTGCGTAGGAACTTCTACTAAAGGCTGTCATCCACAATCGAATTACTTGGGTTGCGATAACACTTGCCGATGGCAAGGTATCGTAAAACTTTTTAACACTGTCTTCTAAATTGTAAGTTAGCCCATACGGGGTATATATTAAACAAAAAAAGGCCGATTAAATACGTATATAATCTAGTTTGACAAAATTTTCTATAGAAATAAAATTTTGACAAAATTTTCTATAGAAATGAAACCATGACAAAATTTTCTATAGAAATAAAATGTTGACAAAATTTTCTATGGAAGTAAAATGTTGACAAAATTTTCTATAGCAATACAATTTTGACAAAAATTTCTATAGAAATAAAATGTTGACAAAATTTTGTATAGAAATGAAATTTTGACAAAATTTTGTATAGAAATAAAATGTTGACAAAATTTTCTACAGAAATAAATTTTTTACAAAATTTTCTATAGAAATAAAATTTTGACAAACATTTCTATAGAAATAAACTTTTGACAAAACTTTCTATAGAAATGAAATTTTAACAAAACTTTCTATAGTAATAAAATTTGACAAAATTTTCTATGGAAATAAAGTTTTGGTAGATTACAAAATTTTCTATAGAAATAAAACTTTGACAAAATTTTCTATGGAAATAAAATTTTGACAAACATTTGTATAGAAATAAACTTTTGACAAAACTTTCTATAGAAATGAAATTTTGACAAAACTTTCTATAGTAATAAAATTTGACAAAATTTTCTATGGAAATAAAGTTTTGGTAGATTATTTTTGGCGATATGGACCAATTTTTGTGTAATAAGTCATCGGCTATATATAACTAAAGACCGATATGGACCAATTTTTACATGGCTGTTAGAGGCCATATACTGACAAAATGTACCAAATTTCAACCGTATCGGATGACTTTTGCTCCTCCAAGAGGTTCCGGACGTCAAAACTGGGGACGGTTTATATGGGAACTATATATAATTATGGACCGATATGGACCAATTTTTGCATGGTTGTTAGAGACCATATACTAACACCATGTACCAAATTTCAACTGGATCGGATGAATTTTGCTCTTCCAAGAGGCTCCGGAGGTCTAATCTGGGGATCGGTTTATATGGGGGCTATATATAATTATGAACCGATATGGACCAATTTTTGCATGGCTATTAGAGGCCGTAAACTAACATCAGGTACCAAATTTCAACCGGATCGGATGAATTTTGCCCCTCCAAGAGGCTCCGGAGGTCAAATCTGGGGATCGGTTTATATGGGGGCTATATATAATTATGGGCCGATATGGACCAATTTTTGCATGGTTGTTAAAAACCGTATACTAAGACCACGTACTAAATTTCAACCGGATCGGATGAATTTTGCTCCTCCAAGAGGCTCCGGTGGTCAAATCTGGGGATCGGTTTATATGGGAGCTATATATATAATTATGGACCGATATGGACCAATTTTTGCATGATTGTTAGAGGCCGCATACTAAGACCACGTACCAAATTTCAACCGGATCGGGTGAATTTTGCCCCTCTAAAAGTCTCCGGAGGTCAAATCTGGGGATCGGTTTATATGGGGGCTATATATAATTATGGACCGATACGGACCAATTTTTGCATGGTTGTTAGAGACCATATAGTAACATCAGGTACCAAATTTCAATCGGATCGGATGAATTTTGCCCCTCCAAGAGGCTCCGGAGGTCAAATCTGGGGATCGGTTTATATGGGGGCTATATATAATTATGGACCGATATGGACCAATTTTTGCATGGTTGTTAGAGACCGTATACTAAGACCACGTACCAAATTTCAACCGGATCGGATGAATTTTGCTGCTCCGGGAGGCTCCCCAAGCCAAATTTGGGGATCGGTTTATATGGGGGCTATACGTAAACGTGGTCCGATATGGCCCATTTTCAATACCATCCGACCTACATCAATAACAACTACTTATGCCAAGTTTCAAGTCGATAGCTTGTTTCGTTCGGAAGTTAGCGTGATTTCCACAGACGGACGGACAGCCGGACAGACGGACGGACGGACAGACGGACGGACGGACGGACATGCTTAGATCGACTCAGAATTTCACCACGACCCAGAATATATATACTTTATGGGGTCTTAGAGCAATATTTCGATGTGTTACAAACGGAATGACAAAGTTAATATACCCCCATCCTATGGTGGAGGGTATAAAAAGGCCGATTAAATACGTATATAATATAGTTTGACAAAATTTTCTATAGAAATGAAAACTTGACAAAATTTTCTATAGAAATAAAATTTTGACAAAATTTTCTATAGAAATAAAAACTTGACAAAATTTTCTATAGAAATAAAACGTTGACAAAATTTTCTATGGAAGTAAAATGTTGACAAAATTTTGTATAGAAATAAAATGTTGACAAAATTTTCTACAGAAATAAATTTTTTACAAAATTTTCTATAAAAATAAAATTTTGACAAAACTTTCTATGGAAATAAAATTTTGACAAACATTTCTATAGAAATAAACGTTTGACAAAACTTTCTATAGAAATGAAATTTTGACACAACTTTCTATAGTAATAAAATTTGACAAAATTTTCTATGGAAATAAAGTTTTGGTAGATTATTTTTGGCGATATGGACCAATTTTTGTGTAATAAGTCATCGGCTATATATAACTAAAGACCGATATTGACCAATTTTTACATGGCTGTTAGAGGCCATATATTGACAAAATGTACCAAATTTCAACCGCATCGGATGACTTTTGCTATATATACACCCTCAAAAAAAATTGCTTCTTTAACATATGTTCCAAACATATTTTGCAGGAAGCACATATATTATTGCATACTGCCGAAACATTAATATGTTTGTTTTATGTGAACATATTATATGTTTGGAAGCATTTTGAGCCAAAAATATTATATGCTTGGAAGAATTTTTCCCAAACACGATTGTGCTCATTCCCTAACATACTCGTAATTTTCACTTCCACGAAATTTTTTAGTTATTGGCACCTTTCTCTGTAATACAAATAATGTTGAAGAAATTATTCACTTTTATAAATTTTTTAAATTTTACCTTTCGCCTGCACGGAGAATCGAACCGAGGACCATACAGTTTGTAAGCCAACACACTATCCACTGGACTACGTAGCTGTTATAGTCACCAGTAGATAATTATCGTTATAAGTTACATTTATATAGCATAGTTTGCAGCGCTCACGAGCCCATGCAAACATAACATTATTTAACAGAAACATACATTTGTTTGCCACGTGAAGCAGTGGTTAGCATGTCTGCCTTGCATGCAAAGGGTCGTGGGTTCAATCCCTGCTCCGACCGAACATTTTTTTTTGTTTTTTTTTTTTTTTTAATTTACACATTTATATTTATACTATATTAATTTTTTTAAATGAAACATCGAAATGTGTGTTATTAAAGATTTATAGTCAGTAACAGTGCTTGATATAAACGAAATTGAATGATTTTTGGATAAAATATTATTTTTTATTGCAAAAATAACAATCTTGTAATAAAAAAACTGTTTTTGTACAAAACTTTAAAATTTGGAAGGAATTCAAAAACTAACAAAAGAAGAACGTGGAGTCGAGTATAAACATACATACATAATTTTATAATATAAACATATATCACAATGGACTGAATAGTCTAAGTGAGTCTGAATCTTAATCGGGCTGCCACTTTAACCTTAACCTAACCTTAATATAAACATAAATTTATTTAGGAGTGAACAGTTTTTTACTAGCATTTAACACCATCGCTCTAAAATTCCTTTTATTTTTCTTTAATAATTCATTTTAAAGAAAATAATCTTTTTAAATTGTTTTAGCTGTAAAAGTCGAACTTAATGCCCGCTTTTATATTTGATGGTGTCCGTCAACTCCTCGTGGACTACTTTTTAATAAAGAGAAACTAAACTTTGTTTTTTTACATTTTACTGTGTAATTTTTCACTATTTCCTCCTTATTTCATTTTACCGTCCCAACTCTAAAAAGAGTATAGTGCCCTTTCGTTATTTTTATGAAGACCCCTGATTTCTTTTAACGAACCAAGAAAAAAATAATGCCAAAATGATAAACAAAACACATGTTCACACATACATAAAATGCTGCTCTCACGGCGAAAACATAAGCTGTTTGTTTTTCAAATGTCTATTCTCTTGGTTCAGAATGTATATTCTCTTTATTCAAATTAAATAATATTTAGACTTAAACATATCAAATTTTTGGCCTTATCATAAAACAGTTTTCCGAAACAACATACAAGCGGTTTCACAGAAATTGTTCTCTTTTGACTCTTTTGCTGTGTTATATTGATATCTTTCGTCAACTCTCCCGGTTTCCATCTCTATTTCTCTCTATACTCTCTCTGTCGCTTTGAATAACATATCACAACATATGTATGTTTAGTTGAAATTTGTAAATTTATATATGTTTGTATTCACACATATGATTTTTATGAAACATTCATGCCCCAAACATAATATATTCTAACATATTAACATAGATGTCCCAAACATTTAGTGTAAGTTTAGGAAAATTACATGTTCGCACTTAAATATATTGTGGTTTAAAATCGTGCCCGAAACACATTTTGTTTATATCGGAACATATGAAAAACATATTTTTCTAAGAGTGTAATTATGGACCGATATGGTCCAATTTTTGCATGGTTGTTAGATACCATATACTAACACCATGTACCAAATTTCAACTGGATCGGATGAATTTCGCTCCTCCAAGAGGCTCCTGAGGTCAAATCTGGGGATCGGTTTATATGGGAGCTATATATAATTATGAACCGATATGCACCAATTTTTGCATGGTTGTTAGAGACTATATACTAACACCACGTAGTTAATTTCAATTGGATCGGATGAATTTTGCTCCTCCAAGAGGCTCCGGAGTTCAAATCTGGGGATCGGTTTATATGGGAGCTATATATAATTATGAACCGATATGGACCAATTTTTGCATGGTTGTTAGAGGCCGTATACTAACATCAGGTACCAAATTTCAACAGGATCGGATGAATTTTGCCCCTCCAAGAGGCTCCGGAGGTCAAATCTGGGGATCGGTTTATATAGGGGCTATATATAATTATGGACCGATATGGACCAATTTTTGCATGGTTGTTAGAGACCGTATACTAACATCAGGTACCACATTTCAAACGGATCGGATGAATTTTTCCCCTCCAAGAGGCTCCGGAGGTCAAATCTGGGGATCGGTTTATATGGGGGCTATATATAATTATGGACCGACATGGACCAATTTTTGCATGGGTGTTAGAGACCGTATACTAAGACCACGTACTAAATTTCAACCGGATCGGATGAATTTTGCTCCTCCAAGAGGCTCCGGAGGTCAAATCTGGGGATCGGTTTATATGGGAGCTATATATAATTATGGACCGAGATGGACCAATTTTTGCATGGTTGTTAGAGGCCGTATACTAACATCAGGTACCAAATTTCAACCGGATCGGATGAATTTTGCTGCTCCGGGAGGCTCCCCAAGCCAAATTTGGGGATCGGTTTATATGGGGGCTATACGTAAACGTGGTCCGATATGGCCGATTTTCAATACCATCCGACCTACATCAATAACAACTACTTGTGCCAAGTTTCAAGTCGATAGCTTGTTTCGTTCGGAAGTTAACGTGATTTCCACAGACGGACGGACAGCAGGACAGACGGACGGACGGACATGCTTAGATCGACTCAGAATTTCACCACGATCCAGAATATATATACTTTATGGGGTCTTAGAGCAATATTTCGATGTGTTACAAACGGAATGACAAAGTTAATATACCCACATCCTATGGTGGAGGGTATAAAAATTTTCTAATAAAATTATGAATTCGCTTTTTTTCTTGAAATTAGATTTCATGGTATAGTTTTAGGCATCACACTTATCAACTTGATAACTATAGGTTTTGAGAAGGTAAAATTACTTAATATTTTAATATGCAAAAAAAGTGTTTAAATTTATAGCATTGGAATCGACTTCAACTTTATGTTAACCACATATGCAATTTGAATGGAATCCGGAAATAAAATTAACGAAAACATTTGCACCAAAAAAGGAATTAATGAAAAAGTCGTGCAATATGACAAAAAGTTGGCACAAAATTGCTAAAAGCATGGCATTTATTGGCATAACAAAAACACATAAAAAAGTGGCAATGATGCCACTAAGTTCACGCACCGGTAATAGTGATGATGGTTTTCTAAATTCGAAACATTTCCCGCATTTTTCCTCTCTATTTCCCTGTAGTACTCACTCACAACTCCAAGTTTAGTTTCGACCTGTTTTATGGAACTCGAAAAAATCTATCCTAAATAAAAACAAATATTTTTCTAAAAAAAATATATTTTTTATTTAAATGCACATTTATAATAACTTAGCTATACAACATAAAAATTGATCTTTAATCTCTTCTTCTTTTTACCACAAGACACAATTCATTCCATTTCCAATTGCAAATCCTCCGGCTTTATTGCTTGATCAAAACCTCATAGTCACTAATGCGAATTTCACGACCTCCATAGGGTATGAAAAGACATCTCTGACTAACCGATACAAGACCAGGAGTATGACTACCATGATGATGACCACGACCTATAAATAGAGGTTCACCATTACGAGATCGTCCCGTGGAGACAGCATTTGGAGGTATCAGATGATTATGGGTTTTAACCCAGGCATAACCAGGACCACATAGGACCTCAAAATTGCGTTTATTTATTTCATAGCCACCATAACAGACATAACAACAACCTTTGCTGGGTATAAATTTGGCCGGCAACAGCTCTCCCTCATGCATGGCACGACCCACATAGATAACAGCACGATCAGTATCATGACCAGCTACCACAGCACCAGGTGGTGTATAATTGGGTGTGGAGGCTACCCAATTGTAGACATGTTCGAAGACCAACACCTCATAGGTATTCAAACGAATTTCCTGACCACCGAATGGAATATACAAACATCCATGGGATGGATGGATTTTTCCAACACACAAAGAATTGGCATGATGACCACGACCCACATACAAAGGTTCACCGGTACGTGTAACACCACTGCGGACTGCATTTGGTGGAACGGCACCATTATAGCAAGGTTGCCAGGCATAGCCTTGACCTACCAAAATCTCATAGTTATGTTTGCTGTGTTCCATGCCACCAAAGGCTACATAGGCTTGACCCTTACTGGGTACCACCTTGGCTGGTAGATTATCACCATCGTGGAAGGCACGGCCTACGTAAATGGGTGAGCCATCACAATCATGGCCACCAATAACGGCCATGGGAGGCAGAGGGGCTCCAGGAGCTGAGTGTACCCATACAGTTTCTGTGAAATGAAAATAAAAAACAAATAACAATTTTTTTTATCATAAAGTCATCAATCAAATGTCATGAATTAAAATATCATTATTTTGGGGGATATCTAAATATCCCCCCAAATAAAAAAATCCCCTTTTGTTGGTTTGCTGGTTGGTATATAATTTATTGTAATCTTCCATTTGTCAAATGACTTCAATTTACTTATCGCGCTATTTGTTTTTTGTTTTTCGTTTTTTTGTTTTGATGAAGATAACAATTTAAGGTGCATTATAGATTTAAGAAAAAAAACAAAAACATACGATTACTGATAATGTGGCCCGGGTGATAAGAACCTAAAAAAAATAAAAGCAAAAAAACACAAAATATACGATTACAGATACAGGTGCTTCCATTACAGGTGGGGTGGTAAAAAAGACAGACAGGTGCGAAAAAAAAATGTTGAGCAAACTAAAATTTTACCATGAAATGATTGGAGGGAAGTGAAGTTTTTTTTCTTAAGAAGGTTATAAGAGATTTATTAGGTGCCTAGGTTAATGATGTTTACTACCTTACCTTAACGAACTCAAAGCCATGGAGATAATCAGATTAAGGCCAATTGAAGTTCAAGGTATAAATATAAACTGTCCGTGTTAAACAAGTATATACGGCCGTAAATTCGGAAATAAAATTTTGACAAAATTTTCTATAGAAATAAAATTTTGACAAAATTTTCTATAGAAATAAAATTTTGACAAAATTCTCTATAGAAATAAAATCTTGACAAAATTTTCTATAGAAATAAAATTTTGATGAAACTTTCTATAGAAATAAAATTTTGACAAAATTTTGTATAGAAATAAAATTTTGACAAAATTTTCTATAGAAATAAAATTTTGACAAAATTTTCTATAGAAATAAAATTTTGACAAAATTCTCTATAGAAATAAAATCTTGACAAAATTTTCTATAGAAATAAAATTTTGACAAAATTTTCTATCGAAATAAAATTTTGACAAAATTTTCTACAGAAATAAAATTTTGACAAAATTCTCTATAGAAATAAATTTTTGACAACATTTTCTATAGAAATAAAATTTTGACAAAATTTTCTATAGAAATAAAATTTTGATGAAATTTTCCATAGAAATAAAATTTTAACAAAATTCTCTATAGAAATAAAATCTTGACAAAATGTTCCATAGAAATAAAATTTTGACAAAATCTTCTATAGAAATAAAATTTTGACAAAATTTTCTATAGAAATAAAATTTTAACAAAATTTTCGACAGAAATAAAATTTTGACAAAATTTTCTATAGCAATAAAATTTTGACAAAATTTTCTAATGAAATAATATGATTTTGACAAAATTTTCTATAGAAATAAAATTTTGGCAAAATTTTCTATATAAATAAAATTTTGACAAAATTTTCGATAGAAATAAAATTTTGACAAAATTTTCTAATGAAATAATACTATTTTGACAAAATTTTCTATAGAAATAAAATTTTGATAAAATTTGCTATAGAAATAAAATTTTGACAAAAATTTCTAAAGAAATTAAGATTTTGACAAAATTTTCTATAGAAATAAAATTTTGACAAAATTTTCTATAAAAATAAAATTTTGACAAAATTTTCTATAGAAATAAAATTTTGCCAAAATTTTCTATAGAAATAAAATTTTGACAAAATTTTCTATAGCAATAACATTTTGACAAAATTATCTGTAGAAATAAAATTTTAACAAAATTTTCTATATAAATAAAATTTTTACAAAACTTTCTATATAAATAAAATTTTGACAACATTCTCTATAGAAATAAAATTTTAACAAAATTTCCTATAGAAATAAAATTTTGACAAAATTTTCTATAGAAATAAAATTTTGACAAAATTTTCTATAGAAATAAAATTTTGACAAAATTTTCTATAGAAATAAAATTTTGACAAAATTTTCTATATAAATAAAATTTTGTCAAAATTTTCTATAGAAATAAAATGTTGACAAAATTTTCTGTAGAAATAAAATTTTGACAACATTTTTTATAGAAATAAAAATTTGACAAAATTCTCTATTGAAATAAAATTTTGACAAAATTTTCTACAAAAATAAAATTTTTACAAAATTTTCTATAGAAATAAATTTTTGACATAATTTTCGATAGAAATAAAATTTTTACAAATTTTTCTATTGAAATAAAATTTTGACATTTTCTATAGAAATAAAATTTAGAAAAAAATTTTCTATGAAGATAAAAGTTTGACAAAATTTTCTATAGAAATAAAACTTTAGCAAAATTTTCTATATAATTACAATTTTGACGAAATTTTCTATAGAAATAAAATTTTGACAAAATTTTCTATGGAAATAAAATTGGACAAAATAGAAATAAAATTTTGACAAAATTTTCTATAGAAATAAAATTGTGGCAAAATTTACTACAGAAATTAAATTTTGACAAAATTTTCTATAGTAATAAAATTTTGACATAATTTTCTATAAAAATAAAATTTTGACAAAATTTTCTATAGAAATAAAATTTTGACAATTTCCTATAGAAATAAAATTTTGACAAAATTTTCTATAGAAATAAAATTTTGACAAAATTTTCTAAAGAAATAAAATTTTGACAAAATTTTCTATAGTAATAAAATTTTGACATAATTTTCTATAGAAATAAAATTTTGACAAAATTTCTATAGAAATAAAATGTTGACAATTTCCTATAGAAATAAAATTTTGACAAAATTTTCTATAGTAATAAAATTTTGACATAATTTTCTATAGAAATAAAATTTTGACAAAATTTTCTATAGAAATAAAATGTTGACAATTTCCTATAGAAATAAAATTTTGACATAATTTTCTGTAGAAATAAAATTTTAACATAATTTTCTGTAGAAATAAAATGTTGACGAAATTTTCTATAGAAATACAATTTTGACAAAATTTTCTATAGAAATAAAATTTTGATGAAATTTTCTAAGGAGACTTTTATTTCCTTATATTTATTTATTTCCTTAAAAAAAATTTACTCTGGAAATAAAATTTTGAAAAAATTTTCTATAGAAATAAAATATATACAAAGCTTACTATAGAAATAAAATTTTGGCACAATTTTCTATAATAATAAAATTTTGACAAAACTTTCTATAGAAATAAAATTTTAACAAATTTTTCAATAGTAATAAAATTTTGACAGATTTTCTATAGAAATAAAATGTTGACAAAATTTTCTGTAGAAATAAAATTTTAAAAATTTTCGATAGAAATAAAATTTTGGCAAAATTTACTACAGAAGTAAAATTTTGACAAAATTTTTTATAGAAATAAAATTTTGACAAAATATTCTATAGAAATAAAATTTTGACAAAATATTCTATAGAAATAAAATTTTGGCAAAATTTACTACAGAAATAAAATTTGGACGAAATTTTCTATAGAAATAAAATTTTGACAAAATTTTCTATAGAAATAAAAGTTTGAAAAAAAAATCTATAGAAATAAAATTTTGAAAAAAATTCTATAGAAATAAATTGTTGGTAGATTATTTTTGGTTCGAGTGGCAACCATGATTGTGAACCGATATGGACGAATTTTTGTGTGATTGGCGATCGGCTATATATAACTATAGACCGATATGGTCGTGAGGCCAAAGAGTTCAGGTCCTTAAAAGACGAACGCGAATTTTGGTTATAATAGCATTTGTGAATTTCTCTTATATAAACTTTTTTCCTTGTGCAAAAGCCGATAAAGGCGTTTTGTCCTATTAGTTAAGTGATTCAACTTAAAAATGGCTATCTTTACATAAAAGAAGGCTAGGGTCAATTCTAAAAAATTCTTCAAATTAAAGAAAAAGTCTTTAAAATTTGTGGAGCTTTTGTATCTTGACCACATACCAAAAAAGCGTTCAAAAATAGAAGATGTTTTTCAACACTTTATTTTAAAAACGTATACATATAATAATTTCTACTTGAAGTCGAGTCTGAATTTGGAAATTTAAATTATCGTTAGCGCGTTGTTAAAGCTCTTTGATAGCTCATGAAGAAAAAGCTGAAAAAACGAATAAATTCCAATTCGGAATCAATACCAAAATCATTAGTGTACAAAATCTTTAGAACCGGACATGCTTTTTTGAAGTGTATGTAAGAAAAAATTGGGGCATTAGAGGGTTGATGAAATGGATTTACTTTTACGAAAATTGGACAACAATAGGTTTGTTTAGGTTATTTTCCAATAAAGGTTATTCAGTATAAACTTGCAAGATAGTAAGAATGGGTTTTATTCTCTTGGGTAAAATTAGTAAAAGTGTATACGTTCACGAATTTATCATTAATTCAGCGGTTTTAAACCAATTAAAACAAAAGATATTTATATTTTCTAATTCCAGTGCAATTGGATTTGTTGATGATTAACCAGCTGATAATTGCAAGTTTTTACTGGGAAAAATGTTTTTACTGTGAAATGTAAACGAAGGACTACTAGTAAAAATTTGTGATAGTAATCAAAAAGTATCGAGTACGCAAACAGAGCTAATAGGATTTAAATATCGTTATAGTCTCACAGAAGTAGAATTAAAATGAATACAATTAAAATAATATTCATTTTAAGTGAAATAAAGCCTTTAAGTTTGCTAAATTTCAATCAAAAATGTAACTTTTGATACAAAAAAAATTAGCTATATTTTTAGAATTGGGCAATTCTAGCGGTTTTTGGTGAAACAATTTTGGTAACGCTGCTCCATAAATTTGACTTTAGGAATCGTCCTAATCGTCCTTGAGAGAGTAACTGTAATTAAATCCACTTGAAATTCTATATATTTTTAAGTAACCCGCTACGACGAAGATTTTTTTAAAGGAAAAATGTATATTTGATTCATTTTAACATTTGGCTCGATCGAACTTAAGGCCGTATTTTATTTTAATTTAATTTAATTTAATTATTTTTTTTATTTTTTTTTTGTTGAAAAACTGACACTTTTTTAACATTTATGCTAGCGAGATATAAAAACAAGCAAACAAGAAATTTTCACCATTTATTTTTATTAGTTTTGAATTGTTTTTTAAAAATTAATATTAATTGTTTTTAAAAAATTTATATTTTATCCAGCAAAAATTAATATTTTATTCAGCTCACATTATTCACAAGATTTTATAATAGCGAAGAATCCTTAAAGGATTTATTAATTTTACAGATTTTAAATTAGTTATATAAAAAGTATACAAATATTTGTGCAACTTATTTCAATACATTGCGTGCATGATGAATTTTCGTGAATTTATGCAAAACAAAAAAAGCCATGAAAAAAATCAAACACTTATTTCCACAGATAATTCTCAATTCCATTCTCACCCATCATTTTGATATAATTTCAAGTAAACGTTAATTATTTTGTATAAATAAATATAACTACACTTAAATCGATTTTTACTGGTCCTCTAACCAATTAATACTAAACTTACGAATTCGATATGCCCAGTTGTTATTGAAGAAAATTTCGTAGCACAAGAATATCAATACAACACAAACCCAAGAGATAAGCACAAATTTTATGCGATTCGTCACAAGCAGAGGTGAAATACATTTTATTTTATCATTAATTCTGTCTCGGAAATGAAGTAAACATATTGATTCATTTGATGATATTGGTCATGTTGGGGTTTTCTTATCTATGGCAAAGGGTAGATATGAATGAAGAAATCATTATGATTTATGCCGGCCAGCCTATATTATCTATTTTACTTTTACTTTGTGTTATTTTCAATAACAAATCGATAGGCAGGGGGAGGCACCCCTAAACCAAAATAAGGGTGATTCTGGAGGGTGATCTTAAATAGGCTACTGAATGTGACATCTGAAGCCGCTTCAAAGCGTGGAAAATGGAACAAAACTGTAGAAGGAAGCAAACGAGACTTCCACATGAAACCTATTGGACTTTTACATATCATTGGACCGTTTGGAAAATAAATTCCTGCATAAACGTCCCTACTTCAGGAAGAAAAAAAAAGCTGCTGCTTCAAGACCGTATCACAGATCAGTCAGCAGTATCACAACCCAATGAATAGGGTGGCAAAAATCTAGGAATTGTGTTTCGAATTTTCTCTAACATCTCTGAAAACTCAAACCAAAGGTAGCTGGAAAGAAATGTTCGTCAAATGAAAAAAATATTCATCGAATGAAAAATGTTCGCCAATTATATGACTTTTAAAGGATAGTGCCTGGATCTTTTCAATTCGCCTGTTATGTGCATATCAACCTAAAGGAGGTATATGAAAGGATGCATGGACAGACAGACGGACGGACGTACGTACATTCTTAAAAGGAAGATTTTGACAAAATTGGCTGATATTCTAATAGCTCTACTGATTTAATGATGAAATGCACAAAAAAAAATATTTAAAGAGTTGCATCAATTTGAAATTTATTTTATACCACTAACTTACAAGGGTGAACCTCGTACACTGCTAGCAAGTGTATAATGTTTTTCTCTTATTTTATCGCTTTTGTGAAACAATTTATAAATATGCATTAAAAAATATTTATACAAATAAATATTCACACATATCCACAACGTAATATGAGTCACAGCCTACTGTTTTATTAATACATTCGAAACAACAATAACAACATTCAGTTGTGGTTTCACATGTCTGCTTGATAAGAGGTGCGAAGTTCTTTTGCAATCAATGTCATGGCGTATGGTCATATTGGACAGATATTTAAAAACGAAATTAAAAAAATTCTAATTCTATAGAAAATTTTGTCAACATTTAATTTCCATAGTAAAATTTTATTTGATATCTATAGAAATTATATTTCTAGAATTATATTTCTAGAAAATTTTAACAAAATTTTATTTCTATAGAAAATTTTAACCAAATTTTATTTCCATAGAAAATTTTAACCAAATTTTATTTCTATAGAAAAATTTAACAAAATTTTATTTCTATAGAAAATTTTAACAAAATTTTATTTCTATAGAAAATTTTAACAAAATTTTATTTCTATAGAAAATTTTAACAAAATTTTATTTCTATAGAAAATTTTAACAAAATTTTATTTCTATGGAAAATTTTAACAAAATTTTATTGCTATATAAAATTTTAACAAAATTTTATTTCTATAGAAAATTTTAACAAAATTTTATTTCCACAGAAAATTTTAACAAAATTTTATTTCTATAGAAAATTTTTTGAAAATTTTATTTCTATAGAAAATTTTAACTAAATTTTAGTTCTATAGAAAATTTTAACAAAATTTTATTTCTATAGAAAATTTTAACAAAATTTTATTTCTATAGAAAATTTTAACAAAATTTTATTTCTATAAAAATTTTAACAAATTTTTTTTTCTTTAGAAAATTTTAACCAAATTTTATTTCTATAGAAAATTTTAACAAAATTTTATTTCTATAGAAAATTTTAACAAAATTTTATTTCTATAGAAAATTTTAACAAAATTTTATTTCTATGGAAAATTTTAACAAAATTTTATTGCTATATAAAATTTTAACAAAATTTTATTTCTTTAGAAAATTTTAACAAAATTTTATTTCCAAAGAAAATTTTAACAAAATTTTATTTCTATAGAAAATTTTTTGAAAATTTTATTTCTATAGAAAATTTTAACTAAATTTTAGTTCTATAGAAAATTTTAACAAAATTTTATTTCCAAAGAAAATTTTAACAAAATTTTATTTCTATAGAAAATTTTTTGAAAATTTTATTTCTATAGAAAATTTTAACTAAATTTTAGTTCTATAGAAAATTTTAACAAAATTTTATTTCTATAGAAAATTTTAACAAAATTTTATTTCTATAGAAAATTTTAACAAAATTTTATTTCTATAGAAAATTTTAACAAAATGTTATTTCTATAGAAAATGTTATCAAAATTTTATTTCTTTAGAAAATTTTCTCAAAATTGTATTTCTTTAGAAAATTTAAAGAAAATTTTATTTCTATAGAAAATTTTAACAAAATTTTATTTCTATACAAAATTTTAACAAAATTTTATTTCTATAGAAAAATTTAACAAAATTTTATTTCTATAGAAAATTTTAACAAATTTTATTTCTATAGAAAATTTTAACAAAATTTTATTTCTATAGAAAATTTTAACAAAATTTTATTTCTATAGAAAATTTTAACAAAATTTTATTTCTATAGAAAATTTTAACAAAATTTTATTTCTATCGAAAATTTTTACAAAATTTTATTTCTATAGAAAATTTTAACAAAATTTTATTTCTATAGAAAATTTTAACAAAATTTTATTTCTAAAACAAACTTTGTCAAAATTTTATTTTTTAGAAAATTTTCTCAAAATTGTATTTCTTTAGAAAGTTTTAACAAAATTTTATTTCTATAGAAAATTTTAACAAAATGTTATTTCTATAGAAAATTTTAACAAAATTTTATTTCTATAGAAAATTTTAACAAAATGTTATTTCTATAGAAAATGTTAACAAAATTTTATTTCTTTAGAAAATTTTCTCAAAATTGTATTTCTTTAGAAAATTTTATTTCTATAGAAAATTTTAACAAAATTTTATTTCTATAGAAAATTTTAACAAAATTTTATTCTATAGAAAATTTTAATAAAATTTTATTTCTATAGAAAATTTTAACAAAATTTTCTTTCTATAGAAAATTTTAACAAAATTTTATTTCTATAGAAAATTTTAACAAAATTTTCTTTCTATAGAAAATTTTAACAAAATTTTATTTCTATATAAAATTTTAACAAAATTTTATTTCTACAGAAAATTTTAACAAAATTTTATTTCTATAGAAAATTTTAACAAAATTTTATTTCTATAGAAAATTTTAACAAAATTTTATTTCCATAGAAAATTTTAACACAATTTTATTTCTATAGAAAATCTTAACAAAATTTTATTTCTATAGAAAATTTTAACAAAATTTTATTTCTATAGAAAATTTTAACAAAATTTTATTTCTATAGAAAATTTTAACAAAATTTTATTTCTATAGAAAATTTTAACAAAATTTTATTTCTATAGAAAATTTTAACAAAATTTTATTTCCATAGAAAATTTTAACTAAATTTTATTTCTACACAAAATTTTATTTCTATAGAAAATTTTAACAAAATTTTATTGCTATAGAAAATTTTAACAAAATTTTATTTCTACCGAAAATTTTAACAAAATTTTATTTCTATAGAAAATTTTAACAAAATGTTATTTCTAAAAAATTTTAACAAAATTTTATTTTTTAAAAAATGTAAAACAAAAATTATTTCTAAAACAAACTTTCTCAATATTGTATTTCTTTAGAAAATTTTCTCAAAATTGTATATCTATAGAAACACTTCTCAAAATTTTATTTCTAAAGAAAAATTTGTCAAAATTTTATTTTCTGAAAATGTTATCTCTATAGAAATTTTTCTGACAATTATATCTCTATAGAAAATTTTCTGAAAATTTTGTCTCTATACAAAATTTTCTAAAAATTTTATCTCTATAGAAAATCTCCTGAAAAGGAAAAGGGAAATGTTTGTATAAAGATTTATTTTGGCAGAGGCCAACTATCATAAACCTTTTTTCGGAAGGCTCGAATGTGGTTCACTTTGGGTTTAGTAAACTACCCGAATTTATTCTGATAAATGGTTGATACTTTTGCTGCAAGTATAGGATGCTGATGAGGAATGTGGTAATTCCGAAACGTGAGTCCATCCAACCATCTTGCAGTCTATAGAGCTTTGCCCAAATTTAACATTGGCTTGTCGGAGGACGGAAGTCCTCCATTTCAACAGCCGGTGCACTGAATTTGCCTCACTTCTTTAGGTGTGATTCGAATTCAATGTTTTGGATGTAAATTAAAAAGTTCTGTTATATTTAGTCAAATAAATAATTTTTATAATTTTTTTATATTTTATAATTTTTAATGAATTCTAACGCTTGTCTGAAATTTCTGACCTCAAATATTTTCAAAAATTCACAATTTTTCAGATTAGATTTAGCATTTTTTTCGACAAAATTTAAGTAATTTGTACAATTTTATGAATTCTTAAACTGTTTTTAACCAATTTGAACAAAAAAAATTAAACTCACCCATTAAAAATATGAATAAACATGTTATAAAAAATTGAATGAAGAGAAATTCCTGTGTAGTTAAAATAAAGAACATCAGTGGGAGTACATCTTCTGGAAGTGCTTTTAAAGTTGTGCCTTTGGAACAACCAACTTTTTTGCTGGTTTACTATAGAAAATCTTGTCAAAATTTTTTTCCTTTACAAAATTTTGTCCAAGTTTTATTTCTGTAGAAAATTTTGTCCAAGTTTTATTTCTATAGAGAATTTCGTCAAAATTTTATATTTATAGAAAATTTTAATAAAATTTTATTTCTATAAAATGCTGTTTAAATTTTATTTCTATCGAAAATTTTAACAACATTTTATTTCTATAGACAATTTTCTAAAAATTTTATATCTATACAAAATTTTCTGAAAATTGTATCTCTGTAGAAAATTTTCTGAATATTTTATCTCAATAGAAATTTTTCTGAAAATTTTATCTCTATAGAATATTTTCTGGAAATTTTATCTCTGTAGAAAATTTTCTGGAAATATTATCCCTATAGAACATTTTCTAAAAATTTTATCTCTGTAGAAAAATTTCTCAATTTTTTTTTCTATAGAAAATTCTGTCAAAATTTTATTACTATAAAAAATCTTGTCAAAAATTTTTTCCAATAAAAAAATTTGGTCCAAGTTTTATTTCTATAGAGAATTTTAGAATATACAAATTTTGTCAAAGTTTTATATTTATAGAAAATTTTAACAAAATTTTATACAATATTTAATTTTATTTCAATAGAAAATTTTAACAAAATTTTATTTCTATAGACAATTTGCTAAAAATTTTATATCTATACAAAATTTTCTGAAAATTATATCTCTGTAGAATATGTTCTGACAATTTTATCTCTATAAAAATTTTCTAAAAATTCTATCTCTGTAGAAAATTTTCTCAAAATTTTATTTCTATCGAAAATTTTCTCAATTTTTTTCTATAGAAAATACTGTCAAAATGTTATTACTATAGAAAATCTTGTCAAAGTTTTTTCCTATAGAAAATTTTGTCCAAGTTTTATTTCTATAGAGAATTTTATCAAAATTTTATATTTATAGAAAGTTTTAACAAAATTTTATTTCTATAAAATTTTGTTTTAAATGTATTTCAATAGAAAATTTTAACAAAATTTTATTTCTGTAGACAATTTTCTAAAAATTCTATATCTATACAAAATTTTCTGAAAATTATATCTCTGTAGAAAATTTTCTGACAATTTTATTCTGAAAATATTATCTCTCTAGAAAATTTTTTGAGAATTTTATTTCTATAGAAAATTTTCTCAAATTTTTTTTTCTGTAGAAAATTCTGTCAAAATTTTATTACTATAGAAAATCTTGTCAAAATTGTTTCCTATAGAAAATTTTGTCCAAGTTTTATTTCTGTAGAGAATTTTGTCAAAATTTTCTGATATAGAAATTTTTAACAAAATTTTATTTCTATAGAAAATTTTCTAAAAATTTTATCTCTATAGAAAATTTTATCTCCGTAGAACCTTTTTTGACAATTTTATCTCTATAGAACATTTTCTAAAAATTTTATCGCTGTAGAAATTTTTCTGAAAATTTTATTTTTATCGAAAATTTTCTCAAATTTTTTTCTGTAGAAAATTCTGTCAAAATTTTATTATATTATAGAAAATTTTGTCCAAGTTTAATTTCTGTAGAGAATTTTGTCAAAATTTTATATTTATAGAAAATTTAAACAAAATTTTATTTCTACAAAATTTTTGTTTTAATTTTATTTCTATAGAAAATTTTCTGAAACTTTTATCTCTGTAGAAAATTTTCTGAAAATTATATTTCTGTAGAAAATTTTCTGAAAATTATATCTCTGTACAAAATTTTCTGAAAATATTATCCCTATAGAAAATTTTCTGAAAATGTTATCTCTATAGAAAATTTTCTGAAAATTTTATATATTTATATATTTACACTCATATCGAATTATAAAAATAAACAGGAAATATAGGTGCTGACAACATAGGTTTTCGACCTGACTTTTATGTCTATAGAAAATTTTATTTCTATAGAAAATTGTTTTCAAAATTTTATTTTTATAGAAAATTTTGTAAAAATTTTATTTCTATAGAACATTTTGTAAAAATTGTATTTCTATAGAAAATTTTGTAAAAATTTTATTTCTATAGAAAATTTTATCACAATTTTATTTATAAATGTAATAAAATTTTATTCCTTTAGCAAATTTTGTCAAGTTTTTATTTCTATAAAATATTTTGTCAAAATTAAATTTCTGTAGAAATTTTATTTCTATAGAAAATTTTGTCAATATTTTATTTCTATAGAAAATTTTTTGTCAATATTTTATTTCTATAGAAAGATTTGTCAATATTTTACTTCTATAGAATTTTTGTTTTTGCAATATTTTATTTCTATTGAAAATTTTGTCAAAATTTTATATGTATAGTATAAAGAGAATTATTGACCTTGAGATATTGCAATTTTCTAATGTTTAAAAGTTTTTTATCCTATTTTAAAGTTCTAATATTGTGGAACCCTAAAACTTTTTTTCCATATCTATGGTGTATGGCATGTGAGTTTTTATACCCTCCACCATAGGATGGGGGTATATTAACTTTGTCATTCCGTTTGTAACACATCGAAATATTGCTCTAAGACCCCATAAAGTATATATATTCTGGGTCGTGGTGAAATTCTGAGTCGATCTAAGCATGTCCGTCCGTCTGTCCGTCTGTCCGTCTGTCCGGCTGTCCGTCCGTCTGTGGAAATCACGCTAACTTCCGAACGAAACTAGCTATCGACTTGAAACTTGGCACAAGTAGTTGTTATTGATGTAGGTCGGATGGTATTGAAAATGGGCCGTATCGGCCCACGTTTACGTATAGCCCCCATATAAACCGATCCCCAAATTTGGCTTGCGGAGCCTTCCGGAGCAGCAAAATTCATCCGATCCGGTTGAAATTTGGTACGTGGTCTAAGTATACGGTCTCTAACAACCATGCAAAAATTGGTCCATATCGGTCCATAATTATATATAGCCCCCATATAAACCGATCCCCAGATTTGACCTCCGGAGCCTCTTGGAGGGGCAAAATTCATCCGATCCGGTTGAAATTTGGTACCTGATGTTAGTATACGGTCTCTAACAACCATGCAAAAATTGGTCCATATCGGTCCATAAATATATATAGCTCCCATATAAACCGATCCCCAGATTTGACCTCCGGAGCCTCCTGGAGGAGCAAACTTCATCCTACCCGATTGAAATTTGGTACGTGGTGTTAGTATATGGTCTCTAACAACCATGCAGAAACTGGTCCATATCGGTCCATAATTATATATAGCTCCCATATAAACCGATCCCCAGATTTGACCTCCGGAGCCTCTTGGAGGGGCAAAATTCATCCGATCCGTTTGAAATTGGGTACCTGATGTTAGTATACGGTCTCTAACAAGCATGCAAAAATTGGTCCATATCGGTCCATAATTATATATAGCTCCCATATAAACCGATCCCCAGATTTGAACTCTGGAGCCTCTTGGATGAGCAAAATTCATCCGATCCAATTGAAATTTAGTACGTGGTGTTAGTATATGGTCTCTAACAACCATGCAAAAATTGGTCCATATCGGTCCATAATTATATATAGCTCCCATATAAACCGATCCCCAGATTTGACCTCCGGAGCCTCTTGGAGGAGCAAAAGTCATCCGATGCGGTTGAAATTTGGTACATTTCGTTAGTATATGGCCTCTAACAGCCATGTAAAAATTGTCAAATTTTATTACTATAGAAAGTCTTGTCAAAATTTCATTTCTATAGAAAGTTTTGTAAAAAGTTTATTTCTATAGCAATGTTTGTCAACATTTTATTTCTATAGACAATTTTGTCAACATTTTATTTCTATAGAACATTTTGTCAACATTTTATTTCTATAGAAAATTTTGTCAACATTTTATTTCTATAGAAAATTTTGTCAACATTTTATTGCTATTTTATTGCAACATTTTATTTCTATAGAAAATTTTGTCAAGTTTTTATTTCTATAGAAAATTTTGTCAAATTTTTATTTCTATAGAAAATTTTGTCAAACTGAATTATATACGTATTTAATCGGCCTTTTTTATTTAATATATACCCCTTATGGACTAACTTACAATTTAGAAGACAGTGTTAAAAAGTTTTACGATACCTTGCCATCGGCAAGTGTTATCGCAACCCAAGTAATTCGATTGTGGATGACAGCCTTTAGTAGAAGTTCCTACGCAATCCATGGTGGAGGGTACATAAGATTCGGCCTGGCCGAACTTACGGCCGTATATACTTGTTTTTTTTTTTTAATTTTTTATAAGATAATGAATATTTATGTTTCTTAATTAGTTTTATTAATTATTTGTTTAATTTTTGATTCTTTGTATTCTGTTAAATTTCGATCCCTTAAGCCATTCGCATCAACACCTCATAAGAACCAACACAAATCTCTCGTCCTCCATAGGGCATAAGTAGACAATTATTTTCCAGCAATATACGGCCGAGCGTCAGACTTCCCATATGTTCAGCACGGCCAACATATAAAGGATCACCATTATGAGATTGACCTGTGACAACAGCATTGGGTGGTATAACATTTGGATATGCTGGACTCCAGGTGTAATTGTAACCGACTAAGGCTTCCACATCATATTTTCGAATTTCCCTACCCTCATAGGCAACATATGCCTCTTGACGGTCGGGTATAAATTTACAAGGTAACATTATGCCATTGTGTTCCGCCCGGGCCACATATATGGTACTACCATCACTATCGTGTCCAGCCACGACAGAGCCTGAGGGAGGATATGTCATATTCGCAGGTATCCAATTGTCTAATTGACCTCGTACTAAAACTTCATAGCTTTCAAGTCTGATTTCTTTACCGCCATAGGGGATATACAAACAACCATGTGACGAATGGACCTTGCCAACAGTTTGACTACCATTGTAAAGGGCTCGACCAATGTACATGGGTTCTTCATGACATGAATACCCCGTGATGACAGCATTCAAGGGTATATCACCATTTTCACAAGAAATCCAACCATATCCTGGTCCTGCCAAGAGTTCGTATTGATGTTTCACATGTTCTCTGCCTCCCCAAGCCAAATATGCACAACCTTTACTGGGTATCACTTTGGCCGCCAATACTTCACCTTCATGCTCGGCTCGCCCCACAAGTATAGGATCTCCATCGGAATCATGGCCACCACTAATAGTATATGGCGGTATGGAGCTTCCCGATGAGGATGGAATCCAAGTATCACCTACAATGTAAAGATTAGTGGAGTACTATGGCAAAAATGCTCTTTCTCTCTCTCTCTCTCTCTTGTGAGATATAATTACCCTTACCCATAATGTATCTATGCGATTTGATTTAATCAACCGGTAAATAGGACTTCACCCAAGCAAATGATCGTTATTCTTTAATAGACTTCAGCTTTTTAATCACTCTGATCATATGAGTGTAGTAACTTGAGTATTTTTACAAAAGGCAAAAATTAAAAATAGTTGAAGAAAACGTGCCTCGTTTTAAATAAATCCATATTTGTGGTTGGCAAAGTATGATAATTATTATTTTTATATGGATCGATTCATCTTATTTTATATATAGAAGTAAAATTTCAAATACTTCAACCTGATTAATGTCTTTTCTGTAAATAAAATTAAAATTAGCCTTGGTGAATATCATAGGCGTAGGTAAGATTTTTTCTCATGGATATTTGTAGCAGTAGCTAGAACGGTTGCCACAGTTAGTAGAATCCTACCAAAAATGGTAGATTTTTTCAGTTTGGTAGATCGGTAGAATTCTTGATGTTTTGGTAGATTTTGCAAAATATTCCTCTGCACCCACGAGGTACTATACAATTTTTATATAGAAATGACATTTTGAAAAAATTTTCTATAGAAAAAAAAAATTTAAATGCATATATCATCTCTAATGCGCATTTAGACTGATTGTCTGTACGAAGTACCCATAGTGTACCGTAGTACATGTAATGATATAATGGCATTATTTATTAGCCTATCATTACCGGTTATTTTTTTGCAATAGAAGACTGACTTACCAACATAGTCTAATAATTGAGATCAGTAGAACGTCCAATAAAGGGAACTGATGAGGATGTGGAAATCCGAAACAGCTTTCTTCCCAACCATTTTGGACAACATTTTCACGTTTCCATACACTATAAAAATAACCGGTAATGATAGGCTAATAAATAATGCCATTATATCATTACATGTACTACGGTACACTATGGGTACTTCGTACAGACAATCAGTCTAAATGCGCATCACAGATGATATATGCATTTAAAAACAAAACGACTGAACGAAAACAACAAAAACGAAATAAAATTTTGACAAAAGAAATAAAATTTTGCAATATTATGTATAAATTGAAATTTTGACAAAATTTTCTACAGATATAAAATTTTGACAAATTTCTTATGAAAAAAAAAATTTGAAAAAAAATTTATTGAAATGAAATTTTGACAAAATTTTCTACAGAAATAACATTTTGACAACATTTTCTATTGAAATAAAATTTTAAGTGTGGTTCATTATTGGGTTTAATGAACTGGCTGATGTATCAGGCTCACTTAGACTATTCAGTCCATTGTGATTGTGTGGTGGACTTCTCTCTTATCACTGAGTGCTGCCCGATTCCATGTTAAGCTCAATGACAAGGGACCTCTTTTTTATAGCCGAGTCCGAACGGCGCTCCACATTGCAGTGAAACCACTTAGAGAAGTTTTGAAACACTCAGAAATGTCAGCAGCATTTCTGAGGTGGGATAATCCACCGCTGAAAAACTTTTTGGTGTTCGGTCGAAGCAGGAATCGAACCCACGACCTTGTGTATGCAAGGCGGGCATGCTAACGATTGCACCACGGTGGCTCCCCAAGTAGAGGATGCTGATGGGGAATGTGGTAATTCCGAAACGTGCGTCCATTCAACCATCTTGCAGTCTATAGGGCTTTGCCCAAATAAATTTGACAAACATTCTTTTCCTCTGTTGGTTAAGCTACATTTGTAGTTTAGTCAATGCATGGTTTTAAGCTGAAATCAAAAAAACAACAACAATGAAATAAAATTTTGACAAAATTTTCTATAGAAATAATATTTTAACAAAATTTTCTATAGAAATAAAATGTTGACAAAATTTTCTATAAAATTTTGATAATATTTTCTATAGAAGTGGAATTTTGACAACATATTCTATAGAAATGAAATGTTGACAAAATTTTCTATAGAAATAAAATTTTGACAAAATTTTCTATAGAAATAAAATATTGAGAAAATTTTCTATGGAAATAAAATCTTGTCAAATTATTCCAAAGAAAAAAATGTTGACAAAATTTTCTATAGAAATATTTTTTACAGAAATAAAATTTTGACAAATTATAGATATCAAACTTTGAAAAATTTTGTATAGAACTAAAATTTTGACAACAATTTTGACAACATTTTCTATAGAAATAAAATTTAAAAAAAAAATTCTAAAGAAATAACATTTGGACCAAATTTTCTATAGAAATAAATTTTTGCAAAATTTTCTATAGAAATGAAATTTTAACAACATTTTCTATAAAAATAAAATTTTGACAACATTTTCTATAGAAATAAAATTTTGACAAAATTTCTATAGAAATAAAATGTTGACAAAATTTTGTATATAAATTAAATTATAACCAAATTTTCTATAGAAATAAAATCTTGTCAAATTATTCCAAAGAAAAAAAAATGTTGACATAAATTGTTCACCAAATTTTCTATGGAAATAAATTTTTGCAAAATTTTCTATAGAAATGAAATTTTAACAACATTTTCTACAGAAGTCAAATTTCGACCAAACTTTCTATAGAAGTAAAATTTTGACCATTCGACATTAATAAAATTTTGACAAAATTCTCTATAGAAATAAAATTTTGTTGTTGTTTTTGATTTCAGCTTAAAGCTGATTCATCTTAAGCTGAAATCAAAAACAACAACAATGATTAAAGAACAAAACCAACAATAATAAAACAAAACGAAATAAAATTTTGACAAATTTTTCTATAGAAATAAAATTTTGACAACATTTTCTATAGAAATAAAATTTTGATAAAATTTTCTATAGAGAGAAAATTTTGACAAAATTTCTTATAGAAATAAAATTTTGACAAAATTTTTTATAGAAATAAAATTTTGACAAAATTTTCTATAAAAGACAAATTTTGACAACATTTTCAATAGAAATAAAATTTTGACAAAATCTTCTATAGTAATAAAATTTGGACAAAATTTTCTACAGAAATAAAATTTTGACAAAATTTTCTATAGAAATAAAATTTGGACAATATTTTCTACAGAAATAAAATTTTGACAAAATTTTCTATAGAAATAAAATGTTGACAAAATTTTCTATAGAAATAAAGAGTTGACAAAATTTTCTATAGAAATAAAAATTGGACAAAATTTTCTATAGAAACAAAATGTTGACAAAATTTTCTCTAGAAATAAAATTTGGACAAAATTTTCTATAGAAATAAAATATTGAGAACATTTTCTGTAGAAATAAAATTTTAACAACATTTTCTATAGAAATAAAATTTTTACAAAATTTTCTATAGAAATAAAATGTTGACAAAAATTTCAATAGAAATAAAATGTTGACAAAATTTTCTATAGAAATAAAATGTTGACAAAATTTTTTGTAGAAATAAAATTTTGACAAAATTTTCTATAGAAATAAAAATTTGAAAAAATTTCCATAAAAGACAAATTTTGACCACATTTTCAATGGAAATAAAATTTTGACAAAATTTTCTATAGAAATAAAATTTGGACAAAATTTTCTATAGAAATAAAATTTGGACAAAATTTTCTATAGAAATATTTTTTTTCAATGGAAATAAAATTTTGACAAAATTTTCTATAGAAATAAAATTTGGACAAAATTTTCTATAGAAATATTTTTTACAGAAATAAAATTTAGACAAATTATAGATATAAAACTTTGAAAAATTTTGTATAAAACTAAAATTTTGACAAAATTATCTGCTGAAATAAAATATTGAGAAAATTTTCTGTAGAAATAAAATTTTAACAAAATTTTCTATAGTAATTAAATTTTGACAAAATTTTCTATAGAAATTAAATTTTGACAAAATTTTCTATAGAAATAAAATGTTGACAAAATTTTCTATAGAAATAAAATTTTGACAAATTTTTATATAAATTAAATTATAACCAAAATTTTCTATAGAAAGAAAATTTGGACAAAATTTTCTATAGAAATAAAATTTTGACAAAACTTTCTAGAGAAATAAAATCTTGTCAAATTATTCCAAAGAAACGAATGTTGACAAAATTTTCTATAGAAATATTTTTTACAGAAATAAAATTTTGACAAATTATAGATACAAAACTGAAAAATTTTGTATAGAACTAAAATTTTGACAAAATTTCTACTGAAATAAATTATCGAGAAAATTTTCTGTAGAAATAAAATTTTAACAAAATTTTCTATAGAAATAAAATTTTGACAAATTTTTCTATAGAAATAAAATTTTGACAAAATTTTCTATAGAAATAAAATTTTGATAAAATTTTCTATAGAAAGAAAATTTTGAGAAAATTTTCTATAGAAATAAAATTTTGACAAAATTTTCTATAAAAATAAAATTTTGACAAAATTATCTACTGAAATAAAATATTGAGAAAATTTTCGGTAGAAATAAAATTTTAACAACATTTTCTATAGAAATAAAATGTTGACAAAATTTTCTATAAAATTTTGATAATATTTTCTATAGAAATAAAACTTTGACAACATTTGCTATAAAAACAAAATGTTGACAAAATTTTCTATAGAAATAAAATTTTGACAAAATTTTCTAGTGAAATAAAATTTTGACAAAATTTTCTATAGAAATAAAATTTTGACAAAATTTTCTATAGAAATAAAATTTTGACAAATTTTTCTATAGAAATAAAATTTTGACAAAATTTTTTATAGAAATAAAATCTTGTCAAATTATTCCACAGAAAAAAATGTTGACAAAATTTTCTATAGAAATATTTTTTACAGAAATAAAATTTTGACAAATTATAGATATAAAACTTTCAAAAAATTTTGTATAGAACTAAAATTTTGACAAAATTTTCTATAGAAATAAAATTTTTAAAAAAATTTCTATAGAAATTAAATTTCAACAAAATTTTCTATAGAAATAAAATGTTGACAAAATTTTCTATAGAAATAAAATGTTTACAACATTTTCTATAGAAATAAACTTTTGACAAAATTTTCTATAGAAATAAAATTTTGGAAAAATTTAGTATATAAATTAAATTATAACCAAATTTTCTATAGAAAAAAAGTTTGCCAAACTTTTCTATAGAAATAAAAGTTTGACAAAATTTTCTATAGAAATAAAAGTTTGCCAAGATTTTCTATGGAAATAACATTTTGACAAAATTTTCTATAGAAATAAAATTTGACATCTTCTATAGAAATAAAATTTTGATAAAATTTTCTATTGAAATTAAATTTTGACAAAATTTTCTACAGAAATAAAATTTTAATAAATTTTTTTTACAGAAATAAAATTTTGAGAAAATGTTCCATAGAATAAAATTTTTACAAAATATTCTACTTAATAACCAATACTTCGTGTGGTTATTAAGCGTTCGAAGTCTAGTGTGAAGTAAGTTTTCACTAATAGAATAATATATCTACAGGAAAAATGGTAGTCGACCAATCTGGTCTTGTATATATTTGGTTTAATAAAGTTTATTATGAATATACTGCACAATATTTATTTTTCCTTTCTATTCTACGGTATTCTCATACTTTTTGATATACTCCTTTCTAGTCTGTAAAATATGCAGTTTTTCATGTTTTTTCCCATTTAGGGGGGTACACAATTGCAATGTCAACTTCAGTTAATATTCTCTATGTTGACAATATAAAAAAGCAACAAAACGCAAAACCTAAGAAACAGTCCCTTTGATGATGCTCCACACGGTATCACCATTCACCACCACGAAGGACTCAAAGGATCACATACAAAAAAAAATTGAAATTGAAAAAAATTGGTGATGTTCAACAACCACTGCTACAGTCATATCAGTAAGAGCAATGGCAATGGGAATAACATTGACAACATCCTCTATAAGCAACATCCGCATCAGTAGCAATAGAATCAAAAACTTTATTATCCTCAACAGCATCATCGTCGTCGTCATCGTCATTATAAACGGAAATGCTTATCATACAGAGAGCAAATGTTAGAAATTCAATAAACGTAACCCGTTTCCGGTTTTTATGATGGTTCCATTTTATGTACATTGGTGTTACAGTTGTTTGTTATTTGATAATGCTGATTTTGCCTTGTTATTATAACCGCACAATTGTTTGTTACTAATACAGATAAAGGTAATGTTGTTACCATCAATTTGACTGCTTTTGATGTTTTTCAATTTAAGGTTTTCGATTTTATTGAGGTAAAATGAAAGAAGGAAAGTGTAACACAAAGAAAAGTTTGTGGATAGCTTGGAGTAAAGATCGATATTAACGAGACATGGACCGAAAAGTTCGATAAGGTCCTACCTAATATATAGTTCACACAAAATATTAAAAAAAAAAACTTTTTCGTCTACCCAATATTATTCAAATACACCCCTGTATAGTTCGATAAGGTCCTACCTAATATATAAATCACACAAAATATAAAACAAGTATATACGGCCGTAAGTTCGGCCAGGCCGAAGCTTATGTACTCTCCATCATGGATTGCGTAGAAACTTCATCTAAACACTGCCATCCACAATCGAATGCCGATGGCAAGGTATCTTAAAACCTCCTAACACCATCTTCTAAATTGTATGTAAGTCCATACGTGGTATATATTAAATCAAAAAAGACCGATCCAATACGTATATAATTCAGTTTGACAAAGTAGACATAAAATTTTGACAAAATTTTCTATAGAAATAAAATTTTCACAAAATTTTCTATAGAAATAAAAATTTTGACAAAATTTTCTATAGAAAGAAAATTTTGACAAAAATTTCTACAGAAATAAAATTTTGACAAAATTTTCTATAGAAATAAAATTTTGGTAGATTATTTTTGGCTCTAGTGGCAACCATGATTATGAACCGATATCGACCAATTTTTGTGTGATTGGACCAATTTTGGTATGGTTGTTAGCGACCATATACTAACACCACGTGCCTAATTTGAACCGGATCGGATGAATTTTGTTCCTCCAAGAGGCTCCGGAGGTCAAATCTGGAGAATGTTTTATATGGGGGCTATATATAATTATGGACCGATATGGACCAATTCTGGCACGGTTGTTAACGATCATATACTAACACCATGTTCCAAATTACAACCGGATCGGATGAAATTTGCTTCTCTTTGAGGCTCCGCAACCCAAATCTGGGGATCGGTTTATATGGGCGCCATATATAATTATGGACCGATGTGGACCAATTTTTGCACGGTTGTTAAAGACCATATACCAATACCATGTACCAAATTTCAGCCGGATCGGATGCAATTTGCTCCTCTTTGAGGCTTCGCAAGCCAAATCTGGAGAACGGTTTATATGGGGTCTATATATAATTATGGACCGATGTGGACCAATTTTTGCATGGTTGTTAGAGACCATATACCAACATCATGTACCAAATTTCAGCCGGATCGGATGAAATTTGCTTCTCTTTGAGGTTCCGCAAGCCAAATCTGGGGATCGGTTTATATGGGGGCTATATATAATTATGGACCGATGTGGACCAATTTTTGCATGATTGTTAGAGACCATATACCAACACCATGTACCAAATTTCAGCCAGATCGGATGAAATATGCTTCTCTTAGATGCTCCACAAGCCAAATCTGGGGATCGGTTTATATGGGGGCTATATATAATTAAGGACCGATATGGACCAATTTTTGCATGGGTGTTAGAGACCATATACCAACATCATGTACCAAATTTCAACCGGATCGGATGAAATTTTCTTCTCTTTGAGGCTCCGCAAGCCAAATCTGGGGATCGGTTTATATGGGGGCTATATATAATTATGGACCGATGTGAACCAATTTTTGCATGGTTGTTAGAGACAATATACTAACACCATGTACCAAATTTCAGCCGGATCGGATAAAATTTGCTTCTTTTTTAGGCTCCGCAAGCCTTATATGGGGGCTATATATAATTGTGGACCGATGTGGACAAATTTTTGCATGGTTGTTAGAGACCATATACCAACACCATATACCAAATTTCAGCCGGATCGGATGAAATATGCTTCTGTTAGAAGCTCCACAAGCCAAATCTGAGGGTCCCTTTATATGGGAGCTATACGTAAAAGTGGACCGATATGGCCCATTTTCAATACCATCCGACCTACATCGATAACAACTACTTGTGCCAAGTTTCAAGTCGATAGCTTGTTTCGTTCGGAAGTTAGCGTGATTTCAACAGACGGACGGACGGACATGCTTAGATCGACTCAGAATTTCACCACGACCCAGAATATATATACTTAATGAGGTCTTAGAGCAATATTTCGATGTGTTACAAACGGAATGACAAAGTTAATATACCCCCATCCTATGATGGAGGGTATAAAAAAACTTTTTCGTCTACCCAATATTATTCAAATACACCTCGGCATTGTAATATTCCCCAATCTCCCAGCACTTTAAATGAAATTCCCAAAATTTTATACGCATCAGGTGATTGCAACATAAAACACTGAAGACAACTTTCATAAATAACGAAATTTATGTTGTAAATATGCTAAGGAAGAAAAAAGGATAACCACATTCATTTCAAAGGTTGACAACAATTTCAAAATCATATTTTCTCCCTGGATCAAGTTGCAGTTAACCCAAGCGTAAGGTAACGAAATAATGAATATCAGAAAAAAACAAGCCGTCATCATCTTAGAAAGACCACAATAGCCGTAATGATGAATAAACTATTTACGTAAAATGAACTAAATTTTCATTAGTTTAAGCAGCAAAGGATTTTTTTTAAGGAATATTCTATGCAAAATTATGAAAACACTAAAGGAAGTAGCTAAACTGAAATGTGATTATATTCTGCAAAAAAGGAGAGAACGACAATGAATGGAATAATGTCAAAGGTTTTGTGTTTAGAGAGTGAGAGGAATATTTCGAAGATTTTATAAAATTTGGTCACTGGAGTGATATTTTGTATGAATATTATTACGTTAATAGAAATAGAGAAAATAAATAGGATTAGATTGAACAAAATGTGAAAAAGTTGATGTAATTTTCTCTTCAAGAAGCTCCGGAAGTCAAATCTGGGGATCGTTTTATATGGGGGCTATACCTAAAAATGTACCCATGTTGCCCATTTGCAATTCAGCCCAACCAACATCAATAACAACTAAAGGTACCAAGTTTTAAGTGGATAAATTATTTTGTTCCGAAGTAGGCGTAATTTCTACAGACAGACGGAAATCGCTAGATCGTCTCAGAATTTCATCACGACCCATAATATATACACTTTATGGGGTCTTATGCCGATTTTTATATGTGTTACAAACGGAATGACAAAGTAAGTGGCCTTTAACGACATCAGACCACGGTTACCACAGTGGGTAGAAATATAATTTATATATAAATAAAATTTTGACAAAATTTTCTATACAAATAAAATTTTGACAAAAGTTCTATAGAAATAAAATTTCGACAAAATGTTCTAAATTTGGTCAAAATTTTATTTAATTTTAACAAGATTGCAAAAAATTTTTGACAACATTTTCTATAGAAATAAAATTTCGACAAAACTTTTTATAAAAATAAAATGTTGACAAAATTTTCGGAACAAATAATATTTGGACAAAATTTTCGTTAGAAATAAAATGTTGACAACATTTTTTTTAGAAATAAAATTTTGACAAAATTTTCTATTGAAGTAAAATTTTGGCAAAATGTTAAAAAAACATTGACACAATTTTCTACAGAAGAAAATACAGATATGAAATGTCGACAAACCTTTCTGCAGAAATATTTTTTTTCCAAAATAATATTTTTTTGTTTGGTAGTGTTTGGTAAAATTTTCTCCAAATTTTTGTAGATAATGTCAACCGTGCATCAGACGCTTCACGAAAATGGCTCTGCGGTATTTTGGCCCATTCCCGTCGAAGCGTTGTCTTGAGATGACTAACACTTTGGTATTTTAAAGCCCTGACTCTCCAAACTGTCCCTCGATTCCAAGGGATTGAGTTCTGAGGATTTTGGTGACAATTGTGCGGAAATTCGGCAGAAATTGTTGTCTGTCCAGGGTTCACTGCTGCTTTTAGGTCATGTACCTGACAACTTTCGGTATTTATTTTGACTCCACGGTCAATAAATATAAGCGGGTACCGACCATCGACCGTTACGGCGGCCCACACCATTACCATAGGATGCGTTTGAGTTCTGGTGGCCAGTCGAAGGTGTAAATTTACAGCTGACCTCTACTCAACAAACTACTCACTTTGGAATGGTTTCTCATCGGAGACAACATGAGAAATGCATGAGTAGCATCTCCTTGGCTCTTTCCGGTCTGACTTTTTTCAACAGGATGGGATGCAATTTGTTCCTCCATTAGGCTGCAGATCAGGGTTGCCACAGTTCGTCGAATTTTACCAAAATTTGAAGAATTTCTACAGTTTGGTGGATTGGTAGAACTCTTGATGTTTTGGTAGATTCCGCAAAATATTCCTCTCCAACTAAGAGGTACTAGACATATTTCCTTAACGAATAAAAAATTTCGACAACATTTTTTATAAAAATGATATTTAGACAAAATTTTCTATAGAAATCAAATTTTACCAAAATTTTCTATAGAAATAAAATATCGACAAAATTTTTTATAGAAATTTAATTTTGACAAAAGTTTCTATAGAAATAAAATTTTGGACAAAATTTTCGTTAGAAACAAAATTCGTTAGAAATAAAAGTTTCTATAGAAATAAAATTTTGACAAAATTTTCGTTAGAAATAAAATTTTGGACAAAATTTTCTGAAAAACAATTTGGACACAATTTTCTGGGGAAATAAAATTTTGACAAAATTTTCTATAGAAATAAAATCGCGACAAAATTTTCTATAGAAATAAAATCGCGACAAAATTTTCTATAGAACTAAAATTTAGAATATTTTTTTTTATAAAAATAAAATGTTGACAAAATGTTCCATTGGAATAAAGTTTGACAAAATTGTATATAGAAATAAAATTTTGACAAAATTTTCTTTAGAAATAAAATTGTAACATTTTAAAAATAAAATTAACATTTTCTAATGAAATAAAATTTTGAGAAAATTTACTACAGAAATAAAATTTTGATTATATTCTCAATAGGAATAAAATGTTGATAAAATTTGCTATAGAAATAAAATGTTGATAAAATTTTACTATAGAAATAAAATGTTGATAAAATTTGCTATAGAAATAAAATGTTGATAAAATTTTACTATAGAAATAAAGTTTTGACAAAATTTTCTATAAAAATAAAATTTTAGCAAAATTTTCTACAGAAAAAAAAATTTACAAAATTTTCTATAGAAATAAAATTTTTTAAAAATTTTCTATAGAACTAAAATTTGACAACAATTTCTAAAGAAATACAATTTTGACAAAATTTTCTAAAAAAATTAAATTTTGACAACATTTTCTGAAAAATTAAATTTTGACAACATTTTCTAAAGAAAAAAAAAATTTTGACAAAATTTTGCAAAGAAATAATTTTGGGAAATTTTTTTATTTTGTCCAAAAATTTGGACAAAGTGGGCTATACGGATTTGGACCGTATAGCCCACTTGGATCTGTTTGCAGATAACACATCTTATCATTGCCAAATTTCACAACCCTAGCTCTACTATTGAAGGCTGTAGCGTGACTACAACATACCGAAAGTAGGGTTGTCAGATGGTTGCCGAATTCCGGGACATTGCGCCGTACATTCCGGGATTTATCGGGACAAGCAAAAACAGTCACAATTTTCGAAACTAGTTGCCCATAGTTTACCACTTGGTAAATTTGCATAAATGCCATGTCGTAGTCGTTATTGTCTGCAGACTTTGAAATTCGTAAATATGTTGGAGCCTCTGAAAATTTCTCCCATCATCTCTGAAACTTTCTCCCATGCTATCAAACGTAAATATTTTTGGGAAAATTTGTTTTTTAAAAACGGAAACTTAAACTCATAGTTACTGGCATATTACTTTTGGTTTTGGAGAACAAACTTAGCTCTGAGAAGACAATCGATATCCTGGGAATATGGATATTGCCATGGACATGATTTGGGGATTGTTATAGTGTCACTAAAGAGTTTATGTTAGTGATAGGTATAAAATCGAATTTTGAAATGTTGGCAGGGAGTATAGACTTGACTTATAATTTTTGAAAATGCATTTCTTGGAAAAGCGTGAATTTGAAATAAAATTAGATATTTGCGTATATTTTTTTTACATTTACTACTCAAGTGACAGCTGATGACAGTGATTTGATTTGTTTCTCATAGCGATGAAATTGAATGAAATGGTACAAAATGTGACATACAAATGTACATTTAAAAAGTATGAAAATACAAAACTAAAAAAGCGATTTAATTTCAAGCGATTTAATTTCAAATATTTTTCTTTTCTCAAAAAATGGATACAATTGAAACATATGTCCTGAGAATTTGAAATTCCAGGATTTTTGACAAATTTTGTGAACGATTCGGGACACTTCCTGGAGACGAAATTCCGGGACAATCCAGGTGAATCCCGGCCATCTAACCGACAGACGGTCAACGTTAGATCATCTTAGAATTTGTCCCCTATTAAGAATATATATACTATATATAGATGGAAATTCATATGTTACAAACGGAATGGGAAAATTATTGTTCCCCCATCGCTATCCTGTATAGATTTGCAATGCTCTACAGCTTTGGCCGAATTTTGCTTATTCTCACATGTTTCTGTTATCATTTGATAAAATGCATTTATGTTAAATGAGTTTACGTAAAGGATTAAGAATAACTACCATAGTTCTATAGTATCAACTCAGAACACACTAATTATCCCAAAAAAAAAAAATAACAAAAATGTTGAGTTTATCACTAATTTATTATTGTACATACTGTGATAGCCTAGCCTGTTTACAATCACAACAATAGCAAATGGAATGCAACAACACATCAGCAGCAACACACCCACACACATGAACACCAACTAACATAACACCAACAAAAAATTGAAACGCGAAATAATTCTGTTTTTAAAATAAATAAAATTTGCTGTTGAAATAACCTTTCAACCTAAGTGTTAATTTCAGTGATATCCACTGCCAGCTTGAGAATGGGTAGTCATTCTGTCAAAGGACTCTCACCCATGAGTAGTTGTCACACATGCACATGCGAAAAAAAGCCTTAACTTAATTCCCTGAGGGGATTTGGCACATTCACATTTCAACACTGCGTGGATAAGTGGTTGGCAGTAAGGATATACGATGGAAAGGGACATTGCATAGTACTTTGCAAAAAAAGAAGCACGAGACGTGGGGGTGGTTATAATACACTGAACTATTTGGAGATAAAATACACCCTCACACACACACACATAGATACCCAAACGCACAAATGAACACACTCCCATATATAGACCAGTGGGATTTTCGCATTACATGGGAAAATATTTTCACAACAAATTGTCAAGAGCTCACTTACCAAGGCAATGATAAAGCAGGCGAGGAATGCCTAGAGGAAGGGCGACGGAATAAGAGTTGTAGGTAGATAGGGTATAAAAAAAAACGAAGTGACCCTAATTTGCATATAAACAAATAAATGCCATTTCGTTTTCTTTTAGATACTTTAGTCCCTTAATTCCATAGCAGTCAAAGCTAAAGAAGGACAAAAAAAAATAAAAACAAATAAATATAACCGAAAATTTGGAGAAAGGAGAATCTTGGGTACCCTGCAGTATACGGTGAAAGGAATTGTTAAAACGGCTTCATTGAGAGGTCAACAGAAGCTGGGGGACTATACCCCCAAATGTCTCTGTTGGGTACTGTACCCCGGAAACTTTCATTAGAGCGATGTACCCCCGAAGATATCAATATGGTAAACTGCGGTCTGAAGATCTCAGCGAGGGACATGTAGTGCCAACAGTCCCAGCAGCAAAACTGTAAATCAAAAAGGTACCACTATGGAAACTGCAAGCTAGAAGGTATTAGTGATGAAACTGATTTCCTGCAGATCTAAGGAACTGTAGTAAAAATGATAATGGTAGTTTCGACAGTACGGGAACTGAGAACAAGAAAGTCTCCATGGGAGAAATGTAGACCTAAAAGCATCAGCATGGTCACAACAAGAGTCAAACATTTTGACAGTCTCAGTAAGGAAACTGAAGAACCAGAAGGTCTCACAGGAGAACTATAGACCCAATGTTGCTTATATGGAAACTGCAAAGCCGAAGTTTCAGGGCAAATCTGATTTCCCGGAGTTTTCAGAGAATTTGGTATCAGTTCGTCTTAGCTAGCTAGCAGAGAATTTGGTATCAGTTCGCCTTAGCTCGGAACGTCTCAGTGGAAGACTATACGGCCGAAAGTCTCCATAAGGAAACAGTACTCTGAAGATCTCAGCAGGGGATCTTTAGTTTCAAAAATCTCAGTATGGAGACTGAAGACCAGAAATTCCCATTAAGACAACTCCAAACCCGAAGGTCTCAGTGTGGGAAATGATTTCTCTAAGGTGACACAATGGGAACTGAAGACCAAACAGTTTTATTAGAAGAACTATACTCGGACGGCTATATGACCTGAAATAATCCTTCAATGCTAATATCGCCTCTTTCGTGTTTGTAGTCTTCGTCGGATATAATCTCACGAATTTTGTGCAAGCATCTATCACCACCAAAATATGTTTAACGGGCCTGCCATTATCCACCGGTCCGAAATGGTCTATATGAACCACGTCAAAAGGATTTACAGATTTCGGTATACTATGAACCTGGCCTTCTATCTTACCACTGTTTCCAGAGTAAACTATACATTTAAGGCAGTTCCTAATATGTGTCAAAGCCTTTTCCCGCATTTTCGGAAACCAGTACGTTTTTCTTATTAGTTCCGTCATTTTATCAGCGCCTACATGTCCTAACTCATCATGATACTTATATAAAACATGATTTTCCATCTCCTCTGGGACATAGAACCCTGGAATTTCTCAGAGAATTGTCCCACCGGAGGACTTAACAAGGAAACTGTAGCCTCCAGGTCTCAGCAGGAGACAGTCTCAGTAAGGGAACTGAAGACCAGAATGTCTCATAGGAGAACTGTAGACCCAAAGTTGCCAAAATAGGAACTGTATAGGTCTCACTGAAAGACTATACGCTAAAGGTCTCAATATAGGTCCAAAAGTATCGGTATGGAAACTGCAAGCCTGAAGGCCCCAGTGGGGGAATTTATTTCGCAAAGTCCTCAGTATGGGAAAAGTAACTAATTTGATAATACTTCGTGTCAGCTACCACGTACTCTAATATGTTTTCTCCAATCTAGTAGAAGACTATACCCTGGAAAGTCTTAGGGGAGAATTGTAGCCCCCGGAGGTCTCAATAAGAAACAAAACCTAAGCCGGGGGCCTGTAGATCTGACAGTCTCAGTATGTAGGCTTAATACCAGAGACCTTCTGTAGAAGAAATGTAGACCAAAACGAATCAGTATGGGGACTGCAAGTCCGAAGGGGAAGATTTCAGTGAAGGAAATGATTTCATGAAGATCTCAGTATGGGAATGTGGATCTCAGTATGGGAAACAGAACCATGAAGACCTAAGCAGGGGGCCTGTACATCCGACAGTCTCATTATGTAGGCTTAATACCAGAGACCTTCTGTAGAATAAATGTATACCAAAACGAATCAGTATGAAGACTGCAAATCCGAAGGGGAAGATTTCAGTGAAGGAAATTACTTCATGAAGATCTCAGTATGGGAATATGGAAGCAGTACTGCGAAGGTCTCAGCAGGGGATATTTAGTTCCAACAATCTCATTATAAAGACTGACTACTCCATCTCAGATCTCACCATTTGGGCACTAGTGAATTTGATAACACTTGGCGACAGCTACAGTAGACAGTAGAGGACTATAGCCGGGAAAGTTTCAGTGGGGAACTGTACCCCAAGGCTCACTATAAGAAACAGTATCCAAAAGATCTTAGGAGGGGTCCTGTAGATCTGACATCCTCAGTACGGAGGCTGAATACCAGAAGGTCTCAATAGAAGAATTGTAGGCCCAAAAGTATCAGTACGGAAATTGCAAGCCCCAAGGTCTCAGTGGGGCTTCACGAAGGTCTCAGTATGGGAACTGCAGAGAATTTGATAACATTTCGCGATAGCTGCTATGATAGCCTCAGTACAGAGGCTGAATACCAGGTCTCAGTAGGAGAGTTGTAGACCCAAAAGTATCAGTACGGAAATTGCAAGCCCGAAGGTCTCAGTAGGGATTTCACGAAGGTAATTTGGTAACACTTCGCGACAGCTACCATGTTCCCTTATATGATCGCCACCAATCATGTAGAAAACGATACGCCGGAAGGTCTCAGCAGTAAAATGTCCCACCGAAGGGGAACTGTAGTTTGAAGGTCTCAGTAGAGGATCTGAAGCTTGGACAATCACAAAATGGTAACCGAAGACTAGAAGGTTAGGTTAGATGGCAGCCCGATGTATCAGGCTCACTTAGACTATTCAGTCCATTGTGATACCACATTGGTGAACTTCTCTCTTATCACTGAGTGCTGCCCGATTCCATGTTAAGCTCAATGACAAGGGACCTCCTTTTTATAGCCGAGTCCGAACGGCGTTCCACATTGCAGTGAAACCACTTAGAGAAGCTTCGAAACCCTCAGAAATGTCACCAGCATTACTGAGGTGGGATAATCCACCGCTGAAAAACTTTTTGGTGTTCGGTCGAAGCAGGAATCGAACCCACGACCTTGTGTATGCAAGGCGGGCATGCTAACCATTGCACCACGTTGGCTCCCCAGAAGGTCTCATTAGGTGGCAAATATGGAAAATGCAAACCCGAAGGTGTCAGTGCAGGAAATGATTTCCGGAAGGTCTCAGTATGAGAACTGGAGTGAATTTGAAAACAATTCGTCTCAGGTCCGATGTACCCTAATATTCCCTCTCCAATGTAATAGAGCACTATGTCCTGGGAAGTCTCAGTGAAGAACTGTACCCGCAAAGGTCTCAATAAGGAAATAGTACCCTGATGATCTAAGCAGGGGAATTGTAGCCTCAAAGGTCTAGGTAGAGCACTGTATCGTAGAAGATCTCAGTAGAGGAATGTTTTCCTGAAGTTATGAATATGGGAACTGTGGCCTGTAAGTCTCATCGAGGGAACTGTAGCTTCAACAGTCTCAATGACGAACATTAAGTCCAGGTCTCAGTATGCAGTTTCCATATTAATACCTGTATGGAAACTGCAAGCCATAAGGTCAGATTTAGAGAAATGTAGGCCCGAGGGTGTCACTATGGAAACTGCACAGACGAAATTCTCAGTGGGAAACTTATATTCGAGTATTTCCCTCTACAATCTTGTAGAGAAATGTAGCGCTGAAGGTTCCAATAGAGAAACTGTATCCAGAATATCTTAGCAGGGGACATAAAGTTTCAACAATCTCAGCATGGAAACTGATAACCGCAATTCTCAGTATAAAGATGTTAGTGGGGGAACTTTCAAGTAGGAGAACTGTAGAAAAATTCGACTCATCTACCGTGTAGCCTAATATGGTCCACTCCAATCAACTGCAATAAGAAGAATTTCAAGCCAACTTATTCGCATTTTCGAAGCCAATGTGATTTCAACAGATGAAAATTCAGACAGACGGAGTTTAAATGATACTAAACTCAATTAAAGCTCATGCTAACATTTTCATTTATTACAAATAAAAAGAAAAACTTAATATACTCTCCATACTATAAGAGATCACATAAAAAATATATACACTCCCATGTATGGTGTATACTTCATCCGCCACTACTCGAAGGACCAAATACTGAAAAATTTTGTGACATTTGTTTTTTTACGAACATTTGCAATTGTGATACCTGGGATATAGGTTTCACTAACTAAATGACAAAAAAGGTACATATATCCTCTTTACCTCCATTTTTTGTTTTGTTCTACCAACATTGTTGCATGACAGGATAATGAAAGTCACACACCGAAAGCATTTATATGCGAGAAAAAAATTTACATAAATTTTCCGAAGTGTTGCCCAGTGTTCTTATGTGAGCTTATATGAGACTTCAAAGTCTTATCAAAATACATTAAAATCACAACAGACACGAAGTCCTAGAGGCCTTCAAAGGAATGAAGTGATTTTTCTTGTTTCATTTTTTTTTTCATGGGTTTTAATCCTTTGAGTGAGTAGGGATGAAAGGTTGGACGAGTCATATAAATTTTAATTTTTACCTCATTACAAAGGTAATAATTTTTATATAGAGTACAAAAACATTTCATTCAGAAAATCTTGTCCCAAGTCAGATCAAATGAAACAAAGGCAGAACCGAGCCGTTAGTTAGTTATAGTGGCTTCCCGACATTTCAGGCTCACTTAGACTATTCAATTCATGAAGTTACTGAGATTCTGTCTAAAGCAGGCGGCTCTGCAATTATAGTATCCGTGCCTCTTATTAATGGTTTCTCTAAGAGCAGTGTAGATATGCAATTCCCTTTTTTTATTTCATTGAGAGAAATTTGGAAAATTCCAACACTGCCCTCAGGAAAGACACATGATGTGTTCGAAGCATTCCCATGGATCATCTAATGGAAACCGGCGTGAACCCACAAATAAGCTAGCTTGCGCAAGCATTAGGAAGAGTCTTAACCCAGCGGCTGTATTCGAAGATGTGGAATCTCTCATTCTTCGAATGGAAAGTAAAATCCAGGATACCCTTACTGGTAACACCCAGGTGTTATACAGCAATTGGCCCAGATAATCAGGCTCCCTTGAACTATCGTAGAAGTGAGCTTCACTATTTTCCAGATGTACGTATCGTGCAACACTACAACCAAGATTAGGGAAGACGAGACTGATGATGGTATAATTCACTATAAAGTATCGGCAGGAGTACCACAGCAGTCCATACTGGGTCCTTATCTGTGGGATTTAATGTATGGTGTGATATCAAAGCTGCGGCAGAACTGATCGAAATCATAACAAACGATTGCCTGCGAAAAATATGTAGATGACTTAGACTAAATAGTATTGGCCTCAAATAAATGCTAGACAAGATGTAAAGAGTCTGATCCTAGCGACTGTATTCGAAATCTCCTGAACTCCAAATGGAAAGAGAAATCAAATTATTCAACGTTACCTTATTTAGTATGCGACCACCGAGACAAAATACTACTCTGAGATTCCCACAGGAAGTTACTCCAAGAGTCCGAAACTTCATCGTCCGAATATCTGGAAAATGCTCTCGATGATGGAAGACTTTAACCACCTGCATTTGATAAAATCCAGTGAGATGAGTCTGATCCTAGCGACTGTATTCGGAATCTCCTGAACTCCAAATGGAAAGAGAAATCATGGCTATCTGTTCTGGTAATGCCCAAGAGCTAAACACCGATTGACCCAGATGATCTTGCAACCTTAAACTATTGGACATCTGGAAAATAGAGAAGCTAACTGCGGCACTACATCAAGGCACATTTGGGAGGCTCGTACCGAACAACACTGCAACCAAGATCAGAGAAGACGAGTCAGATGACGGTATACTTCACTATAATGTATCGGCAGGAGTACCGCAGCCATCCATAGTGGGTCCATTTTTGTGGAATTTTATGTACGGTTGGCTATCAAACTTGCGGTCGATAAGAACTCAACAGCGAAATCGTAACATACGATTGCCTGTGGAGAATATGTAGATGGATTATATGTTACTAAATAGTGCTGACCTCAGAAAAATGCTAGACAAGATACAAAAAGTCTGATCCAAGCGACTGTATTCGGAATCTCCCGTACTCCAATTGGAAAGAGAAATCGTGGCTACGTGTACTGGTAATGCCCAAGAGCTAAACACCGATTGGCCCAGATCCAACTTATTTCGAACATAAGGAGCTGGATAGATACGAGTAGACCTCATTGTGAAGTAAATTTCAATTTATTCCTTGTACTTAGTTTTCATGGGAATTTTGGTAGGTTCTCCATAAATACAAGACACAGACGATAAGCAATGTAGGACCTCTGCAACATTGAGGAAGATGACTCTCAAGATTCATTTTCATAGACAAAACAAAAGGGGAATATCTGTGCCATGGTCGGCAAAAGGCTTCTTAAATTTACTCGCCGTTCGTACGAGAGTATATAGGATGGGAGGGTACACAAAGGATCCACTGCGCTAGGTTAAGTTAGGTGGCAGCCCGATGTATCAGGCTCACTTAGACTATTCAGTTCATTGTGATACCACATTGGTGAACTCCTCTCTTATCACTGAGTGCTGCCCGATACCATGTTAAGCTCAATGACAAGGGACCTCCTTTTTATAGCCGAGTCCGAACGGCGTTCCAAATTGCACTGAAACCACTTAGAGAAGCTTCAAAATCATGAGGCCTTCCTAGGAGATATGGAGACCTCATCTCAAAATTATTATCTTAAACCATCCTATTATCTGGTAACCAATCCTATATAGAATTTCGAGGCCAAGAAGGAATGTTGGATGAAGAATCAAGATCCCCAAGGCATTGGCTGGAGCAAAAGTAAGAAAAAGATACATATCAAACTACTCGTCGTCCCCTCATTCATGACTATGGGATTGCCATAGGAAATCACTCCAATGACGATGGAAGATGGAAGACTTTAACCACCTGGATCTTAAGTAGACCATCTTCTAAAAGAGTCAAATCCATGCGGTTCGATTTGAGAACAGGCCAAACATCATTCAATCGCTTGACATCAGCGGTGAGAAAATAAAAGCGATACTGCAGGAAAGATGGCCACCACTTGTTAATGGAGATGAGGAGAAGATAAATGACTGTTATCTCTCAATTTTGAACCCCGCAACATTTTTGAGGGTGGTTACCATGACACCTTCCTAGGTGATATCATGGACACATCATCACAAAATTATTATCTTAGGGGATGCTTGGTCAATTATATGATTGGTAACCAACGTTATATAGGATTTCGAGGCACAGAAGGAATAAACAACGAATGCCTAATTAGGCCCAGATGGAGCAAACCACTAGTGCCTAACCATAAAGTTCTGTCAGTATTTATTCCAAAAAATTTTGGGTGAAGAATCAAGATCCCGAAGGCATTGGCTGGAGCAAAAGTACGAAGAATATACATAACATCTATCAAACTACTCGTCGTCTCCTCATTCAGAATGCAGCGACTGGGACAAAACACTACTCTAGGATTGCCACAGGAAATCACTCCAATAGACGGAAACAGCATCGTTCGCATGTCTGGAAAATACTCTCGACGATGGAAGACTTTAACTACCGGGATTTGATAAAAATCCAGTGAGATGAATTGGCGAGACTTCACATTTTGAGGAGGGCATCTTCTAAAAGAGTCAAATCCATGCGGTTCGATTTGAGAAAAGATCAAAACTCATTCAAAAACTTGACACCAGCGGTGAGATAATAAAAGCGATACTGCAGGAAAGACCGCCACCACTTGTTAATGGAGATGATAAATGACTGTCAATTTTGAATCACAACGTTCTAGAGGGAGGTTAAGCCATGCCACCTTCCTAGGAAATATCATGGAGACCTCATCCCAAAATTATTATCTTAGGGGATGCTTGGTCAATTATATGATTGGTAACCAACGTTATATAGGATTTCGAGGCACAGAAGGAATAAACAACGAATGCCTAATTAGGCCGAGATGGAACAAACCACTAGTGCCTAACCATAAAGTTCTGTCAGTATTTATTCCCAAACATTTTGAATGAAAAATCAAGATCCCTAAGGCATTGGCTGGAGCAAAAGTAAGAAGAATATACATAACATCTATCAAACTACTCGTCGTCTCCTCATTCAGAATGCGGCGACTGGGACAAAACACTACTCTAGGATTGCCACAGGAAGTCACTCCAATAGACGGAAACAGCATCGTTTGTGTGTCTGGAAAATACTCTCGACGATGGAAGACTTTTACTACCGGGATTTTATAAAATGCAGTGAGTTAAATGAGCTAAACATTTTGAGGAGGACATCTTCTGAAAGAGTCAAATCCATCCGGTTCTATTTGAGAAAAGACCAAGCATCATTCAATCGCTTGACACCAGCGGTGAGATAATGAAAGCGATACTGCAGGAAAGACGACCACCACTTGTTAATGGAGATGATAAATGACTGTCAATTTTGAATCCCGCAAAATTCTAGAGAGAGGTTAAGCTATGACACCTTCCTAGGAGATATCATGGACACATCATCACAAATTTATTATCATAGGGGATGCTTGGTCAATTATATGATTGGTAACCAATCTTTCGAGGCGCAGAAGGAACAAACCACTAGTGCCTAACGATAAAGTTCTGTCAGTATTTATTCCCAAAAATTTTGGGTGAAGAATCAAGATCCTGAAGGAACTGGAGGAAAAGTAAGAAGAATATACATAACACGAATTATTCAACGTTCCCTCATTTAGTATGGGGCCACCGAGACAAAATACTATTCTGAGATTCCCACTATCAAACTACTCGTCGTCTCGTCATTCAGAATGCAGCGACTGGGACAAAACACTACTCTAGGATTGCCATAGGAAATCACTCCAATAGACGGAAACAGCATCGTTCACATGTCTGGAAAATACTCTCGACGATGGAAGACTTTAACTACCGGGATTTGATAAAATCCAGTGAGATGAATTGGCGAAACTTCACATCTCCAGAAAGGGCATCTTCTGAAAGAGTCAAATCCATCTGGTTCGATTTGAGAAAAGACCAAACATCATTCAATCAATTGACACCAACGGTGAGATAATAAAAGCGATACTGCAGTTTTGAAGTAAAATAAAGGCAGCCAACACATCTTAAGAGGACATCTTCTAAAAGAGTCAAATACATGCGGTTCGATTTGAGAAAAGACCAAAAATCATTCAAAAACTTGACACCAGCTGTGAGATAAAAACAACGAGTGCCTAAATAGGATTTCGAGGCCTATGAGAAACAAACAACGAGTACCTAAAGATGGATTTTTGTCAGATTTTTTTTTTGCCAAGAATGCTGAGTGAAGAATCAAGATCCTGAAGGCATTGGTTGGAGGAAAAGTAAGAAGAATATACATAACACCTATCAAATTATTCAACGTTCCCTCATTTAGTATGCGGCCACCGAGACAAAATACTACTCTGAGATTCCCACAGGAAGTCACTCCAATAGTCCGAAATTTCATCGTCCGCATGTCTGGAAAATACTCTCGACGATGGAAGACTTTAACCACCGGGATTTTATAAAATGCAGTGAGATAAATGGGCTAAACTTCACATTTTGATGAGGACATCTTCTAAAAGAGTCAAATCCATGCGGTTCGATTTGAAAAAAAAAAACCAAAAATCATTCAAAAACTTGACACCAGCGGTGAGATAATAAAAGCGATACTGCAGGAAAGACCGCCACCACTTGCTAATGGAGATGTTAAATGACTGTTATTTCTCGATTTTGAATCCCGCAACATTCTAGAGGGAGGTTAAGCCATGCCACCTTCCTGGGAAATATCATGGAGACCTCACCCCAAAATTATTATCTTAAGGGATGCTTGGCCAACTATATGGCTGGTAACCAATCTTATATAGGATTTCGAGGCCCAGAAGGAATTAACAACGAATGCCTAAGTAGGATTTCGAGGCCCAGAAGGAACAAACAACGAGTGCCTAAATAGGATTTCGAGGCCTATGAGAAACAAACAACGAGTACCTAAAGATGGATTTTTGTCAGATTTTTTTTTTTTTTTTGCCAAGAATGCTGAGTGAAGAATCAAGATCCTGAAGGCATTGGCTGGAGGAAAAGTAAGAAGAATATACATAACACCCATCAAATTATTCAACGTTCCCTCATTTAGAATGCGGCCACCGAGACAAAATACTACTCTGAGATTCCCACAGGAAGTCACTCCAATAGTCCGAAACTTCATCGTCCGCATGTCTGGAAACGATGGAAGACTTTAACCACCGGGATTTTATAAAATGCAGTGAGATGAATGGGCTAAACTTCACATCTTAAGAAGGCCATCTTCTGAAAAAGTCAGATCCATCTGATTCGATTTGAGAAAATACCAAACATCATTCAATCACTTGACACCAGTGGTGAGATAATAAAAGCGATACTGCAATTTTGTAGTAAAATAAGGGCAGCCAACACTTTTTAATTGAGATTAGAAATGGCTGTTGTCTCTCAATTTTGAACTCCGGAATATGAGATACATGCTCGAAGTATTGACACTTCTCGGGAATCCTTTTCGTGATTCATGTGATTACAACGGACCTGACAATAAATTATCTCTAGATAGGTTAACTATAGTGGCGATATTTCAAACTCACTTAGACTATTCCATTCATTGTGATACCACAGTGATGAACTTCTCTCTTATCACTGAGAGCTGCTCGATTCTATGTTCACCTCAATGAAAAGGGACTTTCTTTTTATAGCCGAGATGAATGACATTCCATATTTCAGTAGAACCACTTAGAGAAGCTACGAAACACACAGAAATGTCACCAGCATTACTAAGAGGGGATATTCGACCGCTAAAAAAACTTGTTGGTGTTTGGTCGAAACTGGGATTGAACCATGACCCTTTGAAGCAAGGCGGGCATGCTAGCCATTGCACCATATTGGCTTCCCAGAGTAACCCAGTAGTTCCAGCTTCTTTTCTCAATATTGATGTTGATTCTTCAAATGACTTCATTTTCTTTTTTCTTACTTTCCAAAAACTCAATCAACCTGAAGACTAACTAACAACCAAGCAAAAAATTTTCCCACCCAACGGAAGGAAATTATATTGTAAGCGTTAATTTTCCTTTTAATCTGCAACAAATATCCTCAATAATTCTACATTATATAAATTCTATGATCATGAAGCTTTTAAAGACCATGCAATCTTCAGAACTGAAACATTATAAGAAGATGAACGCAATATAAAATTTGCGAGAGAGAAAAAGAACGGAAACGCTTTTCAACAAATTTGCCATTGAGGGGCAACAAATTAGTCCCTCAGATTATTTTTAGTTCATAGAAAATTCCTGGCAATGGTCATGTCTCTGCCATTCATAAGTCCCGTAGTACCTATAAATTTTACGTGACAAGCATAAACAAACTCGTTTTGGCATTGGCTAATTTTCCTATTTTTTCCCAAAGAGTAGATATCTGGATACATGGCGAACAAAAAAAAGGCTTACTCTGGAGTTGATTTCAAGGACCATAGCCATAACCATGGCATACAGAAGTGGCAGACATTTTATAAGGGGGAACCTTACAACTTCATTGTGACTTCATGGCCTTTTGGCGAAAAATGGAATAGCATGGCTAAAATGAAACTTATTCGATAACTTTGACCAGATTACGGATGTTATTTAAGAAAATCATCTTCCCCCACTCCAAAGGCATATACACAAAGAGATAGCTCTAGAAAAGGCCCATAAGCGTTGGGGAAATATATCGCTTTTTGGCGTTTGATGGTGGTAGGTAGGGAAGGAGTGGGTCACACCGAATGTCATTTCTTTCCCTTGAAGATCATAAAACAAATTACCACTTACCGGGAAAATTTGCAAAAGTTTATACGCGCAGACATTCAATGTCATTTTGGCCATTTTTATAAATTAAAGGCCACTTTTGTTATTCTACTTCAATAAGGTATCTCTGGTAGCGGCAGATCTATTACACACTAGAGAATTGAGAAATTAATTGAGAGGTAGGGTCGATATTTTCTTTGTAACCTGATGGTTATGAAGATTTATTGAGGTCCATTAGGGAAAAAATATGTACCAAAAATTTGTATGTTATATTATTATGGAAAATTGTCGTTGAAAACAAAAATTCAAATTGACACTTTGACTAAATTTGCCATAAAGTCAGAGAAATGTTAAAGAAATACTTAGGAAATTGTAAAAACTAAAACAAGTATATACGGTGAAAAGTTTGGCTGGTCCGAATCCTAAATATCAACTACCTTAGAACTCATACAAAAAGTCAAATCGGTCAATGGACTATGATAGAATCAAATTACGAAAATTAAAATTTTTCGAAGATATTGAATTAATACAAAATTTTGTTCCATTTTTATTTCTACAGACATTTTTAACAAAATTTTATTTTTATTGGAAGTTTTGTATAAATTTTATTTCCATAGTCTAAATTTTATTCTTATAGAAAATTCTGTCTATATAAATAAAATATATAGAAAAACTTATCAAAATGTTATTTATATAGAAAAATTTGTCAAAATTTTATTTATATAGAAAATTTTGCCAAAAATTTATTTCTATAGAAAATTTCGTTAACATTTTATTTCTATAGAAAATTTGGTCAAAAATTTATTTCTATAAAAAATTTTATTTCTATAGAAAATTTGGTGAAAAATTTATTTCTATAAAAATTTTATTTCTATAGAAAATTTTGTCAAAATTTTATTTTTATAGAAATTGTTGTCAAAATGTTATTTCTATAGAAAATTTCGTCAAAATTTTATTTCTACAGAAAATTTTGTAAAAATATTATTCCCAGAGAATTTTTTGTTTTAATTTTATTTCTAGAGAAAATTCTTTCTCAAAATTTTATTTCTAACGAAAATTTTGACAAAAATTTATTTCTGTAGAAAATTTGTCAACAATTTATTTCTATAGAAAATTTTGTCAAAATTTTATTTCAGTAGACAATTTTTCTCAAAATTTTATTTCTATAGAAAATTTTATATAAAATTTTGTCTAAATTTTATTTCTATAGAAAATTTTGTCAAACTATTATTTGTTAAAATTTTGTTAAAATATTATTTCTATAGAATATTTTGCTAAAATTTTATTTCTTTAGAAAATTTTGTCAAAATTTTATTTATATAAAAAAATTTGTCAAAATTTTATTTATATAGAAAAATTTGTCAAAATTTTATTTCTTTAGAAAATTTCGTTAACATTTTATTTCTATAGAAATTTCGTCAATATTTTATTTCTATAGAAAATTTGGTCAAAATTTTATTTCAATTAAAAATTTTTGTCGAAATTTTATTTCTATAGAAAATTTCGTCAAAATTTTATTTCTACAGAAAATTTTGTAAAAATATTATTACAATAGAAAATTTTATTTCTAGAGAAAATTCTTTTTCAAAATTCTATTTCCAACGAAAATTGTGTCAAAATTTTATTTCTATCGAAATTTTGTCAAAAATTTATTTCTATAGAATATTTTGTCAACATTATATTTCAGTCGACAATTTTTCTCAAAATTTAATTTCTATAGAAAATATTTCAAAATTTTATTTCTATAGAAAATTTTGTCAAAATTTTATTTCTATAGAAAATTTTGTCAAAATTTTATTTCTATAGAAAATGTTGTCAAAATTTTATTTCTATAGAAAATTTTGTTAAAATATTACTTCTATAGAAAAATTTGTCAAAATTTTATTTTTTTAGAAAATTTTGTCAAAATTTTATTTCTAAATATTATTTAGTTTAAATTTTTTATGGAAAGAATATTTTGTCCAAATTGTATTTCTATGGAAGATATTGGCAAATTTTATTTTTTTCAGAAAAAAAATGTATTTCTACAGAAAATTTTGAAAAAATTTTATTTCTATAGAAAATTTTGCCAACATTTCATATCTTTACAAAAATTTTACCAAAATTATATTTCTTTGGAAAATTTTGCCAACATTTTATTTTTATAAAAAATTTTGTCAAATTTTTATTTTTATAGAAAATTTTCTAAAATTTTATTTCTATAGAAAATTTTCTAAAATTTTATATCTACTGAAAATTGTTCAAAAATTTTATTCCTAAAGCATATTTCGGCAACAATTTTTTATATAGAAAAAATGATCAAAATTTGATTTCTATTAAAAATTTTATCAAAATTTTATTTCAATTGAAAATTTGGCAAAATTTATTTCTAGAGAAAATGTTGTCAAAATTTTATTTCTATAGAAAATTCTGCCAAAATTTTATTTCTATAGAAAATTTTGTCAAAATTTTATTTCTATGGAAACTTTTGTCAAAATTTAATTTCAATAGAAAACTTTGTCAACATTTAATTTCAATAGAATTTTTTTTTTAATTTTATTGCTACAGAAAATTGTGCCAAAATTGTATTTCTAAAGAACATTTCGACAACATTTTTTTATTTAGAAAATTTAATCAAAATTTTGTTTCTGTTGAAAATTTGTTTTTATAAAAAATTTTGTCAAAATTTTATTTCTATAGAAAATTTTGTCAAAATTTTATTTCTATAGAAATTTTTGTCAAAACTTATTTTTAGACAAAATTTTGTCAAAATTTTATGTCTATAGAAAATTTTGCTAAAATTTTATTTCTATAGAAAATTTTGCTAAAATTTTATTTCTATAGAAAATTTTGTAATATTTTATGTTTATAAATGAAACGTTGTCAAAATTTTATTTCTATACAAAATGTTATCAAAATTTTATTGCTATAGAAAATTTTGTCAAAATTTTAGTTTTATAGAAAATTTTGTCAAAATTTTATTTCTATAGAAAATTTTGTCAAAATTTTTTTCTATAGAAAATTTTGTCAATTTTTTTCTATTAAAAATTTTTTCAAAATTTTATTTCTGTACAAAGTTTTGTCAAAATTTTATTTCTATGGAAGATATTGGTAAAATTTTATTTCTGCAGAAAATTTTGTCACAATTTTATTTCAAACGAAAATTTTGTTAAAATTTTATTTTTATAAAAAATTTTGTCAAAATTTTATTTCTATAGAAAATTTTGTCAAAACTTTATTTGTATAGAAAATGTTGTCTCAATTTTATTTCTATAGAATATTTGGTTAAAATTTTATTTCCATAGAAAATTTTGTCAAAATTTTATTTTTATGGAAGATATTGGCAAAATTTTTTTCTGGAGAAAAAAATTTTATTTCTACAGAAAATTTTTCCAAAACATTATTTCCATAGAAAATTGAGTCAAAATTTTATTTCTAGAAATTTTTTTTTTCAAAATTTTAGCTCGTGAGAAAATTCTTTTTAAAAAAATTATTTCTATTGAAAATTTTGTCAATTTTTTTTTTTCCTTGTACAAAGTTTTGTCAAAATTTTATTTCTATGGAAGATATTGGTAAAATTTTATTTCTGTAGAAATTTTTGTCACAATTTTATTTTAAACGAAAATTTTGTTAAAATTTTATTTCTATAAAAAATTTTGTCAAAGTTTTATTTCTATAGAAAATTTTGTCAAAATTTTATTTTAATTGAAATTTTTATCAGCATTTTAGTTCTATAGAATTTTTTTTTTTTAATTTTATTTCTATAGAATTTTTTTTTTTTAAATTTTATTTCTATAGAAAATTTTGCCACAATTTTATTTCTATAGAAAATTTTGTCAAAATTTGCAATGGAAAATTTATATTTTCCAATTCTTTCTTGCACAATTCATATGAAATAAAATTATTTACCAAAATTAACAATTTAATAATTTCACAGATTTACGAATTTCTGTCATTCTCACCGCATAAACAATTGTAAGAAATTACTATCATGTCAGAGCTAGTGAGACAGTATATTCATCAGAGGACTACAGACTAAGAATTATGTGTAAACTGTTCGTTCATACAAAACAAACGCACAATATGTGGCTTTTCTTTTTGTGTATGTGTATGTGCACTCACACACTTAAATACAAAAGACTCCAAGTCCTCAGAGTCCTTGATTGACCCACATTGTCACTGTCAAGTTGTCTGTCCATTGCAAGTACAAGCCATCTATAGCTCTCTCAGTTCACTTGTCCACATGGCTATCTGCTCGTCTCTGTAGCCCTGCCTCCCTCCCACACGGACTCTTTTGACTGTCATCCAATGCAATATACACATCATCAATTTTGGTTTTCCCAGATGTAACCGCGTTTTTCCTCTCCATAAATGAATGCAAAGCGTTTATTGATATTCGTATGAACTTTCAATCTTTCAGTACATTTGTCCATTTGTCGCTGGGTTGTTGTTGTTGTTGGGTATGTCTGTCCCGATGTCTCTGTGATGTGGCTGCTTTAACCATTTTCCCGGATGTATGTTGAGGTTTCATCATTTTGTTGTTGTTTGAATTTTTAATTTTATTTTAAATTTTTTATATTTATTTCTGTTTGGTCCTTTGACCTTTGATCTTCTCATGGTAGCCTTTTACGCGTTTACCACGACCACTCAAATGACCATTCACCCACCTTAAAATGAAAACAAAAAACATCCGAAATGACACACCACTCAGGCATGTTTATTATCTCTGTGGCTCAAATGAATTGACCGGAAATGAATTATATACACACACACATCCAACGACATGCATTTCCATTCATATGCTTACACACATTTGTATGTATATGACCACCCAAACCTATATGCAAATGGAGTTGTTTATAAGTGACATGTGATGTATGCCAATACGAAATATTGCCTATGAAAACATATGAAATTGTAAACGTAGTAATAATCGTAATATTCGATTTTAAAAATATTCGATATTATGGTTATTCTTTAAAAATGAAAGTAAATACGAAGGAAAGGAACATGAGGTGAATGGTTATGGAGGACAACCATAGGATTCAGTAAAACAAAGTAAACAATAACAAGTATATACGGCCGTAAGTTCGGCCAGGCCGAATCTTAAGTACCCTCCACCATGGATTGCGTAGAAACTTCTACTAAAAACTGTCGTCCACAATCGAATTACTTGGGTTGCGGTAACACTTGCCGATAGCAAGGTATCTTAAAACTTCTTAACACCGCACGCAAAAAATAATTCTTTCCTCCCAAACGAAATTTTAGACAAACAAAGTTCGTTTATCATTTGCTTTTCGTTGAAAGGAAGTGTATTTGGAAGAAAAGTATATACTTTTTATGATAAACGTTTATGCTTTTCCAGGACGTAAAAACAATTTCATAAAGACTAACTCAAAAAAAAATTTTTCTGGCTAATTGAAATCACACACATCTTTCTCACTTCCACGAAGTTTTTTAGTTCTTAGCACCTTTTTCTGTAATACAAACAATGTAGAAGAAATTATACGATTTTATAAATTTTTAAATTTTTTTTTACCTTTCGCCTGGACGGAGAATCGAACCGCGAACCATGCAATTTGTAAGCCAACACACTATCCACTGAGCTATGTAGCCGTTATTGTCATCAATAGACAATTACCCATATAAGTTATATTTATATAGCATAGCTTGCGGCGCCCACGAGCCGATTAAACAAAGTTTATTTCACAGAAAAATACATTTAGTTGGGCACCATGCAGCAGTGGTTGCTACGTCTGACTTGCATGCCAAAGGTCGTGGGTTCGATCCCTGCTTCGACCAAAGTTTTTTTTTTTTTTTGTTTTTTTTTACATATATTCCAGATATGATAGAAAAAATGTTCAATATTACATTGTAGTATATTAAATTTTGAACTGTAAAATGTGTGTTATTAAAAACCTAAAGTAAAAAAAGAACAGTGTTTGATATAAACGAAATGGACTGTGTTGTTGGTTCAAAAATAACTATTTTTATTAAAAAAATTAACACTTTGTACCAAACGAATTTTTTTGGTGATAAAAGTGTATACTTTTCGAAGCAATTCAAAAAAATCTAACAAAAGAAAAACGTTTTCGGTACACGCTTTCCAAACGTTTTTTTTTTCTTTGCGTGCGTCTTCTGAATTGCCAGTTAGTCCATACGGGGTATATATTAAACAAAAAAAGGCCGATTAGATACGTACATAATTTAGTTAGACAAAATTTCTTATAGAAATAAAATTTTGAAAAAATTTCTTATAGGAATAAAATTTTGATAAAATTTCTTACAGAAATAAAATTTTGACAAAATTTCCTATAAAAATAATTTTTTTGGACAAAATTTTCCATAGAAATAAAATTTTGACAAAATTTTCTATAGAAATAAAATTTGGACAAAATTTTCTATAGAAATAAAATTTGGGCAAAATTTTCTATAGAAATAAAATTTTTAAAAAATTTTCTATAGAAATAAAATTTTGACAAAGTTTTCTATAGAAATAAAATTTTGACAAAATTTTCCAAAGAAATGAAATTTTGACAAAATTTTCTATAGAAATAAAACTTTGACAATATTTTCTATAGAAATACAATTTTGACAAAATTTCTTGTAAAAATAATATTTTTTGACAAAATTTTCTATAGAAATAAAATTTTGGCAAAATTTTTTATTGAAATAAAATTTTGACAAAAATTTTTATAGAAATAAAATCTTGTAGATTACTTTTGGCTCGAGTGGCAGCCATTTTCAATAGAAATAAAATTTTGACAAAATTTTCCAAAGAAATAAAATTTTGACAAAATTTTCTATAGAAATACAATTTTGATAAAATTTTCCAAAGAAATAAAATTTTGACAAAATCTTCTATAGAAATAAAATTTTGACAAAATGTTCTATGGAAATAAAATTTTGACAAAATTTTCTATAGAAATAAAATATTTACCAAAATTTTATATAGAAATAAAATTTTGACAAAGTTTTATATAGAAATAAAATTTTGACAAAATTTCTTATAGAAATAATTTTTTTTTGTCACTTGCACACCTCTAGTTGTAATCACCCTACAGCCTTTAATAATGGCGCTATCGTGCTGAAATTTGGCACAGATTCGTTTCTTGTTTGCAGTTAGATCAAGTTCGAAGATGGACTATATCGGTCCATGTTTAGGTACAACCCCCATATTGACCGATCTCCCGATATTACAACTTGAGCTTCTCGAAACCGTAGTTTTTATCCAATTTGCCTGAAATTGGAAATCTAGAGCTTTTTTATAACCATACACAGGTTTGCCGAATATGATGTGTATTGGTCCATGTTTTTGGCATAGCCCCCATATAGACCGATCTCCCGATTTTACAACTTGGGCTTCTCGAAACCGTAGTTTTTATCCAATTTGCCTGAAATTGGAAATCTAGATGGTTTTTAGGATCATGCAAAGGTGTGCCGGATATATTGTATATTGGTGAAGGTTTTTATATAGCCCTCACATAAATCGGCCCTCCGATTTGGAGTCTAGACTCTGTAGGTTTTCCAGAACCACATTTCAATATGTGATGCTTCCGTTCTCACAATATGTTAAGCTCACAAGCAAATTTTCCATCACTGCGGTATGGATTTCCGATATGGATAGACCGATCTCCCGATTTTATAACTTGGGCTTCTCGAAACCGTAGTTTTTATCCAATTTGCCTGAAATTGGAAATCTAGATGGTTTTTAGGATCATACAAAGGTGTGCCGGATATATTGTATATCGGTGAAGGTTTTTATATAGCCCTCATATAAATCGGCCCTCCGATTTGGGGTCTAGACTCTGTAGGTTTTCCAGACCCACACTTCAATATGTGTCGCTTCCGTTCTCACAGCCCTCATATAAATCGGCCCTCCGATTTGGGCTTAAGACTCTGTAGGTTTTCCAGAAGCACATTTCAATATGTGACGCTTCCGTTCTCACAATATGTTAAGCTCACAAGCAAATTTTCTATCACTGCGGTATGGATTTCGATCAAATGTGGCCTTCACATTTCGGATAATTTCTGGTGTTGTTACCATTTTTTCCCCCGTCCACTTTTAGGACGAGATTCAATATATAACCAATGCTACGAGAAAGAAAAGATTTATCCATATTTATAGGCTTGAGGGTTACAACGAGAACCATGTGTGGTTTTCCAGCCAAATATAAAGTAATCGTACTATTATGCTTGGATTCCATTACGAATAACTTTATTTCTGAATGCATTAGATCTAATTGCTTTTATAATCTTATAAACAATAAAATTAACTATCACTGGAATAAATCTGTAAGCTGTCAGAAATAATACAAATGAGAAGTTGGCTGCAATATATATCAGCCACTCTGTATTCTAAAAATTTCATTCGAATTAAAGGGTGATACGGTCAAAATTTGGTCAAGGGAAAACGCGTGAAAATCGGTGAAATCGTTTATTTAAAAAATCAAATTAAATTTCTTTTTCAAGTTCAATTAGTATAAAATTCAGGAAAAATATTCAGTTAGGCTTTCGCTTTTCCAAATCCGAATTGCCGGGCTTCACGCTTGACACCTGCCATCAGATTTTGTACAGCCACCTTGTCCACCTTCTTCGCCGCAGAAAGCCAGTTTGCCTTGAACTGCTGCTCGTCCTTAGCAGTTTTTTTGGTCTTCTTTAGGTTCCGCTTGACAATAGCCCAGTATTTCTCAATTGGGCGGAGCTCTGGCGTGTTGGGAGGGTTCTTGTCCTTGGGAACCACCTGCACGTTGTTGGCGGCGTACCACTCCATGGCCTTTTTACCGTAATGGCAAGATGCCAAATCCGGCCAAAACAGTACGGAACAACCGTGTTTCTTCAGGAAAGTCAGCAGACGTTTATTCAAACACTCTTTCACGTAAATTTCTTGGTTGACAGTCCCGGAAGCTATGAAAATGCTGCTTTTCAAGCCACAGGTATAGATGGCTTGCCAAACCAGATATTTCTTTGCGAACTTTGACAGTTTTATGTGCTTGAAAATATATGCTACCCTTCCCCTTCCTTTTGCCGTATAAAACTCCTGTCCCGGAAGCTGCTTGTAGTCGGCTTTGACGTAGGTTTCGTCGTCCATTACCACGCAGTCAAACTTCGTCAGCTTCGTCGTGTACAGCCTCCGGGATCGCGCTTTGGCCGTCGTATTTTGTTTATCATCGCGATTTGGAGTCACTACCTTCTTGTAAGTCGATAGTCCGGCTCGTTTTTTGGCTCGATGCACGGTTGTAGACGGTACACCCAGATTATTTGCGGCATCTCGGAGAGAGAGGTTAGGGTTTCGCTTGAAACTACCGGCAACTCTCTTTGTCGTCTCAGCGGCTTCCGGTTTTCGATTTCCCCCCCATCCGTTACATTTGTAACGGTTGATTTGGCAACTTTTAGCGATTTTGCCAGCTTTGCATGCGAGTAGCTCGGATTTTCGCGATGCGCGAGCAAAATTTTGATACGCTGCTCTTCTTGCTTGGACGGCATTTTGACAACTGAAGAGTGAATTCCAAAATCAAAATAGGAGCAACATTCTACACACACACACCTTCAAAATGAGGGGTGTTCAGGTTTTTTAAATGCAAAATTGAAAGAAATACGTCAAGTTTATATTGACCAAATTTTGACCGTATCACCCTTTACAGTGAAACCTCTCAGAAGTGACAACGCATGGTCCTAAATATTGTCCAGATTTGTGAGGGGTACTGTTAGGAGAAATTAATTTGACGGTATTAATATAGCAAAAGCCTCAGGACAATTTACCACTTTTGAGAGGTTTCCGGTTTTCAGAGTGTCCAAATTTTAGAGGTTTCACTGTATTAATATTTAACCTTCATGTGGCCTTATAGACATATTTCAATGTGTTACCAACTCAATCCCACATTTATTATACTCCTCACACATCCTATTGCGGAAGGTATAATAATTTTCATTTTTAAAACAATTTAAGTGTTATTACATTCCAAAAATATTCCATTACATAAAAACACAAAACATTTAGTTCTTGATTGTGTCATCTATTTGTAAAGTTAAACATTAACCATAAATATGATGATCAAAAACTTCGATTGTTTTAACATTATGTAAATACTAAATGGAAATATTATGAAATATTATGAAATACATTTAGCAAAGTTTTCAACTTTCGAAAAAATATATAAGCGTCAAGAGAAGTTTTTCCAAAAGGCTGTTAAAAAAACAAATTTATCGATTCTACACAAATGTTTTTAATTTTGTGTTTAAATTACACTTTACTTTTGAAAAGAACAAGAACTCATGTAACATTAATAATAACGATGGTGGTTTAAAAATTCTGGTCACACAGAGATTACAATTAAAGCATTTAAAAAAAAACCTGACAACGATCTTATGCTGGCCAAACAGAGGTAAGCTGTATAGTAAGGACCCTTTTCAAAAAATACATATTTTTTTGTTCAATTTGCCTGCGTTTACTTAGAAAAAAATATCACCAAAAATTTTCCCATTAAAGTTTGTATTGAATTTCAAAAAAATATTCAATACAAAATTTAATTGGTTCAACAAACTTTTAATTGCAAATAGAAAACCATTCACAAAAATTAATTGTATCCATTAATTTTTTTAATTGCAACAATTAATTTTGTAAATGACTCCGGTGATTGATACTATCAATTCTGTGATTGAAGACATTTCAATTAAAAATTAATTGAATTAATTGATTTCATAATTGAAGTCAAAAAATATTTTTTTTCTGTAGTTAGTCTCCGAGATATTTGCTAGACGAGGACCAATTTTCATATCGACATCCGAAGACTTTGCAAACCCAAAATCTCTTGGTCACAAAACCATTCCAGGACACCATCATTAACATCAAAAAATTATTTTCTAATACAATCACGAAATTAATTGATCCAATAAATTTTTATACCCTCCACCATAGGATGGGGGTATATTAACTTTGTCATTCCGTTTGTAACACATCGAAATATTGCTCTAAGACCCCATAAAGTTAATATATTCTGGGTCGTGGTGAAATTCTGAGTCGATCTAAGCATGTCCGTCCGCCCGTCCGTCTGTCCGGCTGTCCGGCTGTCCGTCCGTCTGTGGAAATCACGCTAACTTCCGAACGAAACTAGCTATCGACTTGAAACTTGGCACAAGTAGTTGTTATTGATGTAGGTCGGATGGTATTGAAAATGGGCTATATCGGCCCACGTTTACGTATAGCCCCCATATAAACCGATCCCCAAATTTGGCTTGCGGAGCCTTCCGGAGCAGCAAAATTCATCCGATCCGGTTGAAATTTGGTACGTGGTCTAAGTATACGGTCTCTAACAACCATGCCAAAATTGGTCCATATCGGTCCATAATTATATATAGCCCCCATATAAACCGATCCCCAGATTTGACCTCCGGAGCCTCTTGGAGGGGCAAAATTCATCCGATCCGGTTGAAATTTGGTACCTGATGTTATTATACGGTCTCTAACAACCATGCAAAAATTGGTCCATATCGGTCCATAAATATATATAGCTCCCATATAAACCGATCCCCAGATATGACCTCCGGAGCCTCTTGGAGGAGCAAACTTCATCCTACCCGATTGAAATTTGGTACGTGGTGTTAGTATATAGTCTCTAACAACCATGCAAAAACTGGTCCATATCGGTCCATAATTATATATAGCTCCCATATAAACCGATCCCCAGATTTGACCTCCGGAGCCTCTTGGAGGGGTAAAATTCATCCGATCCGTTTGAAATTGGGTACCTGATGTTAGTATACGGTATCTAACAAGCATGCAAAAATTGGTCCATATCGGTCCATAATTATATATAGCTCCCATATAAACCGATCCCCAGATTTGAACTCTGGAGCCTCTTGGATGAGCAAAATTCATCCGATCCAATTGAAATTGAGTACGTGGTGTTAGTATATGGTCTCTAACAACCATGCAAAAATTGGTCCATATCGGTCCATAATTATATATAGCTCCCATATAAACCGATCCCCAGATTTGACTTCCGGAGCCTCTTGGAGGAGCAAAAGTCATCCGATGCGGTTGAAATTTGGTACATTTCGTTAGTATATGGCCTCTAACAGCCATGTAAAAATTGTCAAATTTTATTACTATAGAACATTTTGTCAACATTTTATTTCTATAGAACATTTTGTCAACATTTTATTTTTATAGAAAATTTTGTCAAAATTTTATTGCTATAGAAAATTTTGTCAACATTTTATTTCTATAGAAAATTTTGTCAAAATTTTATTTCTATAGAAAATTTTGTCAAACTGAATTATATACGTATTTAATCGGCCTTTTTTTTTTTGTTTAATATATACCCCTAACTAACTTACAATTTAGAAGACAGTGTTAAAAAGCTTTACGATACCTTGCCATCGGCAAGTGTTATCGCAACCCAAGTAATTCGATTGTGGATGACAGCCTTTAGTAGAAGTTCCTACGCAATCCATGGTGGAGGGTACATAAGATTCGGCCTGGCCGAACTTACGGCCGTATATACTTGTTTTAATTGAAATGTTTTCAATCACAGAAATGATACTGTCAATAAAAAAATTAATTGAAAGTCAATTAAAAAAAATTAATTGATCAAATTAAAAAATTAATTGATACTATTAATTATTGTGATTGATTTTTGTTTCAATTAAAAAATTTGTTGAATCAATTAAATTTTTAATTGAATATTTTTATACCCTCCACCATAGGAGGGGGGGGGGGTATATTAACTTTGTCATTCCGTTTTGTAACACATCGAAATATTGCTCTAAGACCCCATAAATTATATATATTTTGGGTCGTGGTGAAATTCTGAGTCGATCTAAGCATGTCCGTCCGTCCGTCCGTCTGTTGAAATCACGCAAAACTTGTGGACGAAACAAGCTATCGACTTGAAACTTGGCACAAGTAGTTGTTATTGATGTAGGTCGGATGGTATTGAAAATGGGCCATATCGGTCCACTTTTACGTATAGCCCCCATATAAACGGACCCCCAGATTTGGCTTGTGGAGCCTCTAACAGAAGCATATTTCATCCGATCCGGCTAAAATTTGGTACATGGTGTTGGTATATGGTCTCTAACGACCATGCAAAAATTGGTCCACATCTGTCCATAATTATATATAGCCCCCATATAAACGGACCCCCAGATTTGGCTTGAGGAGCCTCTAAGAGGAGCAAATTTCATCCGATCCGGCTGAAATTTTGTACATGGTGTTTGCATATGATCTCTAACAACTATGCAAAAATTGGTTCCCATCGGTCCATAATTATAAATAGCCCCCATATAAACCGATCCCCCGATTTGGCTTGCGGAGCCTCTAAGAGAAGCAAATTTCACCCGATCCGGCTGAAATTTGGTACATGGTGTTGGTATATGATCTCTAACAACTATGCAAAAATTGGTCCCCATCGGTCAATAATTATATATAACCCCCATATAAACCGATCCTCCGATTTGGTTTGCGGAACCTCTAAGAGAAGCAAATTTCATCCCATCAGGCTGAAATTTGGTACATGGTGTTGGTATATGGTCTCTAACCAACATACACCAACATTGGTGTATATCGGCCCATAATTATATATAGCGCCCATATAAATCGATCCCCCGATTTGGCTTGCGAGGCCTCTAAGAGAAGCAAATTTCATCCGATCCGGCTGAAATTTGGTACATGTTGTTGGTATATGGTCTCTAACAACCATGCAAAAATTGGTCCACATCGGTCCATAATTATATATAGCCCCCTTATAAACCGGTCCCCATATTTGGCCTCCGGAGCCTCTTGGAGGAGCAAAAATGCAAAAATTGGTGCATATCGGTCTATAATTATTTATAGTCCCCATATAAACCGATCCCCATATTTGACCTCCGGAGCCTCTTGGAGGAGCAAAATCCATCCGATCTGGTTTAAATTTGGTACATGGTGTTAGTATATGGTCTGCAATATCGGCCCATAATTATATATAGCCCCCATATAAACCGATTCCCAGATTTGATCTCCGGAGCCTCTTGGAGGAGTAAATTTCATTCGATCTGGTTGAAATTTGGTACATGGTGTTAGTATATGGTCTGCAATATCGGCCCATAATTATATATAGCCCCCATATAAACCGATCCCCATATTTGATCTCCGGACCTCTTGGAGGAGTAAATTTCATCCGATCTGGTTGAAATTTGGTACGTGGTGTTAGTATATGGTCTCTTACAACCATGCCAGAATCGGTCCATATGGGCCCATAATTATATATAGCCCCAAAGTTTAGGTTAGGTTAGGTGGTGGCCCGATGTATCAGGCTCACTTAGACTATTCAGTCCATTGTGATACCATATTGGTAAACTTCTCTCTTATCACTGAGTGCTGCCCGATTCCATGTTAAGCTCAATGACAAGGGACCTCCTTTTTATAGCCGAGTCCGAATGGCGTTCCACATTGCAGTGAAACCACTAAGAGAAGCTTTGAAACCCTCAGAAATGTCTCCAGCATTACTGAGTTGGGATAATCCACCGCTGAAAAACTTTTTTGGTGTTCGGTCGAAGCAAGAATCGAACCCTCGATCTTGTGTATGCAAGATGGGCATGCTAACCATTGCACCACGGTGGTGTGAGAATATGGTCTCTAACAAATGTGCAAAAATTGGTGTATTTCGACCCATAATTATATATAGCCCCCATATAAACCGATCCCTAGATTTGAACTCCGGAGGCTATTGGAGGAGTAAAATGCATCCGATCCGGTTGAAATTTGGTACGTCGTGTTAGAATATGATCTGCAATAATCATGCAAAAATTGGTCCATATCGGTATATAATTATATATAGCCCCCATATAAACCGATCCCCAGATTTGACCTCCGGAGCCTCTTGAAGCAGTAAATTTCATCCGATCCGCTTGAAATTTGGTACGTGGTGTTAGTATATGGTCTCTAACAACCATGCCACAATTGGTCTATATCGGTCCATAATTTTATATAGCCCCATATAAACCGATCCTCAGATTTGATCTACGAGCCTCTTGGAGGAGCAAAATTCATCCGATCCGGTTGCAACTTAGTACGTGGTGTTAGTATATGGTCTCTAACAACCAGGCAAAAATTGGTCCCTATTGTATATAGCCCCCACAAAAAACGAAGTCCGCATTTCACTTCTGACTCTCTAATTACCAATCAACAGTTCATATCGGTTCGTACCGATCAAGAACTGAACTTTATACGTATTTAGTGTTTGTTTTTTCGCCGAATATATACCCCGTGTGAACTAACTTATAATTTAGAAGAATTTTAAAATACCTTGCCACCGGCAAGTATTACCACAGCCCAAGTAATTCGATTGTGGATGACAGTCTTTAGTAGAAATTACTACGCAATCCATGGTGAAGGGTACATAAGATTCGGCCTGGCCGAACTTACTGCCGTATTTACTTGTTTAAAACTCAATTATGATTTGAATTGGAAAAATTTTCGTGAATTTGTTTTTTTTTCGAATTTCTTCCCCTACTTCGTAGCAACATCCATTTAAACTCTTTCACCAAAAAAGACTACTTTATGACTTTTGTTATTTCAAAATACCACCATATTTAATATTTTGTTGTAGTTTTTTTCCAATGGGATATTTTCTTTATGTTAACTATAAAATAAAAAACAAACACACGCATATACACACTCACCCACATATCGCACTAATATATACACATACAAGACCCTAACTCAATCACATGGATACTCATAAGGATATTGAACGAAACTGGTGTTCTGGTGAATCACCCATAATACAAATAATAATATCAACAACAACAACAAACAAACAAACTCCCATTGAGAAACATTACAATACATTAGGGTGGGGGAAACTAAACATTTGTTCAAAGTCATAGACAATATAAGGGTCTTTATGGAATAACAACAACAACAACAAAAACAGTCAATGTAGGTGGTAGGATATGTAGCAAAAAAAAGCTCCATATGAAACTCCATGATTGTGTGTGTATGTGTGCGATAAGAGATTGGTGTATCTGCATGACTGCTTAAATGGTGTAAGGATAAATGGACATATGTATGTGTGCGTGTATTTTTTTATATATATATGTGAATATTCTATTGAATATTTGTGTGAATGTTTATCGAGTTTAAGTGTTTCTTGTATTAATGTGCATAAAGTTAAACTATATATCAGACTGTTTTTTAAGGATATTGTGTGGCTGCGATTTTCTTCCGCTTTCCGAAAAGGACCCTTAGAATGGCTTGAGAGGACAGTGATCCGAAATCATATATAGAAAAATTAAATAATATTATATTTAAAACAATTTTATATTTTAACTAAACCCAATAGCAAAAATTATGTTTAGACGCACTAAACAAAAACGGTTGACATAATATAAAGGCAAATTATAAATAATAAAATAAAGACATTTTACTTAAAAGAAAAAACCAACAATAACAAAACACAACGAATGGAGAAAGCTCATAATCTTTAATTATATATATTTTTTTTTCATATTTGGCTTAATAAAGTTCATTATTAAATGAGTTGAAGTTTGATTGGAAATCACGGTTGCCACAGTTGGTATATTTTTTACTATTTGGTAGATGGGTAGCATTCTTGATTTTTTGGCAGATTTTGCAAAATATTCCTCTCCATCTAAGAGGTACTTCACAAATTTCCTATAGCAATAAAATTTGGGCATAAGTTTCTATAGAAGTAAAATTTTGACAAAATTTTCTGTGGGAATAAAATTTTGTGTAAAAATAAAATTTTGACAAAATTTTCCATAAAAATAAAATTTTAACAAAATTTTCTTTAGGAATAAAATTTTCACAAAATTTTCTCTGGAATTAAATTTCGACAAAATTTTCTCTAGGAATTAAATTTCGACAAAATTTTCTCTGGCAGTAAAATTTTGACAAAATTTTCTATTGAAAAAATTTTCTTCTATAGAAATTATATTTTGATAAAAATTCCTATAGAACTATAATCTTGACAAAATTTCCTACATAAATAAAATTTTGACACAATTTGCTATAGAAATAAAATATGGACAAAATTTTATAGCACCACAATTATGATAAAATTTCTTATAGCAATACAATTTTGACAAAATTTCCTAGAAATAAAATTTTCTATATAAATTAAATTATTATCAGTTTTTCTCTAGAAATAAAATTTTGACAAAATTTTCTAACGAATTACAATCTTTACAAAATTTTCTACATAAATAAAATTTTGACAAAATTTCATGTAGAAATAAAATTTACTCTAGGAATAAAATTTTGACCAAGTTTTCTACAGAAATAAAATTTTGATCAAATTTTCTCCAGGAGAAAAATTTTGACAAAATTTCATGTCGAAATAAAATTTTCTCCAGTAGTAAAATGTTGACAAAATTTTCTACAGAAATAAAATTTTCTCCAAGAGTAAAATTTTTACAAAATTTTGTCTAGGAATAAAATTTTGACAAAATTTTGTCTAGGAATAAAATTTTGACAACATTTTCTAAAGAAGCAAACATAAACAAAACGAGTGAAATAAAATTTGAACCGAAATTTTCTAATGAATAAGAAATTCGACAAAATTTCCTGTAAAAATATAATTTTGACAAAATTTTCTGTAGAAATAAACCTTTTGACAAAATTTCCTATAGCAATACAAAATTTCCTATAGCAATACAAAATGAGTGAAATAATATTTGAATGAAAATTTTCTAAAAAATTAGAAGTTTGACAAAATTTCCTGTAGAAATAAAATTTTGGCGAAATTTCCTGTAGAAATAAACCTTTTGACAAAATTTCCTATAGCAATAAAATTTTGATAACATTTCTTATAGCAATAAAATTTTGACAAAATTTCTTAGAAATAAAATTTTCTAAATAAATTAAATTATTATAAAATTTTTTCTAGAAATAAAATATTGACAAAATTTTCTAACGAATTACAATCTTTACAAAATTTTCTACATAAATAAAATTTTGACAAAATTTCATATGGAAATAAAATTTTCCCTAGGAATAAAATTTTGACAAAGTTTTCTACAGAAATAAAGTTTTGATCAAATTTTCTCCAGGAGTAAAATTTTGACATAATTTTCTACAGAAATAAATTCTCCAAGAGCAACATTTTTACAAAATTTTGTATAGGAATAAAATTTTGACAAAATTTTCTAAAGAAGCAAACATAAACAAAATGAGTGAAATAAAATTTGAACGAAAATTTTCTAAAGAATTAGAAATTTGACTAAATTTTCTAGCAATAAAATTTTGACAAAATTTCTTATGGCAATAAAATTTTGACAAAACTTCCTATAGCAATAAAATTTTGACAAAATTTCTTAGAAATAAAATTTTCTAAATAAATTAAATTATTATTAATTTTCTTCTAGAAATAAAATATTGAAAAAAATTTCTAAAGACAAAATTTCTAACGAATTACAATCTTGACAAAACGTTCTACATAAATAAAATTTTGACAACATTTCATATAGAAATAAAATCTCTAGGAATAAAATTTTGACAAAGTTTTCTACAGAAATAAAATTTTGATCAAATTTTCTCCAAGAGTAAAATTTTGACAAAATTTTCTACAGAAATAAAATTTTGATAAAATCTTCTCCAAGAGTAAAATTTTTACAAAAATTTTTGACAAAATTTTCTAAAGAAGCAAACATAAACAAAATGAGTGAAATAAAATTTTAACGAAAATTTTCTAAAGAATTAGAAATATGACAAAATTTCCTGTAGAAATAAAATTTTTCCAAAATTTCCTGTAGAAATAAAATTTTGACAAAATTTCCTGTAGAAATAAAATTTTGGCAAAATTTCTTGTAGAAATAAAATTTTGACAAAATTTCCTGAAGAAATAAAATTTTGACAAAATTTTTTACAAAATTTCTTAGAAATACAATTTTCTAAATAAATTAAATTATTATAAATTTCCTGCAATTGCAATTTTGACAAACTTTTCTAAAGAAATAAAATTTTGAGAAAATTTCATACATAAATAAAAGTTTGACAAAATTTCATATAGAAATAAAAATTTTATAAAATTTTCTATAGGAATAAAATTGTTAAAAATTTTCTATAGACATAAAATTTTGACAAAATTTTCCAACGAATTACAATCTTTACAAAATTTTCTACATAACTAAAATTTTGACAAAATTTCATGTAGAAATAAAATTTTCTCTAGGAATAAAATTTTGACAAAGTTTTCTACAGAAATAAAATTCTGATAAAATTTTCTCCAGGAGTAAAATTTTGACAAAATTTTCTACAGAAATAAAATTTTGACAAAATTTTGTCTAAGAATAAAATTTTGAAAAAATTTTCTAAAGAAGCAAACATAAATAAAATGAGTGAAATAAAATTTGAACAAAAATTTTCTAAAGAATAAGAAATTTGACAAAATTTCCTGTAGAATTAAAATTTTTGGCAAAATTTCCTGTAGAAATAAACTTTTTGACAAAATTTCCTGTAGCAATAAAATTTTGACAAAATTTCCTATAGCAATAAAATTTTGACAAAATTTCTTAGAAATAAAATTTTCTAAATAAATTAAATTATTATAAATTTTCCTCTCGAAATAAAATATTGACAAAATTTTCTAAAGAATTGCAATTTTAACAAAATTATCTATAGAAATAAAATTTTAAGAAAATTTCATACACAAATAAAAGTTTGACAAAATTTCATATAGAAATAAAAATTTTCTATAGGAATAAAATTTTGACAAAATTGTCTATAGACATAAAATTTTGACAAAATTTTCTCTAGGAATAAAATTTTGACAAAATTTTCTCTAGGAATAAAGTTTTGACAATATCTTATAAAGAAATAAAATGTTGAAAAAAAAAATTCATTTATATAAATAAAATTTTGACAAAATTTTCTATAGAAATAAAATTCAGACAAAAACTCCAAAATTTTCTCTAGGAATAAATTTTTGATAAAATTTTCTATAGAAATTAAATTACTATGAAAATTTTGATAGAAATAAAAATTTGACAAAATTTCTTCTAGAAATAAAATTTTTACACAATTTTCTATAGAAATAAAATTTGGACAAAATTTCCTGTAGAAATAAAATTTTAACAAAATTTTTAGATATAAAATTTACTATATAGATTAAATTATTATAAATTTTCCTCTAGAAATAAAATTTTGACAACAATTTCTAAGAAATTACAATTTAAAAAAAAAATTGCATATAGAAATAACATTTTGACAAGATATTCTATAGAAATAAAATGCTTAAAAAAGTTTCTATAAGTTATAAAATTTGGACAATATTTTCTAAAGAAATTAAAATTTGACAAAATTTCCTATAGAAATAAATTGCTAACAAAATTTCCTATAGCAATAAAATTTTGACAAAATTTCCTAGAATAAATTTTCTATATAAATAAAATTATTCTCTCTACAAATGAAATTTTGACAATATTTTCTAAAGAAATAAAATTTTGAAAAAAAAAATCATATATATATATAAATAAAATTTTTACAAAATTTTCTATAGAAATAAAACTCAGACAAAAACTCCTCTAGAAAATTTTGACAAGATTTCCTCTAGAAATACAATTTTTACAAAATTTCCTCTAGGAATGAAATTTTGACATAATTTTCTATGAGAATATGCTATCAACGATCATTGTGGATAAGTTCTCCCTTTTTGTAGAAGTAGCAATTTTCTCTTGATGGTACAAGCCAAAAATATGTAAAACTTCAACACATTTATAATGCAAATGATATATGTACACCCACATAAATTGTCGCTATTGGGAGTGATCATAAGATAATAAATAGTCATATAAAATAAAATAATATTTTTTTTTTTTTTCGAAGAAACATTTGTTCATAATTACCACAAAAATTTAATCAAAACTGCAAAATAAGATTGTTTTATTTGGTGGTTTTTTAGGTAAAATATTCTTAAAATTTTGGTCGATTTTTTTTGGCTCGGGTGGCAACCGTGTTGGTCAAACAAAACGAATGTTAGTTTCTTTACTTATTTATTATAAATACAAGTTATAATAAATATTCATATATTAGACGCTAGGATCTACCGGCCTAATGACTATTTATGTTAATCTAGTGATTAAGGTCCCAAAATCGCAATTGCTCCACTGTAACATTTTTAATGTATTCTCATAACAAAAGTACTCCATCTAGTCCTTTCTACCATGACGATCATAAATAAGCACAGAAAATAAATATTGTCAAGTTGTGACTACAAATGTAGTGTAGTGGTTATAGTCAAACCTTTATAGAAATAAAAACCTGGATAACTTGGATAAGTGAGTCAAACCAACCACCACCACCAACAACAACAACAATGAAAGTATAAACCAAAGAGAAAAAGGGTTCGATGGTAGGACAATAAAAGAAAACTACAAATATCAATATGACTTTGGTATTACTTCTCTACCCACTCATCTAGTCGTTGTTAGGCTTTTTGAATTCAACCATAAATATGCCACAATGTGAAAAATTTTATTTAATAGTATTTATAGTATTTTTTTAAGAGTTTGAAAAGTCACGACAATGCTTTGAGAAGTTTCGAAGAGAATATTTAAGGAAATGTTGTGAAAAATTTGAAAATAAAGTTATTGAAAAATAACTTTATTCACATTATGTGTAAATAATGTTAAATAAAAAGTAATTGGTTGGATTTAAAATTATGACAATTTTATCAATATATTGTGTAGAATACGAGTATATACGAGTAGCCATTAACAATTTTTATTATCACTCGTTATCCTACGGGAAATTGGTTCAAATTACCACTGACGTACCCAACACAGGGTCCGTTTCCAGTTTCTCTCAATTCTAAATTTTCATATAATATTATTAATTTCTTACTCTCTTGATATTCACATTTTAGTGAAATAAAATTATATTTACAGCAATAAAATAAACCGTAGGCTAACATATTCACAAAAGTTTTTCCGCTCGAAGTGAAAGAGGTTCTTAAGAGGATTTCCCAGACTGGTTTATGTTCTATAGAAAATTTTGTCAACATTTTATTTCTACAGAAAAGTTTGTCAAAATTCTATTTCTATAAAAAATTTTGTCAAATTTTTATTTCTATAGAAATCTTTCCTTTCTGGTGACTTTTAGCCGCTCGAAGTGAAAGAGGTTCTTAAGAGGATTTCCCAAACTGGTTCATGTCCTATAGAAAATTTTGTCACAAGTTTATGTCTACAGGAAATTTTGTCAAAATGTTATTTTTATAGAAAATTTTGCCAACATTTTATTTCTACAGAAAATTTTGTCAAAATTTTATTTCTATAGAAAATTTTGTCAAATTTTTATTTCTATAGAAAATTTTCTCAAAATTTTATTTCTATAGAAAATTTTCTCACAATTTTATTTCTATAGAAAATTTTCTCACAATTTTATTTCTATAGAAAATTTTGTCGAAATTTACATAGAAAATTTTGTCAAAACTTTATTTCTATAGAAAATATGTAAAAATTTTATTTCCATAGAAAGATTTGTCAAAATTTTGTCAACATTTTATTTCTATAGCATATTTTGTCAAACTTTTATTTCTTTAGAAAATTTTGTCAAAATTTTATTTCCATAGAAAATTTTGTCAACATACTATTTCTATAGAAAATTTTGTAAATATTTTGTTTCTATAGAAAATTGTATACAATTTTTATTCCTTTAAAAAATTTTATCAAAATTTTATTTCGTTAAAAAATGTTGTCAAAGTTTTATTTATAAAAATAATTTTGTCAAAATTGTATTTCTATCGAAAATCTTGTAAACATGTATTTTGGTTAAAAAAAATCGTCAAAATTTTATTTCTATAGAAAATTTTGTAAAAATTGTATTTCTATAGAAAATTTTGTCAAAATTTTATTTCTACAGAAAATATTGTCTACAGAAAATTTTGTAAAAAATTTATTTCTATAGAAAATTTTGTCAAACTTTTATTTCTATAGAAAATTTTGTCAAAATTTTATTCATACAGAGAATTTTGTCAAAATCTTGTAAAAATGTTATTTCGCCATAATCTTATTTCTATAGAAAATTTTGTAAAAATTCTGTTTCGCTAAAAAAATTTGTTAAAAAAATTTGTTTAATAGAAAATTTTATCAAGATTTTATTTCTATAGGAACTTTTGTGAAAATTTAATTCCTATAGAAAATCTTGTCAATATTTTATTTCTATAGAAAATTTTGGCAAAATTTTATTTCTATAGAAAATTTTGTCAAAATTTTATTTCTATAGAAAATTTTGTTAAAATTGTATTTCTTAAAAAATTTTGGCAAACTTTTATTTCTACAGAAAATGTTGTCAAAATTTTATTCATACAGAGAATTTTGTCTAAATTTTATTTGTATAGAAAATTTTGTCAAAATTTTATTCATACAGAGAATTTTGTCAACATTTTATTTCTATAGAAAATCTTGTCAAAATTGTATTTCTGTAGAAAATTTCGTCAAAATTTTATTTCTATAGAAAATTTTGTGAAAATTTTATTTCTGCAGAAAATATTGTCAAAGTTTTATTTCTATAGAAAATTTTGTCAAAATTTTATTTCACTAGAAAATTTTGTCAACATTTTATTTCTATAGAAAGTTTTGTCAAACTTTTATTTCTATAGAAAATTTTGTCAAACTTTTTTATCAAAATTTTATTCATACAGAGAATTTTGTTTAAATTTTATTTATATAGAAAATTTTTTCAAAATGTTATTCATACAGAGAATTTTTTCAAAAATTTATTTCTATAGAAAATCTTGTCCAAATTTTTTTTTATATAGAAAATTTTATCAACATTTTATTTCCATAGAAGGTTTTGCCAAAATTTTATTTCTATAGAAAATTTTGTCAAACTTTTATTTCTATAGAACATTTTGTCAAAATTTTATTTCCATAGAAAATCTTTTAAAAATGTTATTTCGTTAAAAAAATTTCATCAAAATTGTATTTCTATAGAAAATTTCGTAAAAATTTTATTTCTTTAAAAAATTTTGTCAAAATTCTATTTCGCTAAAAAAAATTTGTTAAAATTTCATTTCTATAGAAAATTTTGTTAAAATTTCATTTCTATAGAAAATGTTGTCAAAATTTTATTTCTATAGAAACTTTTGTGAAAATCAATTTTCTATAAAAAATCTTGTCAATATTTTATTTCTATAGAAAATTTTCTCAAAATTTTATTTATATAGAAAATTTTTTTCTATTGAAATTTTTTTATATCTATAGAAAATTTTGTTAAAATTTTATTTCTATAAAAAATTTTGTCAAACTTTTATTTCTATAGAAAATTTTATCAAAATTTTATTCATACAGAGAATTTTGTTTAAATTTTATTTATATAGAAAATTTTTTAAAAATTTTATTCATACAGAGAATTTTGTCAAAAATTTATTTCTATAGAAAATCTTGTCGAAATTGTATTTATATAGAAAATTTTATCAACATTTTATTTCCATAGAAGGTTTTGCCAAAATTTTATTTCTATAGAAAATTTGTCAAAATTTTATTTCTATAGAAAGATTTGTCAAAATTTTATTTCTATAGAAAATTTGTGGAAATTTTATTTATTTAAAAAAAATTTTTCCAAATTTTATTTATTTAGAAAATTTTGCCAAAATTTTTATTTCTATAGAAAATTCGGTCAAAATTTTATTTCTATTGAAAATTTTGTCAAAATTTCATTTCCATAGCAAATTTTGTCAAATTTTATTTCTATAGAAAGTTTTGTCGACAGAAATACAATTTTGAAAAAATTTTCTATAGAATTAAAATTTTGAAAAAATATCTATAGACTTAAAATTTTAACAAAATTTTCTATAGAAATAAAATTTTGACAAACTTTAAAATATGTTTTTTTAATTGGTCGATTTTTTTGTAAAATTGCCATAAAATTTTGGTGGATATTTTTGGCAAGATTGGCAACCGTGCATTGAATCCGAAAGTTTACTAAGTATTTTAATTTCATTAAAAGCTCACCTCTTGCTTGAACTTTAAAATCCTCAGGTATTTTAAGTGATTATAAAGCTAGGCTTCATTTGGAATATATCGGTCCTATTTACTTGAATATTTCAATGCTTTATACACGAAATGAAAAAGTTAGTACACCCCTATTGGAGGGTATAAAAAAAAACAAGAAACAAAGCGAGTACGACGATAGTCAGGAGGTCCATGGGATTAATAATCGACCATCTAGAGTTGAGCAGACATCTGTGTTTGCACAGCCCTATTACTTATTTTATTTCTTTTTGCAAATATAATTTTTTTATATTTTTTATTGTCACTATTCACTATATGCGATATTTTCTTCAATGCTAGGGATTTTTTTTTGTCTTTTATCATATCAATATTTTTTTGTCTATGTCAGCAAATGATGTTCCAAGCTTAAAGAGATTTTTTTAAGAAAAAAAAAACTTTCTTGGGGAAAACAAAAACTATGAACTTTTGTTGATACTTATGAATTAAGGGTTCATGGTAACCACACCCTCAAAAAAAAACACTCCCATATCTCGAATGTGTGAAAAAAATCTATTTGTGTGAATAATAAAAATATTTATGAAATTGATAGCACAAGCAAAACAATGTTATTTGCTTGTTTTTGTTGTGCAAAGGACATTGCTTTGTTGGTGGCTCTCTCTCTCTCTCATTTGTCATATTTCATAAAGATAAGGACCTTGGAATTCGAAAGGGTTCACTTGAGTGCTAAAGTCGATGGAAAATAACTACAAATTGTATAAGAAAGTTTAGCCAGCATTAGAGAATAAACAAATCGAGGCAGAGATGATGATATTGACTATCACATGTGTCTGGCATCTAATATGAAATATGATTTATTTTATTGGGTTTATTTTGATTAATCCCTTTTCGATATAAGAAAAAGTGTAGACCAAGAATTTCGTTAGCATTTGAAGCCCTTCAAATCGTTGTCGATGCCATTTTATACACTTTTTATACCCAACATCATAGAATGGTGATGGGGTATGTAAAACATCGATATATAGATTACCGGCTGTATATAGATTATATATATTCTTGGTCAGCGTAAAATTCTAAGAAGATCTAACGATGTCCGTCTGTTTGGATGCCCGTCAAGATGTCAGGATGTCCGTCTGTCCAAATATCTGTCTGGATGTCTGTCTGCCTGTCTGTTGTATGATAGTACAGCCTTTGAATGCCGGAAGGTTAAGTCGAAAGTGTGCATCATCGGTCTATGTTTCAATATAAACCCCATAGAAACTGGTCTTCTCAATCCTTAAATGCCTCAAATTTTTCGCGATTTTCCTGAAATTCAAAATTTCGATTTTGGTGTTTAGTCGAAACTGGGATTGAACCCATGGCCCTTTGTATGCAAGGTAGTCATAATAACCATTGCTCCCTATTCGGTTCGTTGATTAATGCGTCGATTTCTTGATGATCGGTGGTTGTTGAGAACGTTGGCTCGTAGAGGCTCGGTAATTGATGAGGAATTCGGTTCGTTCATGATCAGTAGAGGAGGGCAACGTCGGTTCGTCGATAATCGGTAGTTGGTGAGTAATGCGGTTCGTCGAACATCGGTAGTGGATGAAAAAAAAGAACGAATTCGGTTCTTAGATAATCGGCAGGTTGATAGTACTTCGACTTCTCGGTTGCTTGATGATCGGTATTTGATGAGAGAATAGGTTTGTTGATTAGTGCATCAATTCCTTGATGATCAGTGTTTATTGAGAATGTGGTTCGTTGATGGTCGGTGGTTGTTGAGAATGTCGGCTCGTAGAGAGTCGGTAATTGATGAGAAATTCGGTTCATTGATGATTGGTAGTCGGTGAGGAATTCGGTTCATTCATGATCATTAGTGGAGAAGAATGCCGGTTAGTCGACAATCGGAAGTTGATGACTAATGCGATTCGTCGAAGATAGGTAGTGAAAGAAGAATAAGGAATTCGATTCGTAGATAATCGGCAAGTTGTAAGTACTTCGACTCCTCGGTTGTGTTGATCTGTACTTGATGAGAGATTCGGTTCGTTGATGAGTGCGTCGATTCCTTAATGATCGGTGGTTGTTGAGAATTCGGTTCGTTGATGTTCGGTGGTGGATGAAAACTTCGGCTAGTAGAAACTAGGTAATTGATGAGAAATTCGGTTCGTTGATGATTGGTAGTCGGTGAGGAGTTATCATCAGTAGTAGAGAAGAACGTCGGTTAGTCGATAATCGGCATTTAATTAGAAATGCGGTTCGTTGATGATCGGTAGTGGAAGAAGAACGTCGATGATCGGTAGTTGATGAGAAATGCGGTTCATTGATTCTTTCATACTCGGTGGTTGTTGAGAATTCGGTTCGTCGATAATCGGTAGGTGATGAGTAATGCGGTTCGTTGTAGTAGAACGTCGGTTCGTCAATGATCGGTAGTTATTGGTTCTTTGATAATGGGAGGCTACTGCAATGGTAGAAACGTGGATTGTAGATCGTAGCTGAGAAGTTTGGTTTGTTGGCGATTGGGAACTTTTTTATTCGTCGATTTATAGACAAATGGGAACTGCTAATGAACACTTCGGTTTTCAGTCGGTTGCCAGTGTTGCTACAATTGATTGTTGTAGAAGCGGTGAGGTGTCAGCTTCAGTATTGGCTGTGACGCGATAGTCGACCGAAGTAAATAATCGGTTACAGCCGGTTTAGAATCAATGACGACTATCATGCAAACTACTAGTACGGCTACTAGCTAGTCTACGGGCGAAGAGTAGGCCCGAAGGTCTCTGTGGGAACAATAGGTCCGAAGGTCTATGTGATGGAACAGTAGGCTCAAAGGCCTCTGTGATTGAAAAGAAGCGCCGAATGTTTAATTTATGGAACAGTAGACTCAAAGGTCTCTGTGGTGGAACAGTAGGCCCAAAAGTCTCTGGGGTGGAACAGAAGGTCCAAAGGTCTCCGCGAAGGAAAATAAGGCCCGAAGGCCTATGAGGGGGAATAGGAGGTCCGAGGGTCTCTGTAGTGGAACTGTAGGCCCGAAGGTATCTGCGATGAAACAGTAGGCCCGAAGATCTCTGTACGGGAACATTTGGCCCGAAAGTCTCTATGGTGGAATAATAGGCCCGAAAATCTCTGTAGTGGAACATTAGGCCCAAAGGTCTCAGTTGGGGAACAGTAGGTCCGAAAGTCTCTGTGGTGGAACAGAAGACCCAAAGGTCTCTGTGGTGGAACAGAAGGCTCAAAGGTCTCTGTGGTGTAAAAGAAGGCCTAAGGGTCTCCCTGATTAAAAAAAAAGTCCCGAATGTTTAGTTTATCGAACAGTAGGCCCGAAGGTCTCTGTGGTGGAACAGTAGACCCAAAAGTCTCTGGGGTGGAACAAAAGGCCTCCGCGTAGGAAAATAAAGGCAGATGGCCTATTTGGAGGAACATTAGGCCCGAAAGTCTCTGTGGTGGAATATTAGACCCGAAAATCTCTGTAGTGGAGGCCCAAAGGTCTCAGTTGGGGACTCAGTTGGGAACAGGTCCGAAAGTCTCTGTGGTGGAACAGTAGGTCCATGTGTCTCTGTGGTGGAACAGAAGACCCAAAGGTCTCTGTGATTGAAAAAACGTCCCGAATGTTTAGGTTATGGAACAGTAGGCCCGAAGGTATCTGTGGTGGAACAGTAGGCCCAAAAGTCTCTGGGGTGGAACAGAAGGCCCAAAGGCCTCCGCGAAGAAAAATAAGGCCCGGTGGCCTATTTGGAGGAGCAGGAGGTCCGACAGTCTCTGGGGTAGAACTGTAAGTCCGAAGGTCTCTGTGATGAAACTGTAGGCCTGAAGATCTCTGTGCGGGAACATTGGGCCCGAAGGTCTCTGTGGTGGAATAGTAGACCCGAAAATCTCTGTAGTGGAACATTAGGCCCAAAGGTCTCACTTGGGGAACTGTGGGTCCGAAAGTCTCTGTGGTGGAACAGTAGGCCCGTATGTCTCTGTGGTGGAACAGAAGACCCAAAGATCTCTGTGGTGGAAGAGAAGGCCCAAAGGTCTCCGTGATTGAAAAAAAAGTCCCGAATTTTTAGGTTATGGAAAAGTAGGCCCGAAGGTCTCTGTGGTGGAATAGTAGGCCCAAAAGTCTCTGGGGTGGAACAGAAGGCCCAAAGGTCTCCGCGAAGGAAAATAAGTCTCGAAGGCCTATGTTGAGGAATAGGAGGCCCGAGGGTCTCTGTGGTAGAACTGTAGGCTCAAAGGTATCTGTGATGAAACAGTAGGCCCGAAGATATCTGTGCGGGACCAGTAGGTCCGAAAGTCTCTGTGGTGAAACAATAGGCCCGTAGGTCTCCGTGGTGGAACAAAAGACTCAAAGCTCTCTGGGTGGTAGAGTAGGCCCGCAGAAATCCGTGGTGGAACATCAGGTTCGATGATCTCTGTGGGTGAACAGTAGGTCCGATGGTCTCTGTGGGGAACAATAGTCCCAAAAGTCTCTGTCGTGGGACAGTAGGCTCGAAGGTCTCTGTGGTACTATTTATTTCTCGTCTGGGAATAAATTCCTCTGTTGACGCCAAAAATATAACCGAACCACGAGCTGAAAAATATGCAATGAGCCACTCGTATACAGTAAGGTGCTGGTTTTGTCCAATGTCTCAGTCAGCCGCCTATCTGAGTCTACCTTTGGTTGGCAAAGGTCAACAATATAAGTACTTCATGCGATGGACTGGTTAAGAATTAGATTCTCTCGCGTGAATTTAATTTTTTTTAAACAGAAATCACATCGATGTTGTAGCCACTAAGCTATAATGATGACTTAGGTTGAATAATGTGTGTCAAGAGTAATTGATTATTGTCACTTTACTTATGGTAGCCGCAATTCTTATCAAATTTGTTTGAAATTGGAAATACTGAGGTACTATATGAAGTCAGTGAAGAGCTGCACTTAAGTTGGTAAAAGTTCCAAATGGCACATCGGTAACATCTAAATCAATAGCTTGAATGCAAGTTCTTCTCTCTGTGTAAACTATATATTAGGTCAACAGTATTTTCAGTGCACTGATTGGTATAGATTATTTGAAAAATAAAAAAAAAACAAGAAAGCCATTGTTCCATTTTTTAATTCTTATATCAATTTCATATTCTATATTTCATCTCTTTTGTTTTTTTCTTCGGGTGGTTTGAGTAATTTTTTGCTATTCTAGCTGCTTAAAAACTATGATATTTTTATGCAAATTATATGCCAGAAACTTTATCATCATATACATATATAAGAAATTTTCTAATAAATTTTATTAAAATCTACCAAACTCATACTCTATCATAATATCTACAAAACTCCCTCCAATACACACTCACACATATACTCATACACTACCATGCCATCCATACTCATTCATTTAAGAACAAAATAATTGTAGCTTCTAGTCCAAAATGTTATCTTACAAAGAACACAAAGAAAAAGAAAAGCCAATGGCAAAGAGTTAACATTATCAGGCCAAAGTTACCAATGTACCCTATACCCTTACCAAGGGGCTTTTGGGTATTCTCCTTGGAATCATTACTTGGAGAAAAGAAATTTAAATATTGTTATACATCACATTACGATATATGTACCACTCCTCCTCGCACTCGCTCACTCACTATTTCTTTGGATCCTTGTAGATACCCTATAGATGTATGAGTTCGTCTGTGTGTATGTGTGCGTGTATAAATGAATGAATAAATTCATATGATCTGTATAAGTAATGTTTCATTTCATAAAACGAAGCAAAAAGACTTGAATATGAATGGAAATAGACAATGTACTAAGTACCAGTCGAATTTTCATAACTCTGTCAAATATGATATGAGGCATTGCATACGTAAATTTCCTCAATACCCTGGCTAGGATCACTATCCATTTATCAGAATAATAACTATAAGAATTTCTGTCAATCTGTCATCTTTTCGTCAGTCAAACGGAATAACAATCATCATGCCAAGAATCTTGAGGTTCGTGGACATGAAAACACTATATCTATGGATATCGAGCTGCTGATTCACTTCTATACTCTCAAAACAAAACTCGTCCCGTACAATGTCATGCAAAGTGTTCCAAATTATACTATTGGTCACATTAGTTCGCTTTTATATGAAGGCATCGATGTCATCCGCAGTATGCAGTGCAATATTTTGCTCTACTTGGAGTTTCTCCATTTCCGCTCATACTGAGAGACTGAAAAAGGCCGCTTTTAGGATAAGAGGACGACCAATGGACTCGTAGGTCTTTTGAATCGACTCCTTATCATCGTTTCCGCTAATATCGATTGTCTAAAGAGGAGCCACGTAATCAATAAGGGGACAACCACGAGACCCAAGAGCAAAATTGCCAACATCCAAGGACTTCACGATTTTTCCAATCTTTTTGGAGAGAAACGGGCTATCAAACTTCATCTCAATATTGTTGGGGTTAGTGGGTACGGAAATTCTCAAGCCATGGAAGTGGTATCGCGCAAGTCTTTTATCTATTAAGTGAAAATGTTGGCCAGGGATAGGAATTTTTAGATTGCTGCTGACAAAGGAGTCTTTAGTGCTTCACTAACCCACCTCTAACTCATGTAACTATGGAACAATCTTCCGCATAAAGTATTTGTTCCTCCTGAGCGAAGCTGTTTGACTCCAAATTCCCATAGGATTGTCTAAGTTAGACAGCATGTGGGCCGGAAGAATCTCCTCAGGAAGGGAAAGGATGGGATTTTGAAGAAAGAAGAGGGAACGGAACAAATATTATTTTTCCCGAGGGCTTCTCATAACAACTTCATTATGTAGAACTCACTCGAAGGACATTTTTTCCTTCTTCTTCTATTGCTTTATGCCTTAGCAACATTCGAACTGCTTCCACGTCCCAACGTTTTTGATGAACCATTTCCAGACCCACCTCAAAGGGCTGCAACGAAGAATAAGGGTCATAAATCCGTGGTAAGCAGATCGAAAGCCCGAAAGCAGCTGAGAAAGGTGTGTAGCATTTTTACATCGCGGTGTTTGAAGCTATTTAATCTCAATCCGTTTCGTTATAGTCGACGAAAAAGGGATCCACACACTGGAGGCCAAGGAATATCCAAAATGTGCTACCAGGGACGATAAGACTGTCTCTTCAGTTCGTCCGTCTGCGACGGTCTACGTTTCTAGCGTTTATAAGTGGTGTAGCAATCCGCCTCCTAAAACCAGTAGACGGAAGAGGCATCCACCTACCGGAGCCCAATGAACAGGCGAAATGTGCAATGACTACATTCGTCATTTAGAACTACGAAGGGCTATGTTTTCTGGAACTTCGAAGTTGAAGAAGAGGCATCCACATACCGGAGCCAAATGAACAGGCATAATGTGCAATGACGACATTCGTCATTTAGAACTACGAAGGGCTATGTTTTCTGGAACTTCGAAGTTGCCTCGAATACCGACTCTCTTGTCCAATAGGCGAAACAGAGGTCCACAACAGGGATCCGGAGGCCAAAATGTGCTACCAGCGAAGGAAAGACAATCTCTTCATTCGGAACTGCGAAGTGCTATGATTTCTGGGGACCGGAGATGAAAAAACAGCCGAAATGTACTACCAGAGATGAGGGACTTAGAAGTTTTGTAGCATATCCCATATCCAGTAGACGAAACAGGGATCCACACACCGGAGGCCAAGGAATAGCCACAATGTGCTACCAGAGACGAGAGGACTATCTCGTTTTCTGAGACTTTAAAGTTGTGTAAGATACCGAATCCCATGTCCAGTAGGCCAAACAGGGATCCACACACCAGAGGCAACAGGCTAATAGCCGAAATGTGTTACCAGGGACGGGAAGACTATCTCATCATTCGGAACTGCGAAGGGCTACGTTTTCTGGGATTTTGTGTAGCATACAGGCGAGGTGAAGACTATCCCTTCATTTGGAACTGTGAAGGGCTACGTAGCATACCGACTCCCATATCCAGTAGACGAAACAGGGATCGACATACCGGAGGCTAAGGAATAGCCGAATTGCACTACAAGGGGGCGGGAACACTATCTCCTCATTCGGAACTGCGAAGGGCTACGTTTTCTGGGACTTGTATGGCATATCAGGGACGGGAAGACTATTTCGTCATTCGGAACTGCGAAAGGGTAAGTTTTCTGGGACTTAGAAGTTGTGTAGCATTCCGACTCCCATATCCAGTAGACGAAACTGCGATCCACACACAGGTGGCCAAATAAAAACCGAAATTTACTACCAGAGACGGGAAGACTATATTCAACCTGCGAAGGACTTCGTGTTTTGGGACTAAAAATGTTGTGTAGCATACCGACTCCCATATCCGACAGGGATCGACATACCGGAGGCTAAGGAATAGCCGAATTGTGCTACAAGGGACAGGAAGACTATCTCCTCCTCAGAGCTACGTTTTCTGGGACTTGTATGGCATACCGGGGACGGGAAGACTATCTCGTCATTCGGAACTGCGAAGGGCTACGTTTTCCGGGACTTAGAAGTTGTGTAGCATACATACTCGCATATCTAGCAGACAAAACAGAGATCCACAAAACGGAGACTAAAGAAACAGCCGAAATGTACTACCTGGGACGGGAAGACTATCTCTTTATTGGGAACTGCGAAGACCTAGAGAAGTTGTGTAGGATACCGACCCCCATATCCAGTAGACTAAACAGGGATCCACACACCGGAGGCTCAGGAAGAGCCGAAATGTGCTACAAGGAACGGAAGGACTATCTTTTTATTCAGAACTGCGAGGGGCCAGCATTCCGACTCCTATAGCCAGTAGACGAAACAAGGATCTACTCACCAAAGACGGGAAGACTATCTCTTTATTCGGAACTGCGAAGGGCTACGTTTTCTAAGACTTGTGTAGCATACCGGGATGGGAAGACTGTCTCGTCATTCAGAACTGCGAAAGGCCATGTTTTCTGTAACTTAAAAGTTCATTCTGACTCCCATAGCCAGTAGTCGGTGTGCTGCACTACTTATAAAGGTTAGGTTAGGTGGCAGACCGATGTATCTGGCTCACTTAGACTATTTAGTCCATTGTGATACCACATTGGTGAACTTCTATCTTATAAAACAATAACTGGCGGTACTATGCCTAATTAGTGAACTTAAGCAATACAACAAATGCCTATACTTGGCAAAAATACATCCGCACAAACCTCCTGCCTTGCGACGACCAAATTGACTATATGAATTCCTACCGAATTTAATCTATTATCACATGGGAACTTGTTTTCTTCTCCCCATAATCCAAGGAATATCTCATATTTTAAGTATATACGCAATTCTTAAGAATTTTGAATAGCTTTCCTTAGGCTCTGACGATATACCCTTTTTTTGGTGTTGTGTGGGAATTCTATTTCTGTGAGTGCGTCGTTTTTAGAGTCGATTTCCATTTATTGTGCGATGTGTATTTATGTTAATATTAACCATAAAAACTATTCTGCTTCTTTTTTTAATTTTTTCTTTCGTTTTTGCTTGTCAAGCATCCTCATCAGAGGGGTAAATAGAAAAGTTTCTCCCTTCCCAAGAAATTACCAAAAAGTTATACGCTCTTTAAGTTAGCCCTGTACACGAATTCATACACACACACTAATATATCCAAGGACATGAACAAGACTTTAAATTACA